>NC_077230.1:363690606-364043106 GCF_027887165.1 Monodelphis domestica
TTTAAGGCAGCCGGGGCTGGCATGAATATTAAATGGAGAGGGCCAGTTGGCAACACTAATGCTGTTTAAATAGGAACAAGGCGGGCGACAGACCTTAATTATTCATACTCTCCTGGTAAGTCAGGCCCTGACAGAAGGCAGGCAGCCCCAAGTTCAGGAAGGGTCCTCTGCGACATGATGCAAGGCAGGGGTACTCTGAAGGATGAGTCGGCGCTCAGTGTCCCGGGGTGGACCTGTGACCCAAGTCTGCTTTACTTCAAAGGAGCCAGGCTCCTGGGCAGAGGTTGGGGTGCAGGGAGCAGGGCAGGAATCCCCCATCAACTTATTCTCTGCCTAATAGTGATATCACTCTGATTGCATTTTATATGAATTAGCTCATTTGTTACAGAGATAGATGATGGGAGATTTTGAGGCAAGATTGGGGCTATTTATGATCCCTGAAGAGTGGACTTGTACAAGCTGGATATCATATCATCTGACCTCATATATTGTCTGGCTTCAGGCCCTTATGAGCTGTGTGACCTGGGCAAGTCATTGAACCCATTTTGCCTCAGTTTCCTCCTACTCAGTAAAATGAGCTGGAGAAGGAAATGGTAAACCTCTTCAGTATTTTTGCCAAGAAAACCCCAAATAGGGTCATGAAAAGTCAAACATAACTGAAAACAAATGAACAACAACAAAGACTTGCATAAAGACCTGAAATCAAGTCTTAGTAGGTGGTGTGACCTCTCTCAACCTCAGTTTCCTCATCTGTAAAATGAAGATAATAATAATTCCCACCTTACAGGGGTTTTATGAGGATTGAACATATTTAAAGTACTACATAACCTTAAAGTACTACATAAATATTAGTTATTAATAATAATAATTAGAGTGAAAAACACTCCAGGAAGACCTGAACTCTAACTCAGTTCTGACTATTAATTCAATTCAATTCAATACAATTAACATTTCTGGGCCTGTGTTACTGTGGGCAAATCTCTTCATCTCTGTGAGCATTGGTTGCATCTTCTTTAGTAAAGTAGGAATGTCTACACTACTCACTTCATGGGGCCATTTTGAAGCTAATGTAAGAGGTTATATGGAAAGTCCTCGATCACCACTAAGGGCTATAGAGACAAAAGCTAATGTTGTCCTCACATTGCATCAAGGATATGTGACTGCTTTAGTGTGGAAATTCCCTCTATCAGTTCATAGTACAACCAGTCAGTAACCTATGGTCTTAACACATCCAAGATTCAAAGGGTTAAGTGATTTGTCCATGGTTTTTGTTGTTGTTTGGTCCTTTTTAGTTGTGCCTAACTCTTCATGACCTCATTTGGGGTTTTCCTGGCACAGATACTATAGTGGTTTACCATTCCCTTCTCCAGTTCATTTTGCAGGTGAGGAAACTGAGGCAAACAGGATTAAATGATGTACCCAGAGTCACACAGCTAGTAAATGTCTGAGGCTGGATTTGAACTCAGGAAAATGAGTCTTCCTGATTCCTGATTCCAAGCACTCCATTCACTTTTCTACATTGTGAACCCAGGGCTTCCTAACTCCAAGTGTAAGTATCTACTATAGGGCCCTGAACCTCTCTATATCCATAATAAAGAAGAGAAGAATGAGTTGTAGAATACAGAAATCACTTATTTAAATTTGTATGGTTAGAAAGTGGTTGAGTTAATCAGGTCCACCATTATTTTCAATATTTTGTCCTGACTTTCTCATTAACTATCCACCATATTGGTTTAAAGTCTAGGTAACTTGGCTCTATGGACCACAAGGGAAGAGAAGAATAATCTGACAGTCATGAAACCACTGAATAAAAGAGAAATGAGACTCTCTCCATTCTTCCCAGTTTCCCACATGTCTGTTAGTCTAGTCAATCAACATGCAATTTACTAAATGCTTGCTATGTGCCAGGCACTCTGCTATGTACTGAGAACACAAAGGGGTGTGTGTGTGTGTGTGTGTGTGTGTGTGTGTGTGTGTGTGTGTGTGTATGTGTGTGTGTGTGTGAACAAGCCCTTTTTTCAATGAACTCACATTTTGCTTATAGACAAAACTATATGCATATATCAGTATAGATGGGATAAATGCAAAACAAATGGAAGGTAGCCTTATAGAGGACGACAATAACAACATGGACAACTGAGAAAGGTCTTCTGCAGAAGGTGTCACTTGAGCTGTCTTAAAAAGAAATTTTGATGAGTAAAAATTCTGAGGGACTGGGTTCTGGTTAAGAAAAATCAATTTAGTAATGATGCTAGCAATAAGCAATAAATTAGTCATCCATGATCTCTCTCGGTGATCAGAGATAATGCATCCAAGGACTTGAATTTCTACTTGGTGGGCACTTAATGATAAGGTGAACTAATATTTTCCAGGCCCTCCCTGATCCCTTCATGATGGTCAGGGAAAATCACAGGATTCCCATAACCTTGCTGATCTAGATAGAGGAATCAAGTTAGGTATGGTTAAGTTTGACTTCTATCATTCATCCTATTGAAGGAATAGAGGACACAGTCATGCTGCCCTTGTACATACATGATCAAAATTAGGTTTTTTATAAGAACGGATGAAATGTATGTTCTCAATCTTAATGATTCCAATTTAAGAAAATGCTCTGAGGCAAAGAATATAAGGGCATTCCTAGGTCTGTCAGGACAAAGGGATGAGGAAAAGGCTTGGAAATAAAACGTAGTGTTACAGATCAATATTAGAAATCAAATGATACAGTATTAAAAATAAATCTCAGAAGCTAGAGATCCTAAAAGTTGTAGGTTAGATGGAAACATCAGGAATGGGGAAAAGTTGGTGCAAAGTCACAGACATGGGATTTGGAACTTCATGTGTGAAGAATGGCCAGGAATTCAGTATACCTGGATCATATGGAGAAGAATATTGCATTAGAGACTGAAATTGTAGTAAGGGGTCAGGTTGTGTAGAACTTTAAGTTCCAAACAGAGAAGCTTGTGTCTCAGTGGTTTTCCTGCCCACAGTGTTCTGGCCCTCTAGTACAGACTGGTCCAGGGAACATTGGGTTGGGTAATAGAGAAGTTGCAAAAGAAGAAAAAATCAGAAAAGATACCAACATGTAGATGCATATTCTATAGGTGTAAGTACTTGATGGAGAATTAAGCAAACAAGAAAGCATTTATTCATTAGCCCCTCTGTTCTAGGCAGCTAGATGGTAGAGTAGAGAGCCAGGCCCAGAGTCAGGAGGACTCATCTTCCTGAGTTCAAATCTGGCCTCAGACACTTACTAGCTGTGTGACCCTAAGCCAAGTCATTTAACCCTATTTGCCTCAGTTTCCTCATCTGTAAAGTTATCTGGAGAAGGAAATGGCAAACCACTCCAGTATTTGCCAAGAAAACCCCAAATGAGATCACAAGAAGTCAGACACCACTGAAAACAACTCAACAACAACACATGCTCTAGGCATCCTACTAATGTGATGCTTATAAAAAGACAAAAATAAAATATCTGCTCTCAAAGGACTTCTATTCTATCAAAGTAATAAATATATCTCATTGTTATTATTTATTGTTGTATTAACATTTGTGTGAATACAAAATATACCTAAAGGTGCACAAAATAACTGGAGAGAAAGTATTATGAGAAGGGGTAATTGAGCCACATTTTTAAGAAGGCTTTGCAGATTAAGTCATGTTGTTCATCATCACAGGGTGGGATTTGAACCCAGGTCCTCTGATTCCAGAGTGAGTACTCTTTCCCCAGTATCACCCAGCCATAGCCTCAGTGGTTTCCCTGCCCACAGTGTTTGTTCTTTCTAGTACAGGGAACACTGGGTGGGAGAAGGTACCAATAGGAATATGCAGGTGCTGTAGGGGTGTTAGGAGGAGATCATGCAAAAACATGAAGATGCAAAATCATGCAAAAACATGAAGAGATGAAATGAATGCAGATGCCTGAGAAGCAACGAGTAGGACATTTTGGCTTGTTGAATAGAGTGAATGAGGGGGAGTAATGTGTAAAACGAGGAAAGGTAGGCAGAAGCCAGATTGTGAAAGGTTTTAAATGCCAGAAAAGTTTGTATTAAGGATTAAGGAGATTCCCATGTTTTGCCAACACTTTCCCCAGGATTTCCTAGGGAAAGTCTCGGGGCAACTTGGGTTGCCCTCTCTCTTCCATCAAAGGTGCTAATGACAAGACTCTGGTCTTGATACCCCCAATTTCTCTCTCCACCATGATCCAGCAGCCTTGTTACCCTGGAGGATCACTCTAGTTCCCAATCCTGCATCCCTTCCTCTGATTGGTCAATTCATCCTGGACTGACCCCCATTTTAAGGGAAGTGCCTAGGCTACCATGTTTCTTTCATTCTTCTCTGATCTCTGATCCTGACTCTTCAGACTTCTTTATCCACCAAGGTCCTGAAGAGATACCTTTCTACCTTCTTTTCATCTCCCTTTTTTTGTTCTCCCAGGAATAGAATGTAAACTCCTTGAAGCCCAGGATTTTCTTTCTTTTTGTTTACATTTAGGGGTGTGCTGGTTAATTATTAGCAACCTAAAGGAGAGGGAGAAAGAGAAAGGCAGATTATACCCACATTTAGAAATTCAGTCAGCAATATTCAGACTTTCTTAAGTCTAGACAATCAGCAAAACAATAAATCCAAGTCCTGATTTGTAGCACTGGCTGATTTCTGAGGTCTAAATGTTCATACTGAAAATTCTAAGTCAGAGCCAGCTCTAGCATATCCTTGCTTGTATTTGTATTCCCAGGGCTTAGCAAAGTGCCAGGCACATAGTAAGTTCTTCATAAAGATTTCTTTCCTTCACTTGACTCTACTCCCAGAAAAACAAAAGAAATACATGGCTGGGCTTGGAGTCAAGAAAACCGGAATTCAAATTCTGCCTCTGATGCTAGCAATGTGACCATGGTCAAGTCTTTTAACCTTTCTCAGTCTCAGTTTCCTCATCTATAAAATGAATCAGTTTTATTTTATCCTATATTCTAGCTCTAATATGTGAAATTATGAAAGTCAGAGCTAGAAAAGTACTCAGAGATCACCATGTCTTACTTAAAGCCAAATAAGCATTCCCTATACTATAGAGACAGTTGTACAGCTCTAAATATTGAGAAGTCCTTTAACCCCTTTTTGGTCTTAGGTCTGCCCTCAAAGGGGGCAGCTTTGGGGCAGTTATGTGGTACAGTAGATAGAGTGATCAAATTTGGCCTCAGACACTTACTAGCTGTGTGACCCTGGGTAAATCATTTAATTCTGTTTACCTCCGTTTTCCACTTGGGAAAATGAGCTGGAGAAGGAAATGGCAAGCCACTCTAGTTACCTCTGCCAAGAAAATCCCAAATGGAGTCACAAAGAGTCAGACCCAACTGAGAAGGACTGAACAACAACTTCCCTCTAATACTAAGCAGGAGTCCATGATGGAGGAAATAAGGGAGAGAACTACTGGGAGTCTCTACTGCTGAAGTAGCCCCCCCTTCTCTCTAACTGCATCCAGTGTCCCTCAGGGGGAGTGACTCAAGCAAGTCTATCCTGGTGCTTTTCACAGAATACCACCCAAGAGGAAAGGATGATGCTTGGGGAAATTTCAGAAAACTAGCAAGGGTTGCTGTTAATCCCATCTCCATGGTTGTTCACTGACTGTTCCTTATGCTTGGAATGTACTCTTCTCATTTCTGCCTTAGTTTTCCTGGCTTCCTTTAAGATTCAGCTCAATACACCTGCCACAGGAGGCCATCTCTGAGTCATCTGAGCTGCTAATGCCTTCCCCTCTGAGATGACTTTCCATCCCTTCTGTATCTATCTTTTTATGTACCCAGTTATGTAAGGGTTTTTCCTCCCACTCAAATGTAATTGTCTTGAGGGTAGGGACAGTATTCTTGCCTTTGTTTTTAACTCCAGAGTTTAGCTCAGTGCATGGCAGACAGACACATGCTGAATCAATGTTCTTCGACTATTTATTAATATGTTGTCTCCTCCATTAAAATGGACACATTTTAATTAATTTAATTAATTAATTTAGAATATTTTTCCATGGTTACATGATTCATGTTCTTTCCCTCCTCTCCTCCCTTCCCCTTCCTGTATCTGACATTTAATTCCACTGGGTTTTACATGTGTCATTGATCAAGATCTATTTCCATATTATTGATATTTGCAATAGGATGATCGTTTAGAGTCTACATCCCCAATCATATCCCCATTGAACCACGTGATCAATCCTATGTTTTCTTTCTATAGTTCTACTCCCACAGTTCTTTCTCTGGGTGTGGATGGTGTTCTTTCTCATAAGTCCCTCAGAATTGTCCTGGATCATTGCATTGCTGCTAGTAGAGAAGTCCGTTACATTCGATTGTGCCACAGTGTATCTGTCTCTGTGTACAATGTTCTCCTGGTTCTGCTCCTTTTATTCTGCATCAATTCCTGGAGGTCGTTCCAGTTTACATGGAATCCCTCCAGTTTAGAATGGACACTTCTTGAGGGCAGGGGTGATGTTTTTGTCTTTCTTTGTATCCATAGCACTTAGCTCAGTACCTGGCATCTAGTTAATATTTAATGAATGTTTATTGAATGACTGACTGACTAGGTCTCTAGGAATGTAAAAGTTAGGAAGGGAGAGTGAAGATTATTATCAAGTAGGTGCAGCCTCTTCCTGTCTGGAAGTTTCATTTTCTTTAGGTACAAATATCACTGCCATCACATGAATACTTTAAACATCTCAGATATTGGCAAAATGCATACACTCAGCCAATGAGAGGGAGGGATAAATTTGAAGTTGCAACAGCCTGAAGATAGAATTGAAAGAGACCATCAAGGTCATGCAGTCCAATTCACTGATTTTGCAGATGAGGAAACCGAGGTAGAAAAAGGTCAAGTTATTTGTCCAAGGTCACGAAGACATTAAGGCTCAGAGACAGGATTTAAACTCAAGTCCACTGATTGTAATTCTGGCATTGTTTCCCCTAGGTTATGCTGTTTCTACATTACACTGCATGCTTTCATGCATTGCAATATCATCATCATTATCAATTACAGATAATATGATGCAATATATAATTTGTTGTTCAATCATTTCAGTCATGTCCCACTTACCACCACCCCATTTGGGATTTTCTTGGCAAAGATCCTTGAGTGGTTTGCCCTTTCCTTCTTTGTGAATTTAATATAAATTGTACTCACTTATTCAGTTTGAAAACCAATTCTTGATACTAGCCCTGCCTTTGACTGGCCATGAACATGTGTCTATGTGTTGTCCTGGCAGGGAGTGGGCAAAAGTCAGAGGGTGATGTGTCAGGACTCCAGGCCTGGGGACTCAGACTGAAGTTATGCAAGTCCAATCAGAGATGGGGAAAGTCTGGCTTTATAAGTGAGTGAGGAGAAGCACAAAGGACTTTTTTTCTTCTAGGACCAGAGCTTGAGCTCTTTCCATGGCCTTATTGCCCTGGCCTTATCTGACTGGCTGAGATCAGCCAGTGGATGCTTGAGCTGGGACCCCACCAGCTTGGGAGCTAGAGCCAAGAAAGGGTGATTTGGCTTGGAGGCTTTTCAGTTAGGGTCACCAGGTGATATTTCTCTCTCTCTCTCTCTCTCTCTCTCTCTCTCTCTCTCTCTCTCTCTCTCTCTCTCTCTCTCTCTCTCTCTCTCTCTCTCTCTCTCTCTCTCTTTCTCTCTCTAACTTTTACTAATAAATAATTATAAATTAATATATAATCTCCAGAGGTTATTTAATTATAACACTTCTCCATCTCATTTTACAGATGAGGAAACTGAGGTAAACAGGATTAGGTGACTTGCCTAGGGTCACACAGTTGGTGTCTGAGGCCAGATTTGAATTCAGAAAGATGAGTCTTCCTAATTTCAAGCCCAGGACTCTATTCACTGCACCATCTAGCTGCCCACAATCTGTAATAATATCTTACATATATTGTATTATTCATCATTCCTACTAATTATGATTAGTGCTATTGTTTGTATTATAATTCTTCCCCTAGTGTCTAGCTTTCTGGATAGGAAACATTCCATACTTCTCAACTGGTCTGTCATTTGACCTCCACACAAAGTCTTTAAACTTGTTCTTGTTCTAACAAACTTATACTCCACTGAGACATACAACCCTAAGTCCTCTCTTTGACATTCACTCACAGCACTTTGGACAAGCCCCTTCTTTTCTTTAGACTTCAGTTGTATTCTCCATGAAATAGAGGCATTGGGGGACTTTAGTAAACAAGTGATAATCAAATACTCCCATTCATACAGTGCTTTAGTATTTAGAGAGGAATTGTATGCATAACCTTACCAGATTCTTACGATGATCCTCTGAGATAGGTAGCACAGATATTATTAACCCATTTTACAGATATAAAAGCTGAGACTGAAAGAGATTAGCTGACTTGCCCAAGGTCACACAAAAAGCCAGTGACAGTGCTGTGAATAGAACCCAGGGCTCCTGTCTCTTAGTCCATGGGTACTTTCCATTGCATAGAAATATTAAGGAGAATGTAGAAAGCATTCATTTCTTTTTTTAAAAAATCCTTACCATCTATCTTAGAATTGATATTGTATATTGGTTCTAAGGCAGAAGAATAGTAAAAGCTAGGCAATGAGGGTTAAGTGACTTCTCCAGGGTCACACAGCTAGGAAGTGTCGGAGGCCAGATTTGAACTCAAGATCTCTTGAATCATTAGTTTCTATGGAAACAGATGCTCTTAATTCCAATTCCACTTAAAAAAAGTAAATACTGACTGTGTACAAGAATAATATAACTAACATTTACATACAGTATTTACTAGGTGCCAAGCACCACACCAAGTGCTTTACAATTATTATTTTATTTGATCCTTTCAACAACCCTGGGAGGTAGATGCTATTATTATCCCCAATTTGTGGATGAAGAATTGCTAGTAAGCATTGTAGGCTGGTCTTGAACTCAGGTCCTCTTGATTCCAGAGCCTCTGCTGGATCCACTGTACTACCTAGATCCCCATTACTCAAGGTGACCAGACTCCTCCTGTTACTTTGTGATTGGAATAAATAGGAGTCAGTCGGGGGTTAGTTTTAACTGAGTCACTGCATTCGAAGGTAGAAGATTTGCCTGTACAGCACTAATAACCAATGAAAATTCCAGTCCTCTAAAAATAGACACTTGGTTGATGTTTTGCTGGGGAAGGAGAACATTTGGTTAACATTCAGGAGCTGATGCTCTCCACAGGGAAGGAGAAACGTGCAATTCAGAAAGTGAATTGCCTCCCTTCTTCTGGTGGAAACTGAAAAGATTCCACCTTTGCAGATTTCATAGGAATTAGAGCTGCAAAAGACTTTTGTGCTCATCCTGTCTGACCCTTTCCTTTTATAGAAGAAGAAACAGAAATCCAGGAAAGTTATAAGTTATCCAAGGTCACACAGGTACTCAGTAGTAGATAGAGGTTTCAGGATCTTCTGACTCCCAATTCAGGGTTCTTTCCAGTAGGCAATGTTAACTCTAAAAGACCCTCTGAAGAGCTTGATCTTCTCTCTAAGGAGCTTCATTTGATATTTCCTCCACCCTTGGAGGTGAGACTGGGAGGATTCATCCCATATTGGAACCCAGAGATGGGGAAACTGACTCATCTAAATGACAGAAACTTCTAGCTTCTCTCTCATGTGTGTGTCTACACTTCCTTGGGATTTAGATCATGGTCCCTCTCACTTAGGCATATCAGAGCTTGAGGACATTCCTAGGACATTTGTAGCTTACCCTTTAGTTATCCATAAGATAACTCCTTAGCCAGAAATATCCATTCATCCATTCTCCAGATCCTCTGTCTCCAAAATGTGTTTAGAAAAGGAAACATAAAGACAGAAGAAGGCAACTAAGAATGAGAGGTCTAAGAACTCTAGCCCCTGGAGAAGCATAGGTCTCTCACCATGTATAGTCTGCAAGGCATGGCTCTCTCTCTCTCTCTCTCTCTCTCTCTCTCTCTCTCTCTCTCTCTCTCTCTCTCTCTCTCTCTCTCTGTCATGAATTTCTCTAAACTATCAAGCATCTTGTGGTATTTTCTGCCTCTGTCATCTCCTCTGACAAATTCCAAAATTTCTCAAACATCATCCTAAGTAGCAAAGTCTGGGCTCCTCAAACCCTTCTTCCAAACCCTAAACCCTTCCTAGAATTTGGATCTAAAAGGAACCTCAAAGCCTTGGGAAGCCTTGGGAGATAGAAAGTCAGAGTACAGAGATGGAAAAGACCTTAGAGCAATGTCAAAACAAAAAAAGGGACCTTAGGACATAGAATACTAGAGCAGGAAGGAGCCTTAGAGCAGAGAATACCAGAGCTGGGAAAGGATCTTAGACTACAGAAGATGAGAACAGGAAGGAATTATAGAGTGCAGAATTTCAAAGTAGGGAAAGGCCATAGAAAACAGAATGTCAGAGCTAGGAAGGACCATAGAACACAGGGTGCTAGAGCTAGGAAAGCTCTTAGAACTCAGAATGCCAAAGCTGGGAGAGTCTTGAGAGGACAGAATGTTAGAGGTGAAAGGGACCTTAGAATACAAAATATTAGGACTGGAAGAGGCCTTAGAACACAGAAGTGGAGGACAGGAAGGAAGCATAAGGAATAAGATGTCAGAACTGAAAGGCATCTCTGGTCACAGAATATAAGAGCTGGGAGGGACTATAGAACAGAGAATAGCAATGATTACAGGAAGGGTTGGCATGTGGAAAACAGACTAGAATTATTCTGCTTGTCCCCAGAGAGTAGAACTAGGAGTAATGGGTGCTAAATGCAACAGAGGCAGATTTCAGCTTGACACAAGAAAATATTCATTCACAATCTTAACTGTCCAGCACTGGAATGGGCTGCTTCAGGATGTAGGAGTCTCTCCCAAGAGATCTTCTAGCCATGCCTGGGAGAGCACTTGTTGGCAATTTTGTAGGGTGGGTACCTATGTAGAAAACTTTCATCTTCTCCCTCATAATAAACATGGCTCTCCTGGATGCCCTTGTAGTGTACCTCAGAGTCCTCTCGTGGGTCTATCAAATCCCATAACTCAGGACTAGACATTCTATCAAGTTCCTTTCTGCTGCAGCTTCTGTGATTTTTATGGCTTTAGAATATAGACCATCAGAGGTAGAATAGATCCTAGGCACCAGTTTGTCCAATCCCATTATTTTACAGAGAGGGACACTGAGAGCAGGAGTGGGAAGGTGACCTGCCCTAGCTCACACAGAGATTTAGAGGCAGAGACTAGGACCCCTGGTTTTCTGCATGCCAGCTCCCATGTCTCAACAAACCTGTGTCCCCACCTAGATTGTGCTAAAGTCAGGGTCACCCTGCCTAGCTCAGAGAGGCTTTTTTTCTTTCTCTTCATCCAGGTTGAGCTGAAATTTGCATCCCATTCCTACAGGTCCCCAACCAGAGGGAGAAAGTAAACGGAGAGCTAGGCTCTGGCTTCCGAAAAGTATTTGCTCTCTCAGACACTTAACATTTACACACAGAGTGGGCCATTGGCGATAAGAAGGATCCAGGATTATATGTGCAAGGAGGCTTAGCACAGCTCGGGGTGGTGGGTGGCAGGTGGCAGGTGGCAGGTGGTGGGCCCACAGGCGTGCTTGATGGCAGCATCAGCCCCACTGGCCCAGCGGTGGAATTTGAGATGGAGATTTTTCAGATTCAGTATCTCCTTCTTGAATGCAGAACAAATACCTTCAATGTTCCCTCCCAGACTAGCAAAGAACAGCTTGCTGGCCCTAGGGAGACTTTGACTGTGGCTCATGCCAGACAGCTGTGTCCAGATGCTTGCCTTCAAGCAACCTTACCAGGGCAGAGGTGAAATGGGCAGTCCCCCTCACAGTCCCCCTGCATGCCCAAAGCATTTCCTCCTAAACCTCTACCTGTGCTGGAATCAATCAACAAACATATGTTAAGTGTCTGTCATGTCCCTCATATTCTTCCAAGTGCATTGAATATAAAAGTGAAAATCTTAAAGAGCTTGTAGATATGTAGATATGTACAAACCATATACAATATACAGATAAGGTAAATTGGAGGTGGGAGTGAGGAGAGACAACTAGCTACAGAGAGGATCAGGAAATGATTCTGGTAAAAAGCAATGCTTGAATTAAGTCTTGAAGGAGAGCAGGGAGGGGTGGAGGGAATGAGAGGAGGAAAGGTATTCCAGGACAGACAATGCAAAGGCATGGAGATGGGAAATAGGAGATAAAGGTATCTCTATGAGAAACAATAAGAAGTCAATGTGACTGAATTGTAGAATGCATGAAGTGGGGATAACATTCATTAAGACTAAAAAGTTGGAGTCAGGTTTTAAAGATCTTTAAATGTCAAACACAGGAATTTAAATTCAATACTAGAGGAAACAGGGAGCCACTGGAGTTTATTGAATAGGAGAATTATCAAGGATAGGTAGAGAGATGTTTATAAAGCTAATAAATGAGAGACCCCAAAAAGTCACAGAGAAGTAGAGCTGGTCACATCTCCCTATAATATTCAGTTCTGGAAATCAAGGGAGAAACTAGTCATATCATCAGAATATCAAAGCCAGACATCCAAGAGATACTTCATCCAAGGGATCAGAATGAAATCAGTGGTCTGAATTTCAAAACAAGGGGTCCAAAGTCAAGGGAGGGAAGGGAGCTTAACATGGAGAATAGTGTCAGCAGAAATGCAGAGAGGGACAAATGCAACCTTTTGGGGAGTTCTAAAGCCAAGACGTGGTATGTGAATGTTAGCTATTATTTGTGTGGTGAGGTTGATCTAAGAGTCTTCAAGCAACTTAATGAATCCGCCCAATTCATTTGGTGTGATTACAGGGTGTAAACTTTGTCAGAATGGGCATTTCCCATGAAGGAAGAAGGCATACATCCTAGGTCTCTGCCAAAAAGACTAAAGAAACTACTTTGATTGACACCCAGTAACTGGGATGTTGGGACCCTAAGAGTGAGGAGGTGGGAGAAGCCCAAGGCTGAAGGAGTCAGTTTGTCTGTTTGAGAGTGAGATGTGAAATGGGCTAACCCTTTTGCCCTTCTCCAGTTTCACAATTCTTTCTCTCCTTTGAATTTCCTGAACTGAGAATAATAAGGGACTGGGCTCCACTTTAGAGGAACACAATGCCTTCCATGGGACACCCTTTAATGCACTCTGCAGTTCAGCAAAACTCTTCCTCATATCCA
Source organism: Monodelphis domestica (assembly GCF_027887165.1). Lineage (NCBI taxonomy): Eukaryota > Metazoa > Chordata > Mammalia > Didelphimorphia > Didelphidae > Monodelphis > Monodelphis domestica. The sequence goes on from NC_077230.1 coordinate 363,703,747, forward strand.
TCTCTCTATATCCCATTTCCCATCTCCATGGCTTTGTACCTTCTGCCCTAGAACACAACCCCTCCTCCCCCTAGCTTCTTCAAATTCCTTGTTCCTATTGATTAGAATAGCTCAAAGGATAGGGACACTGAGAATGGATGTTTCTAGCTTTGAAAGATAACTTGTGGAGAATCTTGATTTTCAGAGTTCCTCAGCTGCCTGAGAGCCAAGGGTTTCTTCCTCTAAGGAACCAGATTAAAATAAGTGGACTAATTTCTGTGAAATCTTCTTATTCAAGGAAGAAGGAAGTCCTCAACAACAGTTTCTTGGAAGAGAAAAAGAGCAACTACAACAGAAGAACAAAATCCATGCCAGAAGGGTCCAGGCAATCTGGATCTTGCTATCCCTCCATGGTATTTCTTCAAGTTGCTCCTATGGCGCAAGTCCAAGACAAAGGGGAAATATTTGCTCAACCATCCCACAAAGGGTGTTTAACTTCTAGGGAAGAATGTAATGAGAGCAATGGGCTAATTTTAAGCTGTTTTATGTTTCTTGTACTTGTTCATGTGCTTGCAAGTCCTTTGTGTCTTATGAATCTTGTGTGCCTGAGGAAATAAAAACTGCTACATACTCTGATGCCAACATTGTACACTGAGGACTTTTGCAGGACATGTTACCACACAAGCCATACCTAAGCTTCATTTTAGAATGCTCCCTGAAATTTTACTCTAGGGTCGGAGCATAATGGGCCAGTTAGGTAATGCATTGGATTGAGTGCTAAGCCTATAGTCTGGAAGACTCTTACAGAGTTCAAATCTGGTCTCAGATACTTACTAGCTATGTGACCATGCATGTGTCATTATCCTGTATTAGCCTTGGTTTCTTCAACTCAAAGATGAGTTAGAGAAAGAAGTGGCAGACCACTCCAGTATCTTTGCCCAAAGAAAAAACTGCAAATGGAGTTTTTGACTAAAACAACTGAACAACAAGAACAAAGGGAGAAATTGAGCTAGAATATAGTCGGTGTGAGTCCAAAGTTCTTGCATGGAGGGAGGGAATGGAGTCCATGAGTGACATCTTTATTACTATTCTCATCATCATTTTGTGTTGGATGAAAAATTCAGGTAGAAACATTTCTGGAACAGGTCACTATCCTACTATTGTTCTTTTGTATTTAATGTTCAGCAGACTATTGAACAAGTACCTAAAATGATTGCTTTTTGTCATTGAATAAGATTACTGGGATGTAAGCTCATCTTCTGTCACCTCTCAAAAGCATCATCCAGGCACCTTCAGGGGCAGACAGGACAATCAGGATGATGTCAACTTCATTATATCCCCACATGGTTTTGATTTCTTCATCCAGGTGTCTATAGTTTGAAAGTTTTTCAACCCAGGGAGATTGGAGGTCATGAACATCCAGTGTGACCACATCTATTAAAAATACTGATCTCTGGGGGCAGTTGGGTAGCTCAGTGGATTGAGAGCCAGGCCTAGAGATGGGAGGTCCTGGGTTCAAATCTGACATCAGACCCTGGGCAAGTCACTTGACCCCCATTGCCTAGCCCTTACCACTCTTCTGCCTTGGAACCAGTACTCAGTATTAATTCCAAGTCAGAAGGTAAGGATTAAAAAAAATACTCATCTCTAACTCCTGATGGGTCAATGTTATATTCAGAAGATTGTGGGCAATGATTTTCTTTTTGCAACCTGTAGTGCCCTGCTGTATGTTTCAACCATTTCATCGCTTAATTTGCATTGATCAATAGGTCTGGATGCCTTAAGAATAATCTTTCAGCAATCTTTGGTGTCCATGACCTCATTCTGAATTACTATCAAAATCTCCTCTTACTAGAAACAAATCTGTATTTGCTCTATGCTGTTTTCTTCACATAAAATTGTTTGAGTTCATCTGGATGTCACCGATGGAAAGTTTCCTTTTCTTTTACTTTGTGTTAATGCTCTCAGAGTCCTAGACACACTCTCCCTGCACACATGCTCAACTGAAAGCAATTCAAGTGCACTTGTTATCCTAGGCTATGGGCCATTCTTATCAGTGGGCCAGTATCCATTGCAAACTTGGACCAGGTCCTCAGGTCATTCCTGCCACTTACAGAGGAAATACAGAGGAGCAGGGCCAGCCCCACTCTGGGTTTTCTCCTTTCTTGAGAATCCATGTTCAGAACAGATACATAGATGATCTTCATACCTAAGGCTCTGACCCAGAAGGAGATAAATAAATTGGCACCAAGGACTAGTTCTGGAGGGAATCCTAGATCCTGTGAGGACAGATTGTTTTGGAGTACGAGGTCCCAAGAGAAGTTGTCGTATCTATAATACGAAGGTTTTCTTCATCACTCGGGGGAACTACAGCATTTGGGGGGTAAGAGGTGAGATGGAGCAGATGGCAAGAGTAATCAGATCAGCAGCATTGGAAAAATCCTTAGTTCTGGGCTACATCTTCCCAGAGAAATGACTGTATTGGTCTAAAAATAGTTTATGTTTTTCTCCCAAGTTTCATTTATAATAAAATTTACAGCCTATATAGCATACTGAATATGTGAACCAATAGGTGCTATTGGTGAGGGGAGTAGCTAGTGAGGGACAGGGGGTCTCTCTAACTCTTTTGCAGGTTTGTTGAGGAGTTACCTCAACCCTGTCCTCTCTCTCATACTTGTAACTGATTGGTGAGCTTGGTTCAGTCAGTCAAAAAATATCTATTAAACACCTACTGTGTGGCAGGCACTACACTCAGTGCTGAAAATGCAAAGAAATATAGAAGACAATGTGTGCTTTTGAGGTGCTCACAACCTACTGGGAGAAGCAATTTACAAACAACTAAGTACAAACAAGATCTATACTTGGGAGTATGGAAATAATCAACATAGAGAAGGCTGGAATTAAGAGGGATTGGAAAAAACTTTCTCTATTAAGATGGGATTTTAGCTGGGACTTGAAGAAATCCAGGAAAACCCTAAATTGGAAATAAAAAGGGAGAGCATCCCTGGAATGAGAGGCAGCCAGCAAAATGCTTGAATTGGGAGATGGAGCATCTTGTTTATTGAACAGCCAGGACTTTCAATGCCAAGTAGAAGATTTTGTATTTGATCTTCAAGGCGGGAGGGAGCCACTGGAGTTTATTGAATAGGGGGATGATCTGGTCACACCTACAGCTTAAGAAAATCAGGGTTGGAGTAGGAAAAGACTTGAGGCAGGCAGATTTACCAATAGGCTGTTATGATAATCCAAGTGTGAGATGATGATGACCTGCACTAGGTGATGACTGCACCAAGAAGGCAGTGTCATAGAAGGGGGGGGGTATTTGAGAGATATTGAAAAGGTGACACCAATGGGCTTTGGCCACAGAATGGCCAGGTGAGAGCTAGTGAGGGGTTGAGAATGACACATAGATTGAGAGCCTGGGGAAGTATGAAGATGGTAGTAATAGAGAAGTTTGGAAGGGTGAGTTTGCGTTGAGGGGAAGGAGAAGATGATGAGTTCAGTTCAGACATGCTGTGTTTAAGATGTCTATAGGACATCCAGTTAGAGATGTCTGAAAGACATCTTGGAGACAAAAATGGAAGTCAGGAGAAACTGGATAAGTAAATTTAAGGTTGATCAGCATAGAAATGATAGCTGAATCCATGGGAGCTAATGAGATTACCAAGTAAAATAGTATATAGGGAGAAGAAAAGAGGGACCAGGAAAGAGCCTTTGAGGACACCAATGCATATCATATCAAATTGTCCTGAGTCAGGCAGAAGAAGACTCAAAGAAGGTGCTTTCTCCTTTTCATAATTCAATCAAAAAGTATTTAATAAGGAAGAAAGGAAACAAGTATTTATTGAGCACCTACTATGTGCCAGGCACTGTGACAAGTGCTTTATTTATATTATCCTCATGAGAACCTTGGGGAGTAGGGGCTACCTCCTCACTTTACTATTGATGCGACTGAGGCAGACAGAACTTAAGTGATTTGTTCAGGGTCACATTACTAATAACTATTGGGCTGGGTGGTAGGTTTAATCCAGGATCTTCCACTTCCAAGCCCGGTCCTTTATCCCCTGTGCCACCTAGCTGTCCAAGTATGTTCCAGTCACTGTGCTAGGCATTGAGGAGTCAGAGACAAAAATGAACCAGTCTCTACCCTCAAGGAGTTTACATCAGATTGAAGAAAAGAACATGTAAACAATATATATGTAAATACAAAATCCTTGCAAAATAAATAAGAAAGAATCCTTAAGAATAAGTAGAAGAGGCATTGGTTAGGGGAGGAAAGGAAGGGAACAAGCATTTAAGGACCAACTATGGGCCAAGCATTGTGCTTCATAAAAATTATCTCATTTGATCCCTATTTAGTCAGCCCTATTCTCTGTCACCGTGGGAACAAGGTGGGAATGAAGAACCTAATTAATCAATCAATATTTATTAAGTGCCTACTATGTGTCACCCATTATACTAAATACTGGGTACACAAAAAGAGACAAATGACAGTCCTTGTCTTCAAGGAGATCAAAATCTAATGGGTTAGACAACATGCAAACAAATATACACTAAGTGAGCCAGGATAAACAGAGGGAAGACACTGGAATTAAGAGGTTGAGGTAGGCTTCCTGTAGAAGACAAGATTTTAGATGGGATTTAAAGGAAATCTGGGAGGTCAGTAGTTGGAGCAGAATAGGGAAACATTCTTCTTCCCTCCACGATCTCATGATATTATCACCTTTTAGGAAGTTCTTGTTCCAGCAGGGCAACTAGGTGGTATAGTGGATAGAGCACAAATCTCAGAGACTTAAAGTCATGTGACCCTGGGCAAGCCCCTTAACTGTTTGCCTCAGTTTCCTCATCTATAAAATAAGCTGGAGAAGGAAATGGCAAACCACTCCAATATTTTCACTAGGAAAACCCCAAATAAGTCATGAAGAATTGGACATGATTGAAAAATGATTGACCAACATCCTTCCAATAGAAGTCATTCCTAGTCCATACCTCTCTACCTCTTCAGTCATTCTTCCCTGCCTCAGTGGGCCTTGGCAGTGCTCAGTGTCCATTACATCCCCCTTAGCACACAAATTTGATTAACTGACCTTTATGGGCCTGCCATTTTATGGTTTTGATGTTTTATAAACCTAGTAAAAAAAGGAGGGGGAGGCAGAGAAGAGAAACTTCCCACAGCTGAGGAGGAGAAGGCTCTGCCCCCACAGCTATTGGGGAGAAGAAATACTGCAGGGCAGAGCTAACCTTGCACCGCTCACTGGTACTCCTTACTGGAAAACTGAAGAGCAATTCATTTTATTCTCCATCAAACAGCAGTGAGACACAAAGCTTAATTTAATTTTCTAATCGGGGAAGTGCAGAGTGAAGAGTACTGTTCACTGTGTTTATTCCATTTTCTTTTTTAATAGGATAGTTGACACCCAGTGTAAAGCAGAGACTCTATGCAGTAAAGAGGACACATATAAACATGCACATTTTATATAAATCCATGTAAGCATAGATTAAATGCATATATACATCTCCATCTCATACCACCTCCTCATCTGATGCCTTATGAAGGTTTGGGGGTATCTCTAGGCTCTTGAAGGCTATACCAGGGGATATCAAATGGTCCTATCAAATGGGAAAAGTGCCAAGAATTAACTCAGCAATGGGTAATGTGTCATTTTCTGACTATCAAGAAGAATTATACGGGGCGGCCGGGTAGCTCGGTGAATTAAGAGTCAGGTCTAGAAATGAGAGGTCCTGGATTAATATCTGACCTCAGACACTTCCCAGCTGTGTGACCCTGGGCAAGTCACTTAACCCCCATTGCTTATCCCTTATGCTCTTCTGCCTTGGAAACAATACATAGTATTGATTCCAAGACAAAAGGCAAGTGTTAAAAAAAAGAAGAATTATAGATTCAGTCACAAAGATCTAGATCTACTCCAATTGTATCATTTTACAGATGAAGAAACTGAGGCATAGAGGTTAAGAGACTTGTCCAAGATCACCCAGTTAGTAAGTCAGAGACGAGATTGAACTTAGTTCTTCCTAAGTCCATTTCTATTCACTATATCACAAATGAGAAAAAATTTAAAAAGATTAGTGTAAGTTTTATTTAAATTCTTAATAGGGAAGGTAGGTAGTGCAGAGAATACAGTGCAGGGCCATACAGTCAGAAGGTCCTAAGTTCAAATCTGGCTTCAGTCATTTACAAGCTATTACCTCTATTTGTCTCAGTTTCATCTATCAATGAGCTGGAGAAGGAAATCACCATTCTAGTATCTTTCCCAAGAAAACCCCAAGTGGGATCACAAAGACTATATTGAAAAAAAAATTCTTAATAATAATAGCAATAGCTTGCATTTACATAGAGTGTGCTTTGAAGTTTATACCTTATCTTACATGTTCCTCAGATAAGGGGTACCTACAAGTATTATCAGATCCATTTTCTAGATGAAGAAACTGAGGCTGGTATAAGTTTACCTCTTTGTTCCCTTAAGGTACTTGCCCCAAGTGGGATCCCACAGCCATTGTGTACAGTAGGAACTAGGTCTTCCTGGTTCCAAGCTATACTCTCTAGCTCCTGTCCCATGTTGGTTCAAAGTACAGCAGATTGCCCTTGGACTCAAATAACAAACTTCAAAAGGACAACATGAGGAAGGCATGGCTAGACAACAGTTTGTCTAACAAAGACCTGGGGGCTTTTATGGGCTTCAGGATCAAGATGAGTCAATAATACAATATAGCAACCCTCCTCCTACCAGTTAGTGCAATCTCAGGCTGCATTCAGAGCATCAGAGTGTCTGGGACTAGGAGGCAGGGACTGACTGTCCTCAGATGGAGCTGGATCACACCTATTAAGCTCTGGACATTACACTTTAAGAAGGACCTTGATTTAAAAAAATGAAATGAAAAAATAAAAAGAAGGCAGCTAGATGGCTCTGTGGACAGAGAGCCAAACCTAGAGACAGGAGGTCCTAGGTTCAAATCTGATCTCTGACACTGCCAAACTTTGTGACCCTGGGCAAGCCACTTAATCCAAATTTCCTAGCCCTTACCACTTTTCTGTTTTGGAACTGATACTTAGAATCAAATCTGAGACAGAAGATAAAGATTTAGAGGTGGGAAAAGGACCTTGATAAATGGAAGATTCCCCCATCTTGGCTCCCATCTAATGTCAGCTAAAGCCCATGGTCTCAGGGAAAGAAGGCTTTCCTGATCCCCCTTAATTCTAGTGCCTTTCCCTCTATTGGTTAGCTCCAATATTTCCTATTGATAGCATGTTTGCACATAGACATTTGGTGGGTTGGTTTTTTACATTTTTATTTATTGTTTTTTATTATTTTATGTGGTCATAGGTCACTTTCTTTTTTAAAAATTTTCAGTTACATATAGAAACAAATTTTGACAATTGTTTTCTTACATTTTAGAATTCAGATTTTTCTCCATCCCTTCCTTTCCTTTCCTTCCCAAAGTGGTAAAAAGACTGATATAGGTTATACCAGGGCTTTCAGTATACAGTTGTTTGTATTTAGTTTCCCTCAGCTGGAGAAGGAAATAGCAAACCACTCCAGTGTCTTTGCCAAGAAAATCCTAAATAGGGTCATGAAGAGCCAACAGGACTGAAATAACTGAAAAAGAGCAAACAAAAGTCTCCCTCAATAGACTGTGGGCTCCTTAAGAGCACAAGCTGGTCTTTGTCTTCTTTTGTATGCCTTTCACTTAGGACAATGCCTATTAAGTGCACAGTTAGGTTTGATTAATGCTTATTGATTAATTAACTGAACCAAGATGGTGAAATGTCTCCAAACCATTCAGAGACTATCACCCATGGCTGGAATTCTCTCCTCCTCAATTCCCTGACTTCCTTCTAGTCTCAGCAAAAGTCCTACCTTTTGCAGGAAGAAGTTTTTTCCAATCTTTCTTAAGCTTAATGACTTCCCTCTGAGATGATTCCTAATTTATCTTCTCTGCATTTATGTATATATATTTGTACATAGTAGTTTTAATGTTCCTTCTTTGTTAGACTGTGAGTTCCTTGAGAGCAGGACAGCTTCTGTTTTTATTTTCTGAGTATCCCCAGCACGTTACACAGTGCCACATAGTTGATAATAAAAGTGCTTGTTGGTTGACTAGTCCAATCCCTTAATTCTACAAATGAGGAAACTGAGGTACAATAACTTGCCCCAGTTCATCCAGGAATTTGCAGAGCCAGGATTCAGACATGGGTCCTTCTCGAACTCTAAAAGTCAGCATTAATTCTATTACATAACTAAGTAAAATAGGAATATCTAGCCTAGAGAAAAGGACACATACGGCAGCCATGCTAGATGTCTCCAAGCATTTGAAAGACAGTCATATCAATCAATCAACAATCTAAAACAAGTACTTAACTCTGTTCCAGGAAGACTTAAAACATTTCATACCCTCAAGGAGCTTACATTCTGAGAAGACACAAGACATTGGCAGAGAAGCTGTGACTTATTCCAAGTCACACAGAGAGTCAATGACAGAGCTGGGATCTGAGCCCATGCCTTCTGATCTTTGAGTCCAATGTTCTTCTAACTCCAGATGCTCCTGTATCTTTCCTTCAAATAGCTCACTATGGTTTGTTGCATAACGTCATAGTGTAAACATGAAAGTGGAGATATTTAAATAGACAAATGCAAATGATTTTAGAAGCCTTTATTTCCTCCACAAAAGGTGCCTTTATGCCAGGCATCTCTTCTTTTTCAGTAATTACTTGTTCTAAGGAACAGTCAGAAACACAGTCTAGTAAGTTTCTGGGTACACTTCAAAGTAATAAGTCTACATTTCTTTATAAAGGTCTGGTCATTGAGACTTGTCATTCTTACAGCCATCCCATCCTCTGAATTGAGTGAGGTTTCACTGTATTCATTGGACAGAACCCTGTGCTCAGCCCAGCTCTGGGGAAAGGAGTTAGTTACCCAGTCCTGACCCTCATTTAGTTCACAATCTGGTCAATAGCCAAGATACACACCTAGATAACTCTAATGCATGTTATCACACAATATGTCTATCAGAGAGATGAAAGGGGGAAAGGTGCTCATGAGGTTTAAGACTGAAAGTTGTTGATAAGGAGGGAGATCTAAGAATATTAAGTAGAATATGTTAGAGGTACTTGCTACCACCCATATGCATGTGATCACCAACAAAGGGTTGAGCACAAAGACAGTTTCAGACCTAGAAGGGTCTTCAGGCAATATTTAGTCCAATTCACATTAGATCAAGAATTGCTTTGTAGGGGCAGCTAGGTGGCTCAGTGTGTTTAGTCAGGCTTGGAATTGGGAAGATCTAGGTCTAAATCTGGCCTCAGACACTTCACAGCTGTGTGACCCTGGGTAAGTCACTTAACCCCAATAACCTAGCCCTTACCACTCTTTTGGCTTGGAACCAATACTTAGAGTAGCTTGTACTGTGCTAATGTGTGCAAATGATTCCCAGATCTTTAAATCCATCTCCAGCCTCTCTTCTGATCAACTTCCCCATTTCACCAATCATATTTTAGACAGCTGAAAATTTCCCCCATATGTCTGCCCCTCTTAGAGTCATCCTTAACATATTTTATATCTTTTATTATATTAATCTGTTCCTCCCACTACCTAGATTGAGCAAATTTAAAATAAACATAAAGTCCTTAATACAGAGAGCAAAAGATAGCCTCACATCGTCTAAGTCCAAAAATGTGTCTCTTACTGTATTTTAAATTAATTTCCACAGAACTCATTATCTTTCTCCTCAAACCTTCCCATCCTCCTAACTGTCTTACCTCTGCCAAGGGCATCCTCCCAGTTACACAGGCTCCCAACCTCAGGGTCATCCTCAACTTCTTATTTACATTGACTCCATATACTCAATTTCTTCTCATCTTGCTTTTACCTTTAGAATTTTATCCCTTATATATGCCCTCTTTCTTTGACATAGCCACCACCACAGTGTAGACATTAATGACCCCAAAGATTCACCATTAATTATCTTTTTTCCAATGAATAATGTTTGAAAATGACCAAATAAAATAATGTTTAAAAGGAAAAAAAATAGTTTTTTCTATTTGGTCCCTCTGCCTCAAGTCTCTACCTACTCTAGTCCATCCTCTACTCAGCTGCCAGATTGATTTTCCTAAGATTTTGGTCTGACCATATCCCCTCACTACCCACTTACTCCCTTGCAGTGGCTCCCTATTACCTCCAGGATCAAATATAAAACCCTCTGGTTTGACTCTTAAAGCGCTTCATAACTTGGTCTCCTGCTACCTTTCCAACCTTCTTACATTTTACTCACCTTTACATACATTAGCATCTTCCCATGCACAACCCTCCAATCTCTGATTCCAAGACTTTTTACAGCCTCATCAACATGCCTCTTGGCTTGCCTGACTTTCTTCAAGTCAGTTCAAATCCCCACTATCTGGAAGAAGTCTTTCCCATTTACCCTGCCTGCTCTGTAGCCCTCCCACTCTGTAGTGATAAACACTGGGCTTGTAGTTTACTGACATTAGCATTTATTCCACATGCCTTTGGCTGGTGGCCACAGACAAGACTACCTTGATTGTCTCTCTTTTTTAACTCTGCAGGGTGTGAGTGAGTGTGTGTGAGTGTGTGTGAGCCCATACTCAAGTGCACACTTGGGAGAGAGGGAGAAAAAGATTATCCATGAAATGAAGAGATCCTGGATGCAACGGAGACTATGTGGAACCATAAGAGAAACAGTATTTGTGAAGGTGAGACAGACAGTGCTTGTGTGACACATGGAGACTATGTGTGATACCTAGAGAGGCTTTGTGGAATGGAGAGGATGTAATGTTTGGGAGACAAAGATAAAGTATTTGTGTATTGGGGTTTTTTTGTTTTGTTTTAGGTTTTTCTATTTTTGTTTTAAACCCTAGTATCAATTCTAAGGCAGAAGAGTGGTAAGGACTTGGCAATTGGGATTAAATGACTTTTCCAGGGTCACCCAACTAGGAAGTATCTGAGGTCAGATTTGAACCCATAACATCTCTGTCTCTGGGTCTGGCTCTCTAACCACTGAGTCACCTAGCTGCCCTAGCATCTTTGTATTTGTAACAGAGACAAAGAATACATCTGTGTTTACTGGTCAAAGGTGCAGTTATGTTTTTTTTAGATAGTATTTGGGAATTAGAGGGTATACGAGTGCTCCAGTATGTGAAAGATAGGATATGTGGCCCTGGGAAAGCCACTTAACCCATATTGCCTCTCTTTCTTCCCACTCTTCTACCTTGAAACCAATATACAATATTAATTCTAAGACAAAAAGTAAAGGTTTTAAAAAAAAGATAGCATATGTGAGAGAGACAAGACATATGCTTTGTCTGTAAGACGTGTATTTGAGACATACCATGTATCTGTGTATGATACAAAGTTTGAAGGGACAAGGAGGAGAATGGTGTGTAAGAGTCAGAATGTTTTTGTGAGTCTGTGCACTTGTGTGTGAATATGAGAGAGAGGAGAGAATGAAGGAGAGAAGCAAAGAGGAACAGAAGAAAGAGGGAGGGTAAGAGGAGGAAGGGAAGGAGAGAGAGAGAAAGAGAGAGAGAGAGAGACAGAGACAGAGACAGAGACAGAGACAGAGACAGAGACAGAAAGAGAGAGAGAGAGAGAAGGAAAGAAGCAGAGGAGAACAGAATAAATAAAGGGAAAGAAAGAGGAGGGAGGGGAGAAAGAGAGAGAAGAAGAAAGAAGAAGAAAGGAGGCAAAAAAAGGAGAGAGAAAAATATATATTTATTTATGAAAGAAAGAGAAAATATATCTGTGTCTGTGTGTATACATTTGTAAGTCAGGGTGCCAATTGCAGAGAGAGGAATTGCAGAGAAAGGGATGTGTGTGTGTGACTGGGATGGGAGTGGGGAGAGAGTAGGCAGAGGACACAGTAGTGGGTAGTTCCATCAGATTCGGCCATTCACCATCCCCTGCCCCCAAAGCCAAGAGAAATAAACAAATCTGGCCTTCAAAGGGCCTTGTTGATGTCTGGGGACCCTGGAACTGGAGATAGAGAGGCTGTTGGATAGAGAAGAAAAAAGGTAAAGTGAGAGACAGGGTTGGGGGAGACAGAGACAGAGAACTGGCTGCCTTCCACTGCCAAACTGTCCTGAAAGGAACCCTATCTAACAGAATAATCATCTCAGAGCATTCTGGGGGAAAGAGCTTAGGGCCTGAGTAGTCCCTGGCCCCAGACCCAGAGCCCCTGAGCACCACCACTGCCACTGGGCTGCTGCTGCTGCTGCTACTGCTGTTGCTGTTCTGATATTTTATTGATTAGATAACAGCTTCCAGGCACCTTCATTTGGGCACTGAGAAAGCAATTTTAGTCTTCTCTTTCCTCTGATTTTCCTGTTGGATGTCACTGCTCAGTGGCTGCCCCATGATCTGACCATTCCTGTCGCAGAGACAATAGCCCAGATCCTGACATGATTCTCTGTCTGATATCAGAAAAATGGAAACCATCTTGGCCTGCACAGAGGGGACCAGAGGATTTTAGGCTAAAAGGTACTTTAGGGGTCTTCTCACCAAAGCCTCCCTCATATAATTTCATAGAGATGATACTGAGACAGACAGAGGGGAAAAGGATTTATGCAAGATCACAAAGATAGAAGTAGCTGGATCAGGATTTGAAACCTGACTCCAAATCTAGTATTCTTTCCACTACATCAGGAGACCTCTAGAACTCTTTACATTCATGCTGAGGGAGATAATTCTTGCTGACTCCTCTTTTGGTCAGGCTTCATCTGAAGTATTCTGAGCACTTTATTTTAGGAGGAGTGTGAGCAAGGCACATCACTTCCAGAGGAGAGCAACCAAGATGATTAGAGATCATGGGTTGATAATCCTAGAGCTAGAAAGGATGTAAGAGGTCAGATCCTCCGATCTAAACTCCTTAGTTTACAGGTTGAGAAAATCAGAAAAGTCAAGTGACTTGCTCAAGGTCACACATTTAGTAAGTGGCAGAGTCATCATTTGAATGCAGGTCCTCTGACTCCAAATCCAGTACTCGTCCCTCTACAGGACACTGTCTTTCAAGATGTGAAGTCACCACCTTCTTGCACCCATCCATCAGTGAGCCAACAAAAGGATACAGAGAGGATGCTAAAAGATGGTATAATTCTTTGAATCCAAATTATTCAAATCTGGGTCTAAAGAATTGATTTGGTATAGTACCTTCCCTCCTAGCCACCAAATCCATTCTAATATCATCTGGCAATAGGGAAGCTGCAGCCCCATTGGGAATGAAGGATGTGATTTGTTACTGGGTCACACAATATGAAGGACTTGAAATCAAGTTAATTCCCCAATTATTCATCATAGGACTTCAAATTCTCCATCCTTTCTTTGACAAATTCAAGAAGCAATATAACTTCATCAATAAAGCACTAAACTTGAAGTCAGAAAGACATAGGTGTTAATGCTATTGTCCAGTCCACCTCTCTACCTTCAAATTGACCTGGACCTTGGACACTTATGACCCTTCCTTAAGACATCCCAGCCCTAACCAAATTGGTGCCTCAAAATCATTTGTGTCACTAGCTCTGTCATCCAAGAAACACTTGGTCACAGAGTGAATTAGTGGCAGAGCCAGAGTAGAATCTTGGTTCCCAGGTTCATGGTCAAGGCTACCTTGGCTATGTTGAATCTTAAGCTTCAAGGGTCCTTAAAGACTATTTAGTTCAACTGTATCATTTTACAGAAAAGAAAGCTGAGGCCCAAAAAGAGAAAGCAACTTCATGAAGGTCATACAGTAAAATCAGTGGCAGGGCTGGAAAAAGAACCCAGGTCTCGCTGGAATCTCAGATTAGCAATCTTTTCATTGAATACCTACCTTTTTCATCTCTCCTCCTAATGACCTCTGTTTCCACCTGAGTTCCTTCCATGCATAGCCTATGACCCATAGCTGAAAAAAAGGGGCAAAGGGAGCAAGGACATATGGATTGGGAGAAGCAGTTCAATAACATCTGCATAAAATCACTGGCTAACCTCCCAGGCTCCTCTCTGGCCTTCCTGGAGCCATCTCATCTTCTTTTGCAATGTCTTCCCTTTGCTTCTCTCTCTCTGCTTCCCTGGTCCACAAATTCAATTTTATCCACCTTCTATTTCCTTTTCCCACCACTGAACCTTTCTTTCCACTTTTTGGTTTTCCAACAAGAAAACATTCAGAAACTATCTAAAACATCCCAAACCTCAGCCAAGGCTACAGAAGATGATTGATGAGGCACTGGTAGCACTCCCTTTTCCATCCCATCCCATTCTTAGAATACCCCCACAAATTCAGACTATTTAGTGGTCCAACTGATTCATAAAACATCAAGCCTATCAGTTCCATCCAGAAACATATCAGTTCCATCTTGGGAATTGAGAACAGACATCTATGACACTTGGTCATGGGACCCATTCTCTGCAGGCCTTAGGAGATACTCATATGAGTATTCCAAAGGGAAAAAAATAGGTAGAATCATAGCTGAATGGAGACGTACAGGTTTACAGAACACTCAAAAGTAATCTCAGAGACCATCCAATCCAGTGCCCTAGTTTATAGATCTAGAAACTGAGATTCAAAGAAGGGAAATAATACATCCCAAATCACACAATCAGTGGAAAATCAGAGATTAAAACTCCAGGAATTTAACACAGGTTTCCTGGTTGTTTCCACTGTACCAAGATACTCTATGCTTTTATCTAGTCTACTGAATAACAGAGCTGAAATGGCCTTAGGAATTTAGTCTGAGACTTTTCTAATCAGGAGTCTTTTTTTTTAAACCCTTACCTTCTGTCTTAGAATCAATACTGGATACTGGTTCTAAGGCAGAAGAATGGTAAGGGCTAGGCAATGGGGGTTAAGTGACTTGCCCAGGGTCACATAGCTAGGAAGTGTCTGAGGTCATATTTGAACCCAGGACCTCCTATCTCTGGGCCTGACCCTCAATCCACTGAGCCACCAAGCTGCTCCCTCAGGAATCTTTTCAATGACATCAATCAATTAATTAAGAACCCACTTTGTGCCAAACACTATGCTAATATATATACTCTGTCCCTCTCATTCATGCCCACTTTCTCTAGCACACTGTCCCCTCTTATCATCTCCACTCTTGTTCATCTTTAATCTTTTCCTGTCTACTAGCTGCTTTCCTACTGTCTTTAAAAAATGTTTTTCCTATCCTCAAAAGATTCCTTATTTGATCAATCCATCTCCATTAGCCATCTTCACTTTGTAGCTAAACTCCTTGAAAAGACTTTCTACAATTGCTGCCTCCACTTCCTTTCTTTGGACTCTCCTCTTAACTCTGCATTCTGGCTTCGAACTTCATCATTCAACTGAAACTGATCTCTCCAAAGTTATCAATGATATCAATGATCTGCCAAACCTAATGGCTTTTTCTTAATCTTCACCTTTCTTGTCCCCTCTTAAGCCTTTAATATTATTGATAATCCTCTTCTCCATAACTCTCTTCTCTCTAGATTTTCAAGACATTACCTCCTCCTGGTTTTCCTCCTACCTGCCCAAGCTCTCCACAGTCATTGTTGGATCTTTATCCAGCTTGCACTTGATAAAAGTCGGGGTCCTCTAAGGCTCTGTATTGTGTCCTCTTCTCTTCTTCCTCTATATTATTTTATTTGGTGATCTCATCAGTTCCCATGAATTCAATTATCATCTCTATACAGAAGAATATCAGATCTGTTTGTCCAATTCTAAACTTTTTCCATCCTCTTGTCTCTAATCTCCAGTTAGACATCTTAAACAGGATATCCCATTGACTTCTTAAACTGATGTCCAAACTGAACTCATTATCTTTCTCCTCAAACCTTCCCCTATTCCTAACTTCCATATTAATGCAGAGGTCATCATCTTCCCAGATACTTAGATTCACTTCTTAAGTATCATCCTCAACTCCATACTTTCTCAGCCCTCTCATATTTAACCAGTTACTAAACTGTCATTTAAATCTGTCATGTTGTAAACCTTTACAACATGTCTCATATATGCTCCTTTCTCTTCTCTGACATTGTCACCACCTTAATATAGCACCTCATCATCTCATACTTGGACTATTGCAATAGCTTTTTGGTCTCACTTACCTGACTCAAGTCTATTCCCCATTTAAATCCATCCACTATTCAGTTGCCAAAGTGATCTTTCTAAAGTACAAGTTTGACCATGCCATTCTTCTATTCAACAAACTTCAGTGGCTCCTATTAAACCCCCAAGATCAAATGTAAAATCCTCTTTTTAGTATTTAAATACTCTTTCACCCTCACACTCTCTCAATCAGGGAAGAAAGTAAACAGGATTCCTCAAGCATGGCACTCAATATAAGAATACTGGAGAAACTCCCAAAGTAATGGAGCTCCTCGTATTCAAAGGGAAGGAAGATGAATGATCTAAGAACCTACATGAGCTTTTCAGGCAGTGAGATGGTGCCCAGGCCCTATAGAAAATGTTGCAGGTGACTGGAAATTCAGTTTGGGGAATGATCCATCTATAGGAAAAGCACTGGGGCCAGCCTACCAAAAGCTGCTAACAGTCACTGATCAAAGAAGGAAGTGCTCTTTAGGAGGAAGGAAATCCTCCAGAGAAGGAAAATGTAGAACAGGCTTCATTTCTCACGATTTGAAAGGATCTTGCTTTTTTGGATTGAGACTTGGGGTTAAGCCAGTGCTCACTGAGAAAAACATCCCCATGGATGATATTGATGATAGAAAAGATCTTTTCAGAATATTTTTAAAATAAGGCTTATTTTTATATCTGTAGAAGGTGACAGATGGACTAGGGTACTCAGCCGGAGTATTTTTAATCTTGGAGTCAGGATTATGTAATGATGGGAAGAGGAAAGCTAAGACAGGTGGTGAGTCATCTGGAACCAATATGGAAGGAATGTTCCTCTCATCTGAGCCTTCTTCCCTAGCATCTGCAGGGGCCCAAACTCTCCACACAAACACACCCCCTACCACATTGAAGAGGCTAGAAAGGGTTAGGTGTGAGTGACACTGAAGGTAATGAGAGGATGCAGGGAAGGGTTAAGTCTGTGAAGGCCAAATGGAAAAACCTGGGACAAGGAAAGGGGAAGGTAGAAAATTAATATTGTCACTAGCCTTGGCCCTATCACAAGGAATGAGCTTTGGAGCCACTTGGCTATTTCCAGGAAAATGTAAAAGGCTTTGGAAATGTTTTCAAGAACATAATTGGCAGCAAACTCTAGACTATGTGTCATCTCTGACTTTCAAGTAACTGGCTCACCTGCTAATCCTGGAATGGGGCATCTGTGAGGCCCATATCCTAGGCTGTCTTCAGACTCTCGGAGATGCATGATCTGAAATTTCTCTGTGGAGGCAGAGAACAGATAGTGTAGAAAGGGCCTGATTAGGAAAGGGAAAGACTGGGATTTTAATTTCTGCTCAGCTTTTATCTATTTATGTGACCTTGGGTAAGTCCCTTTTCCTTCTCTGTAAAAACAAGGTCATTGGGCTAATCACCAAGGCTCTTTCCACGTTTTACATTCCGGGAGCCTATAAAATCCATTGTTACTCAACTCTGCAGAGCACTGATGAATTACAGATCACAGAAAGAGAGGTTGCAGTTGCAGAACAGGAAAATAGTGACTTGACTCTCAGGAACAAAACAGGAAAGGAGAGAGGGAGAGGTTATAGGATTCCTTTCCCTAAACCATGGACAGCTCCCCACCCTGAATGATGCAGAGACATGATCCAGGGAGAATCACTGTATGGAACTAGAAAGTTAATTTGCCTAGAGGCTGGGGCCTGGATGAGATAACCTGTTTTCCCTCACTATCTTATGAATCTGACTGCATGCCACAGATCAGTCACTCACATCTCACCATGGGATATCTGCAGAATCTGAGAATAGGAAGGGACCACAGAAGTCATGAGGCCATACAGAAAAAGGATACCCCTATACTGTATCTAACAAGTGGTCACTCAGTCTCTGCTTGAAGATCTCTTAGCCCCTCACCTCTCCAAACAGCCCATTCCTCTTGGGTGCAGCATTCATTCTGCGGACCTCTATCCCAAATTGACCTCCTTGCAGTTTCCACTCATTCTTCTTGATTCTACCCTCTGGGGCCAAAGGGAACAAGTCTAATCCCTCCTCCACCAGAAAACCTTTCAAATACTTGAATACAGCTAGAATATTTCACTCCACACCCCCCCCCCAACCTCCACCCCTTCTTTAGTTTTTTCTGCTCTTGACTAAACATGCCTGAGTAAGAAGTCCTGCCTCTTAACCTCTACTGGCCTCCTCTTTAAAAAGTGAAGACATTGAACCAGGCGATTTCTAAACTATATCCTATGGCCCCATAATTTCATTTTACATGCCATAGTAACTGAGGCCAGGGTTGTAATTTTCCTATCAGTGTCAGCATCGGTTTTACCATTTCCAATGCCAAATAATAATTAATAAAAATAATTCAAGAAGAACTTGTTAAGTGCCTTCTATTTGCAAAGCACTAAAGATTCAAAGACAAAACCAGGCTCTGACCTCAAGGAACTTATATTCTACCGGGGAGATATAATATGTGAACCAAAAAATAAATATGATGTAATTGAAGAAGGAAGTGGTGGGAGGGCAGGAAAGGAATGTGGCAGGAAAGACTTCCTAAGAAGATAGATTGAAGTTGAGTTTTAAAGAAAACTAGGAATTCTGTGCAAAGAAAAGGAAGGAAGGAATTCCAAGCATGCAAAAATGCAAGATAGCTTATAGAAAGTCATAAAAGCCTTTTATGTGGGCTTAATGGAGGGAATAGCAATTGGGACAATTTTATCTAACCAGGAATGGAGAAAAGGTAAATGGAAGTTAAGTGAACTCAGTTTAGAAACATAGGCTGGAATAATATGCTTGAAGTACTTGAAGTGCAAAGCTTAGTAGTTTCTATTTTATCCCAGAAGCAGTAGTGAGCCACTGATGTTTCTTGAGAAAGGGGAAAAGGTCAGACCTGTGTTTGACTAATAAAAATAGTAGTTTCCCTTTTTATAGTGTTTATATTCTTATTGATCAGAGGTAGGTGATGCCAGGATTATTTCCATCATATAGAGGCTGGGGGTCTGACATTCCACAACCATCTCTCTCTCCTTTAAACTGTTTCATCACAGCAGTGACTAACATGTAAGGAAAAGCCTCTAAAGGTCAACTCAGGCAGAACTCTGGGATTCCACAAGTCAAAGTTTACCCTTTAGGCTAGGAAAGTTGTCACAAATTAAGGTTGACAACCATTTTCCCCTTTAAATGGCAGGGCTTGGCTTTTTTCTTTCTGATCTAGCCAGTGAGCAAGGAGGTCTCCAGGCTGCTGTGGAGACAGAGCACTGGTTACAGTTCTGGGCAGGGAGGAGGTTGTCAAGTCATCCAGGTTTGATGCTTCTTCAAAATCCTCCGCCTTGTCAAAGCAGCTGGGACCCAGAGAGGGAACTGATCAGCTTAGATGCAGTCTTTGCTGCCTGCAGGCTTTCCTTGCTGTTTTCCTCCAAACAAACCAAGCATCATTTTTACTTCTAAAGAGAATCCTGTTGAACAATCAAACTGTGTACCCTTGCTGGAGAATTGATCTGAGAGAAAGATGACTGTAGACGTCCACGCTTCCCTAGCTACACCAAGGTTCAGTGCTGCCTCTCCTAGCTGCAGTGAGAACAGACAAGGGAGAAAGAAAGGCAGGGGAGTAGATGGAGCCCTGGGCAGGCAGGAAGACCGCTGGGGATCAGTTTCCAATTCTATCTGTCATTCTGGGTGACCTTGGGCAAATAACTTTCCCTCTCTGGAACTCAGTTCCTGTCTCTCTAAAATGGGAAAGCTAAGCTATGAAAAATAATAGCAATCGGTAAATATTTAGTAATACCTATCATGTACAGAATATTAGGCTGGGTATTCATTAGGAGTAATACAAAGTTTGGCAAAATTGCTATTTCTATCCTCAAGGAGTTTATTATCAGTAGAAAGGATGAGACATAAACACAGATAACTATAAAATGTGGCATTAATAGCTAGCATTAATATAGCATTTTAATGTTTTCTAATTGCTTCACATATATTATCTCATTTGGTCCTCATAACCTTGTAAGATAGGTGCTATTATCCCCATTTTGCAGGTGAGGAAAGTGAGTCAGAAAGAGTGACTTGCCCAATATCACACAGCTATTAAGTGTCTGAGGTCATAATTGAATTCAGGTCTTTCTGCTCAAGATCATCAAAATATGGGCATGGCATGTTACCTCATGGGCAAATTATTTTATTACTCAAAGCCTCCGTTCTCTCCTCTGTAAAATGGGGATTGTCTCCAACACATAATCCAATTCTAAATCTACGATCCTGTTAGTCTATGAATTCCAAATTCTCTAACTGTCCACTTTATACCATGCTGACTTGCTTGACTTACTTTACAAATTTTGCTCTTTTTGGATTTCCTGAATAAGAGACTGAGCTCGAGAAGGGGGCATTCATTGGATAAATGTTTGCTTTTAGTTTGATCCTTTAACCTAGTGACTTTCATGGAAGTCTGGGCAGTGTCTTAGAGAACATTGGCCATTTCTGGTCTTGCCAGAGAGTGGATAGTGGAAAGCAGAATCTCCTATAACTGGGTAATACACTTAATTATCCCCTTCCCTTCATTCTCCTAGTGCAGAGACTTATCTCTCCATTAGACGATTAAAATAAATTCCTAATTGGTCCCTCTACCTCCAATCTGCCCTCACCCCTCCATCAAAGTCATACTCCCTGGAGCTGACAAGGTGATATTCTTTCTTTTTTCATTAAATTTTTTTTTCATTTTCCCAATTACCTCTAATAACAGTTTTCAACATACATTTTCCAAAATCATCCAAATTGCCTCCCTCCCTCTCTCTTCCTTCCCCCTTCACAGGGATGGTAAGCAATTTGGTCTGTATTAGACATGTTTTATGATGCAAATATACTTCCATATTGGTCATTTTTATAAGAGAATACTCATATAAAACCAAACCCCCCAAATAAAAACAAAAATAGACTAAAATGAAAAAATCATGTTTTGATGTGCATTCTTACTAACAATTCTTTCTCTGGAGGTGGATAGTATTTTTGTCATAAGTCCTTCAGAATTGTCCTGGATCATTATATTGCTGAGAATAGCTAAGTCTTTCACATCATACAATACATCATACAATATTGCTGTTCTTGCGTACAGTGTTTCTGGTTCTGCTTATTTCACTCTGCATCAGTTCATGGAGGTCTTCCTGGTTCTTTCTGAAATCATCCTGTTCATCATTCCTTATAGCACAATAATATTCTATCACCATCATACACTACAATTTGTTTAGCTACTCCCCAATTGATGGGCATCTCCTCAATTTCCAGTTCTTTGCCTCCAAGGTATTTGTCTTAAGGCACAGATCTGTCTGGGTCACAGAAGATCCCTGGATCTGAGTCAAAGGATCATGGACCTCAAAGACCATCTTGTCCAAATCCCTGTTCCTTACAGATGAGGAGACTGAGGCTCTGAGGGATTCAATGACTTGCCTAGGTTCACAGAGGTATTAAGTGACAGAGACTAGAATTAAACCCAGATGGTTTGGTTCCAGGTCCAGTGCTCTCCCTCAACTTCTATTTATTTGTCTATAAAATAAGGAGGTTGCCTTGGATCCCTGCTTAGATCCCCTCTACCTCAGGCTCTTGTGATATTTGGAACAAGACCTTTACCCTGTGATCCTTGCTCAAAAAGCTCCCTAGTGCTTCTAGGAAAAAATGCTTCTCTTTGACATTTGCAGTATTTCACAATCTGGTTGCATTTCATCATCCTAGACTGATTTCACTCTGCTTGCCTTGACACATTCTGCATTGCAGCCAAACTTGCCTTGTCACAGTTCTCTGTACGGGCATCCATCTCCTCCCCTGAGGCCTTTGCACAGACTATTATCCCTCAAGGCCTGGAATGCACTCCCTCCTCACCTCCACCTCTTAAATCTCTTAACACCTTCCAAGATTCCGCTTAAATTCCACCTCCTTCTTGATACCTTCTCAGACCTGCCCTCTCCACTCTTATTGTTAGTACTTCTCCAACCCCCAGAAATGACTTTGCATTCATTCTATATTGCAAAGGGAAGGAAAAAATCATTTATATAGCACCTCCTACATGCCAGACACTGTACAAAATGCTTTACAAATATTATCTCATCTAATTCCCCTCAACAATTCTATGAGATGGGTGCTATTATTATCCCTGTTTGACAATTGAGGAAAATGAGGTAGACACACTTGCCCAGGGGTCACACAGCTAGTGTATGAGGATAGATTTGAATTCAGGTCTTTCCAACTTCAGATCTGGCACTCCATTAGCCGTACTGCCCCCTGCCTCTGTGTTGCTTGATCTGTGAGTGAACATATTTACAGATTTAGAACTGAAGAGCCCATTGGAGGGCTTCTAATCCAACCCTCCCTTTTACAGAGGAGAAAGCAAAGACTCCATGAGGCTGTCACTTGGGCAGGGTTATACATATATTAAAAAACAGAGCTAGGAGTCAGATCTGTGAATTTCGAAGTCTACTCTGGCTGCCCTTCCATTGTACCTCCTAATGCTCTCCATCCCACCCACCCATCCACCCTTGAGAGCAATGATTGTTTTGTTTATGCCTTTGTGTCACCAATGCCCAGTGTCTGGCAGCTGTTTAATGCTGAATGAATGAATGAATGAATGAATGCACAAGTTTGTCTGCTTGATCCTACCAGACATACCCCAAACCACAGCCCACAAGGGGTCTTCCACCACCATGGCTCAGTGTAATTACAGGCACTGGCAGACACCCTGGTGAACAGGAAGGCCTTGGCAGGAGGGGGAAAGTTGCTGACCAGCCCCTTCTTCTCCCCTGTCAGGGCTAATCAACATCAAAGAAGTTAATGGGGAACACAAAACCTATTTAAAAGCTACATTTCCCACTTGGCTGGTTCCATTACACTGTGCAATATCCAGGTGTCACATTTCCTCTCAAAATGCCTGTGTTAATGCTCCCTGAAGTTGCTAGGGTTAGCAGTTACCACCAAGAACCACCTGCTGAGAAGTACCCCATTCCTGGACCCTGGAGAAAAGGGTAGCATTGCTGGGGCAGCCTTGAAAAGGAGCAGGGCTCCCCAAAACTGGACCCCTCAGCAGGTTGACCTGAACTCCATGGGAGGCCCTAGGTCCTTCTCTCATTAGACCCAAATGGGACCCTAGGTTTATGCTCACTGGGGGGAGTCTGTTTGGAAGCAGCTGAGGTCAGATCTCAGGAGAAAGATCTCTCTCTATCCCCAAACCTAACCCAATCAGACAAGCTCCTGAATCTTTCTGCTTCCCTAATACAGAGACATCTATACCTCAAAGAGATTTACTCCCCTAAGAACGCAGAACCAAACCTAGCTCTACTGGACTCCCCAAGGCACTGGGCCAGAAGGAAGGATTCAAATCTCAGGGAAAGAAAAGAGGACCAAGCATTGGGCTCAATGGGGCCAAGTCATGTGGCAAGACAGAACCTATCCACACTCCTTCCAATTGTTTTCCCTAGGGTTCAGCTCTGCTAAGAGGAGCCCCGTCAGACAGTTAGCATTGGGGGGGTTTCTAGGCTGCATTAATATCAGCTGGAACATGGTCATTTCTGAATGGGAAGGCAGACTCCTATACATCTGCTGGCATAGATGATCATATCTACTTTTCAGGACTTTGCCCCAATGCATATGAGCATCCCTACTTCTACTGAACATAAACTAGCAGAAGATATGATGGTTATGAGCCTCTGTTATCCCTTTTGGATTTACCTGCTGGTATGGAGAAGGTGCTCTACACAGTGTCCCAACCATAGGTTCCTGAGGAAGGTTGGTGTCCCCTCCAAGGAGCCTCTCCTCTACAGTCTACTATGTCCCAAGGAGTTGGGTGGAAACAACTGGGTTTTCCCCAAATATTATCTGCAATACCTCAAAATTCCAAACTCCCTGCAGGCAGGGTCTTCATTCTTGTATTCCTAATGTCTAGTACAAGATTCAGAATAATTGTTGGCTGACCTGAGTAAATGTTGGTTGAAATAAATTCACACCACTTCCATTTTCATCATTGCCCCAGTACTGATCATCACTTTCATTGAAAGGCTATGGGATATAATAGAAAGAATAGTACATTTGTAGTCAAAAGAGATTTGGGTGTAAATCCTGCCTTTGGAATGTACTGGCAGTGGAACAGTGAAAACATCAGGTTACTCTTCTCTAAAATGGGAATAAAATGGAGGAGAAAAAACTCAGTAATATCTACTTCCCCATGTTGTTGTGAGGATCAAATGAGATAATCTACGTAAAATGCTTTGTCAACTTGAAAAGTGATATGTGAAGATTATCCATTACCATCAACAACATTCTGAAGTATTAAATTAGATGAATCTTCCAGGATTCAATTCAATCACTCAATATTTATCAAGTGCCTGCCATGTGCTAGGCACTGTGCTAAATGTTAGGAATACAAAAGAGGCAAAAGACAGCTGCTGCCCTCAAGAAACTCACAATTTAATAGGTTACATTGCTTCAAGGAATCTAGCTTCCCAAAATGGGTAAACTAAGTGGCCTAACTCTAATCTCACAGAGTGTAGGTAGCTTCTCTTCAAATGATGGGGTAGATAGCTTGGTTCAATCGAAAGAGTTCTAAGTTTGAAGTCAGAGGACCTGAGTTCAAGTCTTATCTCTGCTACTCCTTGTGAGACCTCAAACAAATCACCTAACATCTCTGTGCCTAACTGACCTCATCTATAAAATGTGAGGGTCAGACTAGATTAATGGTCTGTATCAGCTCTAAATCTTATGCTCACCTGAATTTGAGGTGAAGGCTGTTTTACCTAGAATTCTGAAAGTTGTAAAACTGTGTCTCTGTCTCCTACCTTCTATATTGAATCTTTGCTCACCTTGCACCCCACAGGTGACTGATATTTCCTAACAAGAGGTGTGGGAGACATAGCAGAACAAGTTTTCCTTGGGAAGACCTTTGCTGGGGGCCTCTATCAATGTGTGTGTATGAGTGTGTCTGAAAGAGAGAAGAGACAGAGAGAGTCCCAGGAAGCTTAGCAAAAGAAATACAACATTGGCAGCTCTGCACTGGACCCATAACACCTGCTGATGGGATTTTTTTAACCCTTACCTTCTGTCTTAGTATCAATTCTAAGACAAGAATAGCAAGGGCTAGGCAATCAGGGTTAAGTGACTTACCCAGGGTCACATCTAGAAAGTGTCTG
Source organism: Monodelphis domestica (assembly GCF_027887165.1). NCBI lineage: Eukaryota > Metazoa > Chordata > Mammalia > Didelphimorphia > Didelphidae > Monodelphis > Monodelphis domestica. The sequence continues at coordinate 363,728,952 of NC_077230.1, forward strand.
AGGCCAGGTTTGAGCCCTTACTGCTGAATGGATATTTTATTGGTCCTTGGCTTCATGACCACCTTTAAAAACAGCAGAATGGAAATGACAATAAAGTAACCTTCAACCAACAGAGCAGGTTCCAGAAAGAGTGCTGGCCATGGAGTCAAGCGATTTGGGAAACTTTGGCACTTCTTAGACACATCACTTTACATCTCTAACCCTCAGTTTCTCCATCTGTAAAATATACTAACTTCCTTATAATGTTGTTGGGAGGAAAGCACTGTACAAATCCTTAGCATAGCATAGACATTTTTTGTTGCTGTTCAGTCATTTTTTAGTTGTGACTAACTATTCATGACCCTTTTGGGGGTTTCCTTGGCAAAGATACTAGAGTGATTTGCCATTTCCTCCTCCAGTTCATTTGGCAGAGGAAACTGAGGCAAACAGAGTTTGGTGACATGACCAGGATCAGCTAGTATATGTCTGAGGTCAGATTTGAACTTAGGAAGAAAAAACTTTTGGTCTCCAGGCCTAACACACTATCCACTGCATCACCTAGCTGCACCAATGTTAGAGAAATAAAAGTAGTTATGATCTCATAGCCTTCAGACCCAGGCTCTGGCTCCAACCTACTTCTATAGTCTTTTTTCCCATCATGTTTCTCCAAGAACCATATGGTGTAACCAGATCCCTTCCTGTTTTTTGGACTCTGTGACTGTTTAAAATGTCCCCTACACCTATAATACTTTACCTCTATCCTTCCTAGTTTTCCCCTTGATATCTATGAAAATTATTTTTTAAATTTTAATTTTTTAATCTAATTTAATTAGTCAATTTAGAACATTTTTACTTCATTACAAGAATCATATTCTTTCTATCCCCTCCCCTCCCACCCCTTCCCATAGCTGACACATGATTTCACTGAGTTTTACATGTGTTCTTGATCAAAACCTATTTCCATATTATTGATATTTGCACTAGGGTGATAATTTAGAATCTACATCCCCAACCATATCCCCATTGACCCACGTAATTGAGCAGTTGTTTTGTTTTTTTTCTCTGTGTTTCTACTCACACAGTTTTTCCTCTGAATGTGGAGAGTATTTTTTCTTGTAAATCCCTCCAAGTTGTTCTGGATCACTGTATTGCCACTAATGAAGAAGTCTATTACATTCGATTGTACCATAGTGTATCAGTCTCTGTATATAATGTTCTCCTGGTTCTGCTCCTCTCGCTCTGCATCACTTCCTGGAGGTCATTCCAGTTCACATGGAATTCCTCCAGTACATTATTCCTTTGAGCACAATAGTATTCCATCAGCAACATATACCACAATTTGTTCAGCCATTCCCCAACTGAAGGGCATCCACTCATTTTCCAATATTTTGGCACCACAAAGAGTGCAGCTATGAATATTCTTGTACAAATCTTTTTCCTTATTATTTCTTTGGGGTACAAACCCAGCAGTGCTATGGCTGGATCAAAGGGCAGATAGTCCTTTCGCACTCTTTGGGCATTGTTCCAAATTGCCCCCCAAAATGGTTGGATCAATTCACAACTCCACCAGCAATGCATTAATGTCCCAATTTTGCCACATATTCTCCAATATTCATTACTTTCCTTTGCTGTCATGTTAGCCAATTTGATAGGTGTGAGGTGGTAGCTGAAAGTTGTTTTGATTTGCATTTCTCTAATTATGAGAGATTTAGAACACTTTTTCAAGTGCTTATTAATAGTTTTGATTTCTTTATCTGAAAATTGCCTATTTGTGTCACTTGCCCATTTATCAATTGTGGAATGACTTGATTTTTTGTATAATTGATTAAGCTCTTTATAAATTTGAGTAATTAGACCTTTGTCAGAGGTTTTTTCTATAAAGATTTCCCCCCAATTTGTTGCTTTCCTTTTTATTTTGGTTGCATTGGTTTTGTTTGTACAAAACGCTTTTTTTAATTTAATATCAAAATTATTTATTTTACATTTTGTGATTTTTTTCTAACTCTTGCTTGGTCTTAAAATCTTTCCTTTCCCAAATATCTGACAAGTATGCTATTCTGTGTTCACTTAATTTACTTATAGTTTCCTTCTTTATATTCAAGTAATTCACTCATTCTGAGTTTATCTTGGTATTGTGAATTTCAAAACTACTCAACCCTATTCAGACCATTCTTTAGAAGATGGGATTTAGCTATTTCCAGATCAATAACAATAGAGATACTTGGAATAATAGAATCAGGTCTTGGAAACTACAATCTCCACCCTACTCAGGGTAACAAGATCAGGAAGGGCTGCAGCAAAACACAATATTTAATTATTTGAGAATATGGCCTTCTACAGACATGTGCAAAAAGGACAGACCTCTGGGCGGTCCTAGGTCAAGCTAGAGCCACCATTGGCACATGTGAGAGACAAGAAGTGAGGTAGAGGACAGCTCAGGAGTTCTGGGGACTTCCTGTATGGAGGAAGAGTGGTGGTTGGAGACTGGTGCTTGAAATGGAGGAGCCCTCAGACTGTTTCTCCATTTTGGTCACGTGATTGATAGGGACTGATCTCTTTTCTTTTCCTCGGCTATCCAGGGCTTTGGACCTTTGACTCAGCCTAAGCAGAGTGGGTATTTAAGCCCTATTTCCTTCTCTCCCTTTTCCCTCTCTCTCTCTCTCTCCCTCTAATACTTTTCTTCCTCCTGTTTGTAATTAAAACACCATAAAAAAGTTGACAGCTCACTTGAGTTTTCATTTAGGAATTACATAGCAGAATTCCTTGGCAACCTTAAATTAATACATATCAGTCTTTTAAAGTGATTTCCATATCACAGTATAGCATGTGAGATACTGATCCAAACCCATACTCTCCTATACTGTCTTCCAATTTTCCCAGCAGTTTTTATCAAATAGTGGATTTTTGTCCCCAAAGCTGGGATTTTGGGGTTTATTATAGACTGTCTTGCTGAGGTCACTTGCCTCAAGTCTATTCCACTGATCCTTTCTGTCTCTTAGCCAGTGCCATATTGTTTTGATAACCACTCCTTTTTACTATAGTTTGAGATCTGGTAGTGGTAGGCTCCCTTCCTTTACATTTTTTTTCCATCATTTCCATGGAATTCCTTGATCTTTTGTTCTTCCAAATGAATTTTTTTATTTTTTTTCTAATTCAGTAAAAAAGTTTTTGGTAGTTCGATGGGTCTGGCACTAAATAAGTAAATTAGTTTGGGTAGGATTGTCATTTTTATTATGTTGATAATACATGTTATTATGTCTTACCCATGAGCAATTAATGTTTTTCCAATTATTTTGGATCTAGTTTTAATTGTGTGAAGAGTGTTTTGTAGTTGTATTCATAGTTCCTGTGTTTGTCTTGGCAGATAGATTACTAAGTATTTTATATTGTCTAGGATGATTTTAAATGGAATTTATCTTTCTAATTCTTGCTGCTGAGATATATTGGAAATATATAGAAATGTTGATGACTTGTGTGAATTTATTTTGTATCCTGAAAATTTGCTAAAGTTGTTGATTATTTCTACTAGCTTTTTAGCTGATTCTCTAGGATTCTTTGAGTAGACCATCATATCGTCTGCAAAGAGTGATAGCTTGGTTTCTTAATTGCTTATATTAATACCCTCAATTTCTTTTTCTTCTTTAATTGCTACTTCTAGTGTTTCTAGTCCAATGTTAAATAACAGAGGTGATAATGGACATCCTTGTTTCACTCCTGATCTTATTGGGAAGACTTCTGGATTATCCCCATTGCAGATGATGTTTGCTGATAGTTTTAGATATATACTGTTTATTATTTTTAGGAAAGGCCCTTCTATTCCTATACTTTCTAGTGTTTTCAATTGGAATGAGTGTTTTATTTTGTCAAAGGCTTTATCTGCATCTATTGAGATAATCATGTGATTTTTGTTGGTTTGCTTGTTGATATGGTCAATTATGTGAATGGTTTTCCTAATATTGAAACATCCTTGCATTCCTGGTATAAATCTCACCTGGTCATAATGCGTAACTTTCGTAATCACTTGCCAGAGTCTTTTTCCTAGTATTGTATTTAAGATTTTTGCATCTATGTTAATTAAGGAGATTGGTCTGTAGTTTTCTTTCTCTGTTTTTGACCTGCCTGGTTTTGGAATCAGTACCATATTTGTGTCAAAAAGGAATTTGGGAGAATTCCTTCTTGTTTATTCTGTCAAATATTTGTATAATATTGGGATTTGTTGTTCTTTGAATGTTTGATAGAATTCATTTGTGAAACCATCTGGTCCTGATGATTTTTTCTTAGGGAGTTTTTTGATGGCTTGTTCAATTTCTTTTTCTGATATGAAGTTATTGAGGTATTCTATTTCTTCTTCTAGAAGATTGCCTATGGCAATCACCTAGATGGCAATCTAGGTGATATGGATGAATATTTACAAAAATATAAATTGCCTAGATTAATGGTTTTTAATGATTGCCTTAATTTCCTCTTCATTAGAGTTGAGGTCTCCCTTTTCATCTTGGATACTATTAATTTGGTTTTCTTCTTTCCTTTTTTAAATTAGATTGACCAGTACTTTGTCTTTTTTATTTGTTTGCTTCTAGTTGTTGGATTCTGGTTTTTAAAGACTGAATTTCATCCCTGGCTTTTTGGATATCCTTCTCCTTCTGATCTTTCATCTCCTTTGCCTCATTTTCAAGATGATTAATTTTGGCTTTCAAGACACTATTTTCTGTTTCCAGATGATTCTTTTTGCTTTTTAAGTTCTTTTCCCAGTTGTCTTCAGCCTCTCTTAATTGTTTTCTGAATTGTATTTTGAGTTCTTCCAAAGTCTGTGTCCAATTCACTGGAGTTGCTGTGTTTTTTTTTTTTGGTGTTCCTTGATCCCCCTCTGTTTCATTTGCTTTTTGTTCATTGCCTGGATAGAAGCTGTTGATTGTTATTTTTTCTCTTTATGTTGTTTTCTCATATTTCCCTTTCCACCCCCACCCCCAAGTTACCTTCCTCTCATTTTGTGCTGGATCTGTGAGTTTGTTTTTCAGTCATTGCTGACTCTTCATGACCCCATTTGGGGTTTTCTTGGCAAAGATCCTGGAATATCTTGCCATTTCCTTCTCTAGGTTATTTTACATGTCTGGGGTCATGTAGTTGGGGAGCAAGGAAGGAAGGAAGATAAGAAGGGATGGAGGGAGGGAGGAAGGAAGGAAAAGTGGGTCTTTAAAACACTTTTTAATACATAAAAGAAAACAGAAGGAAGGTTAGAAAGAATCACAGAGAAGTAGGGTAAATTTGAAAATTATGTTTTGAATTTATTACCTTTTTTTAAAGAAAAACAATCAATATCCATAAAGATCCCCAGTTTCATGTACAATCTCTTTTTGTTATTATTGTTCTACTGTGCATATGAAAATACTCCCTTTTTTAGTGTTTGTTAAGTTCAGAATAAGCATTCTGTCAAAGTGCAGTGTGATTCTTTTATTCTTAGCATTGCTTTCTGTGAGCAGGAATAAAGTACCTGTCTCTTCATTCATAGTGTACATTATTTTTAAAAATAATCCTTGTTGTTTGAATAAGGGTCTGTGACTGTCTTGCCCCAGGACACTATCTATTCTCTATACATTGTAGCCTAGCATCTTCCCATGCAGAACACTTAACTCTCAAGGTGCTACCATTAGAAAAGAGATGGGGAGGGAAGGTAAAGTGGGAAGTGAAAGAGAAAGGGACACAAAGAGACTCAAGAAGTCTGGAAGTCAACTTTGATCAGTAAGTTGAACATAAGCATTTCTCCTTTTCCAATGTACTGTTTGCTGTCACATTCTCTAACTCCAAACACTAAAGACTATACCTGGGAGGAACTAACTCACATATTTATATCCCTAGAGACCTTGCAGCCTTATTTTCACCCAGGAGTAGGCACCTTCACCCCAACTCTCCCTTACTTTCTGTTTTCCACGTCTTGCCCTGAGGATTGTAAGCATATTAATATGTTCATTGCTTCTAGATAGGTTTATGTCAATGGATTGCCATATTGATTTGTTCACCATTGTTGTGACTTCCCAGACCATAATTCTCTTCCCTTTCTTCCTTGACCACTATTCTTCTATTTGACTTGTCTCTTCCATTAGAATGTGAGCTCTTTGGGGACAGGGACTACCTAAAGTTTGCATTGTTACCCCGAGTACTTAACTTAGCCTAGTATTTGGCACAAAGCGATCACTTAATCTTTGCTTCCTTCATCTATCTAGTCATTCATGTTAAAAACACATTTTTATGTCAATAACCATTGCTGAATATTGAGTATACATTATAAAGTTCAATAGGAAAATAGGCAAGATAGCAGAGTGGGAAAAGCACTGGATTTGGAATCAGAGGGACTGGTGGCTGTGCTATTTACTGTCTATGAACTTGGGCCAGTAACAACTTCTCTGAGCTATAATTTCCTCATCTATAACATGAAAAGTTTAAGCTAGATGAAGTCTAATGTCACTCCTTACAGGTCATGACCCTTGTGATCCTTTACTATTTTATATCCATTAGTGTCCTCTGTAGATGCTTCATTGTGGCATAGAAGTGGTCCTGGGTTCTAGAAGGCTATACTAGCAGGGTAGAAGCTCTAACAAGTTCTTCCAAACAGTAAAGTCATAAATACAGACTGGCAATGGATTTTCTATGTATTATCCAAGGACCAGTCTTCCTATAGGCACAAAAGCTCATCATCAGAGGTGTAGCCAAGTCAAGAAGCACCTTGTGTGCCAGGCACTGTGCTAAGTTCTGGAGATACAAAGAAAGGGATGTGGGGGAGTGTTCTATTTCTCAAAAAGTTTACAATCTGTTGGGAGAGATGACATGTAAATAACCATCTACAAACAAGGGATAGAAAGGACATCTTGGAGATAATCAAAAGAGGAGAGGAACCAGCATTAATGGGAATTGAGCAAAGCCTCCAGAAAGTGGATTTTAGATGAGTTCTGAAGGAAGCGAGGCAAGGCAAGAGGAAGAGACAAAAAGAGGAAAAAATTCCAGCTCATGAAAATCCATCAAGTCTGGAGAAAGAATACCATGTGAGAGGGGGGCCAGTATCAGTGAATCAAAGAGTAAGTGTAAGGTATAAGTAAGAGTTATTGATCATGCTTTTCAGCTGTGTCCAATTCTGATTCCTTTTTGGGGATTGGAGTGTTTTGCCATTTCCTCCTCCAGCTCATTTTACAGATGAGGAAACTGAGGTCAACAGGGTTAAGAGACTTGCCCAGGGTCACACAGTTAATAAGTATCTGAGGCCAGATTAGAACTCAGGAAGATGAGTCTTCCTGCCTCCTGTACCAAATGCTCTCTCCACTTTGCTTTGTAGCTGACCCATAAGCAAGAGTAAGGCATAAGAATACTGGAAAGGTAGGAGGGTACCAGGCTGCGAAAAAAGCCCAACAGAAGACTAATTTGGTCCTGGAGGTAACAGAGAACCACTGGAGTTATTGAATAGATTGACATAATCAGACCTGTGCTTTAGGACAATCATTTTGGCAACTGAGTTGCATGCATGGGAAGGAGAGAAGAGAGACCACCAAGGGCTGCCTGGGACTGGTTATTTTTCCCCCACAGCAAGACTTTCATTGAAAACTTGGAGTTAGGATCTCTACACATATTCTGACAAGTAGCTTGGCATAATAGAATGAGTGCAGGACTTGCAGCTAGGAGGAACCAAGTTCAAATCCAGTCTATGACTTGTACTAACTTTATGCTACCCTGGGCAAATCAATAAATCAATATTTATTGAGTGCTGGATATAGATATAGATATATATATATATATATTCTGGCAACTGTGATGGGTGCTGGGATATAAAAGCAAAAAATGAAATAGCCTTTACCCTCAAGGCCCTTACATTTTATCAAGGCATTTAACTCCTCTCAGCCTCAATTATATCAGTATTAGGAATACTACTGTACCTACCTCACAGAGTTATTGTTAGGGTACAATCATTGAACATATATAAAGCATTTTGCAAACTTTAAAGACTATATAAATGTGCAGCTATGTGTGGTAGGGCTGGAGTCAGGAAGAATTGAGTTCAAATCTGACCTCGAACACTTACTAGCTATCTGCCATGGGGAAGTCATTGAACTTTGTTTTTTCATCTGTAAAATGGGGATGGTAATAGCACCCACCTCCCAGGGCAGTTAAGAAGATCAAATGAGATAATAAACTTAAAACACTTAGCACAGTGCTGGGTATATAAGTGCTATATAGATGTAAGCTCTTATGTACTAAGTTCTCCTATATCATGTCAAGCCTGATCCCCATAGTTTAAAGTTTTTAATATTTTTTGTGTGTTCTGGGTCCATTACACAATTTGGTAAAGCCTTTGGATCCTTTTCCTCAAAATTATGTTTTTAAATGGATAAAATATAATGCATAGGATTATGAATAAAACTGATTATATTGAAATAGTCATCATAAGAAATTTCAAGCTCACAGTACCCAGGTTAAGAATTCCTTCCCTAGTGGGGAACATTTCCACTTATCCAAAAAATTACTTTGTCTGTCTTTTACATTTTGTGTATGTATAACATGACTTCTCTCACAAAAAACGTAAGTTCCTGGAAAGACTTCTTGTTTCTCTTTGTGCCCTAAGTACCTAGTACAAAGCCTAGAACATGTTAGGCCATTTTAATAATTATTATTTGAATTAAATGGAATATTAACTATAATTTTTTTTATTTTTCTCAAGGCTTCAAATCTTTTCAGGAAAAAGAAAACTCCTGCTCAGTGCCCAGGGCATCCCAGGTTCTTGTGAGGACTCTCTCACAATGCCTGTCTGGAACACTCCTTCTATGGCTTCTTCATTTCCCATGCTAGGAGGTCCAAAGCATGTGCTTGCATCCCACTGCTAGTCACAGTCCAAGTGTTCCCTAGGCATAGATAAATGAGGAGTCATTTTCTCGAAAAGATTCCATGGAACAAGACTGTTCAATTCAGCCCATCTGTGTGGCACAGAGAAGAATGTTTTCCAGGCACACCAGCCTGTCTGGGCATCCCTGAGCCCAAATATATAAACACACCCAACCCAGACCGCCTGGGCATTTCAGTTCTCAAACATACATGAATGGATGCCAACCTGTCTGGGGATCTCTTTGCACACATGCACACACAGCAGTCTGTCTGAAAATCTCCAGGCACATATACCAACCTATTTGGGGATCGATGTCCCCCCTACAACATACACACACCTCTCTGGGTATCCTTATACTCATAAGCAAGCATATGAATACACTTGTGTTCACACATACCTGCTTACCTATCAAAACACGTCTATACCCACAGTCATGTCAACATGGGCAAGGCAAGTGTTCATTAAGTGTGAGGCAATGTGCTAAACACAGAGGATACAAATACAAGCAAAAAGAGAGGCAGTCACTGCCTTTAAAGACCTTTCATCCTATTGGAGGGAAAACCACACCTACAAGGGAGCTGAAATGGGAGGGAGAGAGGGAGAAGGCACCTAGATGGGAACATGGTGGCAAAATCTCGAGTCAGAAGCACAGCTAAGAAGGTAATGATGGATGATGGCCGAGCTAAGCCCCTCCTCAAAACAGAGACCATGGAAGGAACTTGCCAATGGGAGAACGGATGGAGGGCAGTTCCAGGGCATGAAGATAGAATGGCATGTGGTGGTGAAGTCCAGAGAATGAGAGGAACAACAGAGTACATGCACACACACACACACACACACACACACACACACACATTAGCCTCTCTTGGCGTCTCTCACTCTACATTACACATCCTATCTCACCTGGACATCTCTGTACCTACCCAATGGCCACCCTTTTGCCCCCATACAAAGATCTGCCAGGTTGAAGCACTTCATATGTGCCAGGCACTGGGCTAACTACACATAGGCATACATGCATACACAAACATTCGCTCACACACCGTACACCTGGAGAATAACTCACTTGTTTCTCTGTTCGATAGGCAGAGAATGTGCTATTTTGCAAACTGCTTGGCTGCCATTTGCAAGCATTAAGAAGCCATTTCTGCTAGAGGTAATCAGACCCAGGCAGCCTTTGCTGAGAAAATAACATTAACACAAGGGATATCCTTCCTAGAGCTGTTTGTGAGGCTTAAATGAGATAATATGGGCAAAGTGCTTTGAGAACTTTAAAGCACTATGCAAATGTCATTTATTATTATTTTGATTGTCATCATAATGGCTGATGTTTACTATGTGCTTTAAGGAATGCAAAATGCTTTACATTCTGTTCCAGCCTTCCAACTGCTTTGAGACAGGAACCAGAGCTATTTCTATCTCCATTTTACAGATGAGAAAATTGAGGTTGGGAGTGGTTGACTGCCTTGCTTAGGGTTATCTATCTAGGATGTATCAGAGCCAGGATTTGAACCTACCTCTCTTAGACTTCAAGGTCCACACTATATCCGCATTATAGCTCTATAGCTAGGTTCTTATTGGTACAAATAATGACTCTTGTGAAGTGGTCATGTGTTCTGATTTACAGTATTTGAAGTTTTAATTATGTAGAATATAGTCATTGATTCTGGCCCAATGGAAATACACCATGAGAATTCGTACAGTCCTTTCACAGTATTTGTTATTAGAACCACATGGTAGGCGAGGAAGGTCTAGCTAACCCTTGAACGGAAGATGAGCTTGGAGTGTTCACAGAGACTAAAGATGATGGAAGTGAAGAAGGTAACAAACATGGAGGAGACATTCCACATTTGTAGTGACAAAGATTCAGCTCAATACAATGTACATGTGAAGGTCCTGTCGCTTGCCAAAGCCATGTGGAATGGAAGCTGACTTGTGGGTAAAATGATCACAGCTGCATTTGTACCTCTTCCAACTCACCATAGGCTCTTCCCGATTCTGTAACATCAACCCAAGGCCTGGTTTCCAGGTAAAAATGGAGAAGGAGGTGATGATCCCTTCTGTTTATACTATTTTGCTTTTCATAATGCAACAGTGCCGACACACATAGAGCCCAAAGCTCAGAATAGCTAAGGGAGGCTTTCAGGGATAACAGAGACTGGGCTAGTGCAAATCATTTGATATGCATTACAAAGATGTACAAGGAATCCCCAAAGCACTAGTCTACAAAGTCTAAGCCTCAATAGCTTAAAATGCACTAAGACATTAGGGACACTCTTTTGGGATAGTCCTATGCATTTTTGTATTTAAAAATATTATTGTGAGAGAGGGACCATAAACTGATGATGAAATTTGTTCTCCATCTCCAGAAAAAACCCTCGATGGATTCAAATTATAGGATAAGCATGTTTTCTTCTTTCTTTTTCTTCCTTTTTTATGGACATAACTAATACAGAAATTTGTTTTTCATTTTTATGCTTAATCATAATGGATTTTGTTTTTCCTAACTTCTTAATGGGTGAGAAAGGGATATAAGGAGGGAGAAAATTTGAAACTAAAAATCAAATTGATTTAAAAAAAAGAAAGGGTCTATAAACTCTGCCAGATTGACATGGGGGTCCACAATATTAAAAATTAATTAAGAATCCCTGGTCTTTGAGATGCATTAGTGGAGGACCCTGAGTTTTGTCATGGAAGAATGTCTCCCATTTCCTCTTCCTCATCATCCAAGTCTTCACCTTCAATGATTTCTAGATTCATAGGAATTAGAGTTGGAAGGGATCTGAGAAACCACCTTCACATTTACAGGTAAAGAAATTGAGTCCTGGGGACATTTAGTGACTTACTCAAATTCACAGAAGTAGTGAGTATTAGAGATGGGATTTGAACTTCTGACTACTGAGAAAGCATTATTTCTACTGTGGACTTTTCAGAATCTGAGAGACCTAGGGAGCCACCAAAAGCAAGACTACCTAAATTCAAGAGGTCCAATCCAGATGGAAAAGGCAGTCTATGCAAAGTCAAAACCTGGAAGATGGGAAACAGCTTCAGGACAAATGCTATTAGTCTTGGGATCTGGAAAGCAGGGACCCTAGATTTATTCAAGGCTCCCTATTCTGGCATCTACTAGCTCTGTGACTTTTTTTTTTAACCTTTACCTTGTCTTAGAATCAGTACTGAGCAATTTGGTACTGGCTAAGAAACAGAAAGGAAGATCAGTGGAATAGACTGGGGGAAAGCGACCTCAGCAAGACAGTATACGATAAACCCAAAGATCCCAGCTTTTGGGACAAAAATCCACTATTCGATAAAAACTGCTGGGAAAATTGGAAGACAGTGTGGGAGAGACTAGGAATAGATCAACACCTCACACCCTACACCAAGATAAATTCAAAATGGGTGAGTGACTTAAACATAAAGAAGGAAACCATAAGTAAATTGGGTAAACACAGAATAGTATACATGTCAGACCTTTGGGAGGGGAAAGGCTTTAAAACCAAGCAAGATATAGAAAGATACACAAAATGTAAAATAAATAATTTTGACTACATCAAACTAAAAAGCTTTTGTACAAACAAAACCAATATAACTAAAATCAGAAGGGAAACAACAAATTGGGAAAAAATCTTCATAGAAACCTCTGACAAAGGTTTAATTACTCATATTTATAAAGAGCTAAATCAATTGTACACAAAATCAAGCCATTCTCCAATTGATAAATGGGCAAGGGAAATGGATAGGCAGTTCTCAGATAAAGAAATCAAAACTATTAACAAGCACATGAAGAAGTGCTCTACATCTCTTATAATCAGAGAGATGCAAATCAAAACAACTCTGAGGTATCACCTCACACCTAGCAGATTGGCTAACATAACAGCAAAGGAAAGTAATGAATGCTGGAGGGGATGTGGCAAAATAGGGACATTAATTCATTGCTGGTGGAGCTGTGAACTGATCCAACCATTCTGGAGGGCAATTTGGAACTATGCCCAAAGGGCGACAAAAGAATATCTACCCTTTGACCCAGCCATAGCACTGCTGGGTCTGTACCCCAAAGAGATAATGGACACAAAGACTTGTACAAAAATATTCATAGCTGCGCTCTTTGTGGTGGCCCAAAACTGGAAAACGAGGGGATGCCCATCAATTGGGGAATGGCTGAACAAACTGTGGTATATGTTGGTGATGGAATACTATTGTGCTAAAAGGAATAATAAAGTGGAGAAGTTCCATGGAGACTGGAACAACCTCCAGGAAGTGATGCAGAGCGAGAGGAGCAGAACCAGGAGAACATTGTACACAGAGACAAACACACTGTGGTATCATCGAACGTAATGGACTTCTCCATTAGTGGTGGTGTAATGTCCCTGAACAACTTGCAGGGACCCAGGAGAAAAAAACACCATTCATAAGCAAAGGATAAACTATGGGAGTGGAAACACCGAGAAAAAGCAACTGCCTGAATACAGAGGTTGAGGGGACATGACAGAGGATAGACTCTAAATGAACACTCTAATGCAAATACTATCAACAAAGCAATGGGTTCAAATCAAGAAAACATCTAATAGGCCCAGTGGACTTACGCGTCGGCTATGGGGGGTGGGAGGGGGGGAGGAAAAGAAAATGATCTATGTCTTTAACGAATAATGCTTGGAAATGACCAAATAAAATATATTTTAAAAAAAAATTTTTTTAAAAAAAAGAAAAAAAAAGAAAAAAAGAATCAGTACTGAGTACTGCTTCCAAAGCAGAAGAGAAGTAAGGGCTAGGCAACTAGAGTAAATGAATTGTCCAGAGTCACACAGCTAGGAAGAGTCTGAGGCCAGGTTTGAGTCCAGCACCCACCCTCACCCTCCCATCTCCAGGCTTGGCTCTCTATCTATTGAGCCACCTAGCTGTCCCTATTTTTGATAAGGGATTTCCTTAACCTTTCTGATTCTAAGTTTCCTCACCTGTGAAATGGCATTCATAGTCATTCACTTTCCCAAGCTCCACTGGACAAGTCCCTCAGTGCAAAGAGAGTTGGGGAGGCAGTGGAGTAGACCAAAATGGGTGCTCTTCTTTCTATTCTGTCTCCTCACTCTGACCAGTTCTACTGCCTCTGGGATCTAAGACAGGGTTAGCAGTGGCTCTGTTGGGGCTGAAAGAAAATTCTGGACCAGCCCTGTATTTACATCTTGTTCCCTTGATATTATGTGATCACAAGCAAGTCTAGAAACTCACTTCTATGGACCACAGTCTCATCATCTGGAAACTGAAAGGTTTGGACACACAATCTGGTAATGCAGGATTCTTTGCAACTATAAATCTAAAACTTCAATTCTCTCCTCCACAGGGTTGTGGTGAAAGCATTTTGTACACTTCAAAGCTCTGTATTGTCTCTGTAGCATTTAAAGCCCCTCACAGTCTGGCTCCAGCCTGCCTTTCCAAGCTGATTGGATTTTACTTTCCCTGACACACTCTACTTGCCAGTCAAAAAGGCTTACAGTATTTGCTGATCCCTCTGCATTATATTCCATATCTTTCCTCCATGTTTTTACCCAAGCCATTCTCCATGTCTGCAGTGCCCACCCTTCTTCCTCTGTTTCTGGGAATCCCTAGCTTGATTCTAGTCAATTCAAGTGCCATCTCATGCTCTTGGACTTTCCTGATCGACCCAATTATTTGCAGGCACTCCCAAAATTACTTTGTATACATTTTGTGGTTACTTGTCTGTAAGCATATTTCTTCTCTTTCCCTCCTTCTCTACAACCCAAATTAAAGGCAAACTTCTTGAAGACAGAGAAGGCAGATTTTTGATTTTGGATCCCCAAGACTTAGCCCAGTGCTTGGCACATAGATAGCATTAAATAAGCTTCATGTTAAATTGAATAGAAGAAACAAACATGGACAATATCAATAAAAGTATGAGTGAGATCAGGGCAGAATGGTGAAAGGTCTTCAGACCATCTAATATGAAATCTAGTCACAATATTTAGCCTGGAGAAGAAAAGCCAGGTGGTACAAAACTAGACTAGAGCACTGGGACTGGACACAGGAAGACCTGAGTTCAAATCTAGCTTTACAAGATTACTAGTTATATGACCTTAGGCAAGTTAATTAACCCTATTCATCTCAGTTTCCACATCTGGAAAATGAGCAGGAAAAGGAAATGGCAAACATTTTTTGTATTTTGTCAAGAGAATCCCAAATAGAGTCATGAAGAGTTGGATACAACTGAAATGACCAAATGATAACTAATGGGTGAGACCAGGTAAGTACTGAGAATTGAGAGGAACCCAAACTGACCACTGTAAAAAGTCATAACAGAAGAAAGATGGATTCCCTAGATCAGCTCCAGCTGGCTTGATACCTCTTTCTCCCTTCTTGGAACCAATCCTGAAGGGTTTTCAATTGGAAGCCCCTTGCCAACAAAGACAGCTGACTGGGGAGGGAGGAATGTATGGATGTAAGATTTTCCCCAACCCTCCTTCCTTCTAGCCTCTGAGTCAGGGACCATAGTGCCCCATTGTCCCTTGGAGCACTTGAGGGCCCACTAAAGGACTTCCAATTAGGGTAATAAGGATGAGAGAGAGTCTTCCAATTCTGGCTTGAGAGGGTCTGGATTTAAACATTCAACTGGCAGGGGCAGAGCTTAGGAGGACTTGAGAGGGGAAGGTCCCTAAGGAATAGCCCACAGCCCCCCTCTGGTCTCCTCACTCTAATTCCACCATTCAGGCCACACAGGCAGGTTGCCATGGAGATGGGGGCAGCGGCAGACCCAGGGCACTGGAGAGGAAGGCTCTCAGCCAAAGACAGCATATGCTGGGCTTGTTTTTATTCTTTTTTTTAAAGATGGAATCATGATTCTTCCTCTTCCCCCACCCCCAACTCCCTCAGCCTCTTTACCCTCCACCTGCATTCACTTCTTCCCAACCCAAAAGGTAAAAAAGGTCTCATTTCTTCTACTTTTTTTAAAACCCTTACCTTCCATTTTTGAATCAATGCTGTATATTGGTTCCAATGCAGAAGAGCAGTAAGGGCTAGGTAAGAGAGGTTAAGTGACTTGCTCAAGGTCACACAGCTAAGAATTATCTGAGATCAGATTTAAACTTGGGACCTCCCATCTCTTGGCCTGGATCAGGAAGTGGGGATGATGGGGGAAAGCATTCCAGGCTTTCAGAGGACTCATTTTAGTTTGACTCTTTGTGACTCCATTTGGGATTTCCTTGGCAGAAATACTTGGCAAAAAAAAAAAATGCAGAAAAAATGGCAGAGTAGTTTGCCATTTCCTTCTTCAGCTCATTTTCCAGATGAGAAAACTGAGGCAAATAGGGTTAAGTGATTTGCCCAGGGTCACAAAGCTAGTTAGTTTCTGAGACTAGACTTGAACTCAGGAAAAGGAGTCTCCATAATTCCAGGCCCAGCTCTCTATGCACTGTGCCAACTAGCTATGTGTATAGAGGACAACCAAGGCAAATGCTTAGTCAGGAGATGGAGTGTAACAAGGAAACCAGCATCACGTGTGTGGAACAAAGTAAGGTATAAGAAGACTTGAAAGGTAAGAAGGAGCCAAATTGTGAAGTGCTTTAAATGCCAAGAATAGGATTTTATATTTGATACTGAAGGGAATAGGGAGCTACAAGAGTTTATTTAGTTAAAGAGGTGACACACATTTTGACCTCTCTCTCTCTCTGTCTCTGTCTCTGCCTCTCTCTGTCTCTGTCTCTCTCTGTCTCTCTCTCTGTCTCTCTTTCTTTCTCCCTCTCTGTCTCTCTCTCTGTCTCTCTCTCTATCTGTCTGTCTCTGTCTCTCTCTGTCTCTGTCTCTCTGTTTCTCTGTCTGTCTGTCTCTGTCTCTCTGTCTCTGTCTTTCTGTCTCTCTCTGTCTCTGTCTCTCTTTCTCCCTCTCTGTCTCTCTGTCTCTATCTCTCTGTCTCTGTCTCTGCCTCTCTCTGTCTCTCTCTCTTTCTCCCTCTCTGTCTCTCTCTCTGTCTCTCTCTGTCTCTGTCTGTCTCTCTGTCTGTCTCTGTCTCTCTGTCTCTGTCTCTCTCTGTCTCTATCTCTGTCTCTCTCTCTGTCTCTCTCTCTGTCTCTGTCTCTCTGTCTCTGTCTTTCTGTCTCTCTCTGTCTCTGTCTCTCTCTCTGTCTCTCTTTCTTTCTCCCTCTCTGTCTCTCTCTCTGTCTCTCTCTCTGTCTGTCTGTCTCTGTCTCTGTTTCTCTGTCTGTCTGTCTCTGTCTCTCTGTCTCTGTCTTTCTGTCTCTCTCTGTCTCTGTCTCTCTTTCTCCCTCTCTGTCTCTCTCTCTGTCTCTATCTCTCTGTCTCTGTCTCTCTCTGTCTCTGTCTCTCTTTCTCCCTCTCTGTCTCTCTCTCTTTCTCCCTCTCTGTCTCTCTCTCTGTCTCTCTCTGTCTCTGTCTCTCTGTCTGTCTCTGTCTCTCTGTCTCTGTCTCTGTCTCTCTGTCTCTGTCTCTGTATCTCTCTGTCTCTCTGTCTCTGTCTCTCTCACCTTGTCTTTGTCTCTCTATCTCTGTGTATCTGTGTGTCTGATTTTCGGAGCTAAAAGTTGGGAACAGCTAACTTCTGCTACACCAGTTTTGTAGCCTGTTAGTATCTAAGATGTCAGACACTCACCTGCTGGGCATCGACCTGATTCAGTGTGTTCAAGCCATACTTGCCGGTCCTCTGACTACAGGAGTGACTGGCTGACCCTAAAACTGAGATGATGGGGATCATCAGAATCAGGAATCTACCAAAACAATCTCTGCCTTTGCACTTAACTATGGCAGCTCTGAAGGTGAGTGCATAGTTCCTCTCTTTGCTAGTTATAGATGCTACATATCCAACTACTTTAGCTTATTGAGGTATCAAGGGTGCTGGCCTTGGTTGCAAACTCTTTTATAGTATAATGGTCAACTCCACAAACCCCAAGGAATTGTAACCTAGAATATGCTCTGCCTTTAACATGTGAGCTTCCTATGTTTTGCTCAGGATCAGAGGTTTAGCTTACTGGCTCAGGACAGATGTGGCTGTCTTACCCAAGTCCTTGAAGGATATGGTCCTATCTCGAGTTCCCTTTTTCTTGTAGTAAAGAAATTACCAGCAGATTCCCATTTGGAATGAGGTTCCTTTTACAGACTCTTATCAAAAAGGATTGATCTGACATTTCACCTTTATTCTGAAAGGCAACTCCTGATTTTCTCTACCCCTACTAGAACTTGGACTTTGGAGAGGGCATTCATGCTGAAGCCTCAGGGTCTCTCTGTCCCAAATAGATGCTAAAGAATATTCTCTCCTGGTGATGCTTTCCATGTAATTTGGACTGAATCTGAATTTTCTGGGCAAAATATTAAAGGTATAAGCCAATGGTCTGAATCCTGGAAGCTTTTCTTAAAGGTAGAAAGAGGATAGATGGTTAAAAAGCCTGCCCAGTCACTGCTTTGGGCTAGTCACTCATTACTAAGTGAGTTCTAAATTACAGCTTTGCTTTGTGACCAGATGGAATATAGCTTACCTAGTGACCTCACTTTAGATGGTTCTGGCTCAGAATCCCCCCCTTGAGGCCCAAGTGTGCTTCCCTGTGCTTTGTGTGGATACCCCATTCTCTGTATCCCCTCTATGGCCTTTCATCCCCTCCTACCTTCACTCCTCATAACATCCAGATGCTCAGACATCTACAGTTCATACACGACAGCCCTCATTCCATAGTCCATTTCCTGTCCTGAATAAGTGACATATTAGATTCAGATCAATAGGGAACAAATGTAAATGTTAAATTTCCCTCTTAAAAATGAAGGTTCTGTATTCCTGAGTCATGACAAATCATCTTTAACTTTTCTCCCTCCTTAATCACCCATCACAACCAATCATGTGATTATGAATCTAGAGCTGGGAGAGACCTCAGATACTATCTAATCCCATGATGGCAAACCTATGGCACATGTGCCCAAAAGGGCACACAGAGCCTTCTCTGGGCATTCTTGAAGTTGCCCATCATATTTTTTTACTAGAAAATCCTCATTACCTCTCACCTAAACTATATTTCCTAATTTAATTTCTCCCCTGTCTCCTCTCTCTAATCCAACCTCCACATAGCTACCAATATGATACCTGTAAGGCATATTATCTGGCCATGTTACTTTCAAAAATCTTCAATGGGTCCCTAAGATAAAATTCAAATGAATTAACTTGACATTCAATGCCTTATACAATCTAGATACCTCCTATCTTACCAGACTTATTTTCTACTCCTCATCTTCACAAACTTTCTATTACAATCAAAATGGACTATTCAATGTCCTCTGAATGTCAGGACTTCTTCTGCCTTTATGCAGAAGAATGTCTTTGCCTATCAGAATCCTTTTCTTCCTTTGAGGAGCACTCCCAAAACCACTGATTTCTCAACTATTCTCCATATTAGTTTTAGTATATTTCATCTCCTCAAATCCCCACTACTATAGTATCTCCCTAGTAAAATATAAGTTCCTTAAGAGCAAGAACAACTTCCTTTTGGTCTTTGATTCCTTTCTGCCAGCAGCTAGATGGCATGGTGGATAGAGTATTGGAAATAGAGTCAGGAAGACTCATCTTCTTGAGTTCAAATCTCTCTTCAGACACTTAATAGCTGTGTGACACTGGGCAAGTCACTTACCCTATTTGCCTCAGTTTCCTTATCTATAAAATGAACTAGAAAAGGAAATGGCAAACCATTCTAGTATCTTCACCAAATGAGGTCACGAAGAGTCAAACATGATTGAAATGATTTAGCAACAACAAATCCTTCCTGTGTCCACCATGGGGACTTGCACAGAATAGATTCTTAATAAACACTTGGAAAATTGTTGAGATAAATTGAATTACAGAAAAGGGGCAATCCATGAGCAAATGTCCAGAAGCAGAAATGAGTATGGATATGGAAGCATTACAGAAATGAGGGAAATAAAAATCCTTCTGTCCTCTGTCCTAGCCAGACCACATCTAGAAAACTGCTTTCGGTTCTGAACACTATGTTTTATGAAAGATATTGACAAGTTATAGTGTGATCAGAATAGAGAGGAGACTGAAGGAATTGGGGATGTTCAGCAGGGGCAAGAAATGATTAATGAGAGATGAGATCATCAAATGTTTGAATTTCCTCGCTTTGATACAGCAGGCTAAAAACTAAGGGTAAAGGGCACAGTTTACAAGGAAGTAAATATAGGCTCACCATAACAAAGATCTTTAATAATGAAAGTTGTCCAGAAATAGAATGGGCTACCCCAGGGCTTAGTAAGTTTAATCAGTTAACAAATATTTATTTATTTTTAAATCCTTACCTTCTGTCTTGAAATTAATACTAAGTTCCAAGGCAGAAGATCAATAAGACTAGGCACAGGGGTAAAGATTTGAAACCAGGACATCCTGTATCTAGTTCTGATTCTCTATGCACCAAACCACCTACCTTCCCCAATAAGCATGTATTTATTTATCAAGCACTTAATATATACCAGGTGCCCATCACTGAAGGCTAGTTGACTATTTAGTGGTGGTATAGGAAATATTGGATTCCTGCTCATCACCTAGAGGAATCCTGAGGTCTCTTCTCATCCTGGCACTATCTGATTCTAAAGTATATGGGGAGAACAATAAGGAAAAAGGAAAGCTGGAAAGAGAAAGCATGTGGTGAAAAGCAGCAAAAAATGATGCTTGATGGGCATGTTGAGAGGCTGTCTGGCATGGTGGATAGAGAAAGGAAGAAAGGAAGAGGTCCTCCCTCTGACACTTAATAGCTGTGTAAGCAGCAATTAAGGGCAAGTCACTTAAACTCTCAGTTCCCTAGGCAACTCTCTTAAATAGACAAACTGGTATGTGTATTAATGGAAGCTGTTTCAAAGCTAGGAGTTCCTTATACAAATAAAATCATGATGCCACACCTCAAACTCCTTCTCCACTTCACCCCCACTCAGGGAAAAAAAAAGATAATCAGAGATAGAGTATAGACAATCTCAAATGTCAGGATAAAAACTTTAAACATGGTCTAATGAGTAATGGAGAAGGACAGGGAGGTAACTCAGTGGATAGAGTGTCAGGCCTGGAGTCAGGAGGATCTGGGTTCAAATTTGACCTCAGACACTTCCTAGCTGTGTGATCCTGGACAAGTTACTTAACCCCAATTGCCTAGCCTTAGCCTTTCTGTCTTAGA
Source organism: Monodelphis domestica (assembly GCF_027887165.1). NCBI lineage: Eukaryota > Metazoa > Chordata > Mammalia > Didelphimorphia > Didelphidae > Monodelphis > Monodelphis domestica. The sequence goes on from NC_077230.1 coordinate 363,749,952, forward strand.
GTGTTACTAAGATAGAAAATGAGGGTTTTTTAAAAATATGTAATGGGAAGCTATTATCGATTCTTGAGCAGCAGAATGGCATGATGAAAAGTGAAGCTCATTCTAGGGTCAAGGAAAATGCTCATTTTAATCTCCAAAGGGGAATTCTACTATGTTTCCCTCCCTTCTGACTCCGCTTAATGGAATGGGTAATTAGAAAAATGGAGGAAAGTCAAGTAGAAGTATAGAGGCAGCAGAAAGAAGAACCTGATCTGTTGTAATAAGATGGGGGTTCTTTCTGTGAGATTTATGGAGTTGAGTTTTTAAATATTTTGATACCTATTTCAATTTAAGTAAATTGTAATCTGATGTATTTTTCTTAAAAACCCTTACCTTCCTTCTTGGAATCAATACTGTATATTGGTTCCAAGGCAGAAGAATGGTAAGGGCTAGGCAATGGGGGTTAAGTGACTTGCCCAGGTTTACACAGCTGGGAAGTGTCTGAATCTAGATTTGAACCCAGGACCTCCCGTCTCTAGACTTGGCTCTCAATCCACTGAGCTACCCAGCTGCTCCCTCTGATGTATTTTATATATAGTTACAACCTCATTTTATATGAACTCAACACATACAAAATCAAGTATAAATAATTGGAAATCAAAAAAATAATGGTAGAAAAATACACAAAATAATTTTTTTTTAATTATTGCTAAATCTGCACCATTTCCCCAGGCAGCATAACGTTTCCCAATAGCTCACTGTATCCTGCTCATTCTCACTCCGAGAAGCATCAGTATGAGTTGTTATATTGTTTTGCGACAAACATTAACTCCTACATCAATCTTTATCAGGGGTTTTACCTTGTAAGGATTAATGTCTGAGTCAGAGCAGTGCTTGTCTTTGTTTCATTAATGCTATTTAACTATTAATAATGGTCCTAAAGTATGAAAAGAGTGAGGCTAGTAGCTCTGCTAAGTCTAAGTAAAGTTGCAAAGTGCCTAAGTATGTTTGTATAAGGAATACTTATTAAATAATGGGGTTCCCCATTTTCAACTTATGGGAAGAGTCTTGGAATGATTAGCTCCATAAAATGAAGTCCTACTGTATTTCTGAATATTCATCTGAGAAAGGGTCCACTGGCAAAGGGGTATACAATACACAAATAAGTGGTTAAGAATCTCAAGAATAAGAAATGTTCCCACTATATTTTCAGTTTAGTAATAATAATAATAATGGATAACTTTATATATAACCCTTTGAGAGTTACAAGATGCTTTGTCTATATGCACCATTTGAGTCTATAATAATCTTGTGAGATAGATACTACTATTCCCACATTACAGATGAAAAATTTAAGAATCATAGAAATTAAAAGACTTTCCTACTCTGACACAGATGGAGGTAGGATTAGAACCCAGGTCTCCCTCACTCCAAGTCCAGTGCTTTATCTATTATGTCACACTAAGTAGGAATTGGAGGACAGTTAGTACATCTCAGCATTCCAGACTTTCAATGGAAGGGCCAGGGTTAATGGGTAAGAGTCACATGGACAATTTCTGAGGATGGAAGAAGCACTATATCCTAGGAGCAGAGTCATGACAGATGCTCTAACCTGGCTTTCCAGCCTGGACCTAATTGGGAGACAAGAAGGTCTGGTATATCCCAGTTTGGGGGGAGGGGGTGGCAGCAATCACCGACAATCTGAGATGCCCAGTTTCCCTGATTACCAAACAGAGTTAAGAACTCACTTCCTCTTAACCAAGTGGAGGGTTTATGCATCTTAATTGCTTTATGTTTTGGTCAGAGTAGGAACAATAGGACCCAACAGCCTGTCCTTGTCTATGGGATAATTGATGGGACTCTCTTTCTCTCCATTAAAGGAACAAGCTGCAACTATTTCTCTTTCTTTAACCAAACACTCCTGAAAGTGAAACATTGATTTTTCTCTCGGTTTCTCTCTTTTACTGGGTATCAAACTGAGCAATGTCTCACTCTGAGGAGTCAATCATCTCCAGCGTCAAGTAACTTCCTCAATAGACATTGTTCCATTTGACAAGGGGCCTCATTCAGAGCTGAATTTCTACTCAGAATGGCTGAGTGGCTTATTTCTGCCCCCACCGAGCTTCCCAATACTCCATCATCAAGTCTTCCAAGGCACCTTCCCATTGTCCTCCCTCCACTATCACCTGACCATGATGGACAGGCAGCAAGGGGAGAGAATTCTGTTCTTCCAGAGGGTCACTTCAGCATCCCTCTGCCTCCAGGGCAGCTCGGACCCTACCCAGCCCAAAGATCTGTGTATCCATTTGTCCCAACATTCTAAACCTACCCAAGCAATGGAAATCCAGACAGTGTGGACAATGAAACAGAGTATTGGAGTTGGAGCTAAGAAGATCTGAGTTTGACTCTGACCTTAGACATTTGCCAACTCTGTTACACTGGACAAATTACAACCCCACTGAGTTTCAATTTCCTAATGGGCAAAATCAAATGCGATATTATTAAGTGCTTTCTCTGCATGGAGTACTCTGGGTACAAAAACAAAACGATTCTAATGTTAAGAAACTTTGAGTCTACTATGGGAAGCAACCATACAGAAGAATGAATATTGCCTCCAGAGTTAGAGGGTCTGGGTTTGAATCTCATGACTATTGCTTATTTTCTTTGTGATGTTGGGCAAGTCATTTATCCTTCCTGGGATTCAGTTTCCACATCTGTAAAATAAGTATTTCAGATGGCATCTCAGACCCTTTCCAGCTCTATATCTGATTTTTCTTTTTGATGTATAAATAATTACAAAGTAATGAGTTGATGTGTCAACAGCTTTGTGAATCAGAAAGAGTCTCAAGAGTAGCATTTGAACTCAGCTTTGGAGACAACTGGAGAGTCTTAAAAATGAGGAAGTGTAGAGTTCATTATGAGGCATGGGTACAGCTTGTGCAAAGGCATAGAGGTAGAAAATGACTATCATGAAGGAGGCACCTAGAGTTTCTTGGAACTTAGAGTTGTATAAAAAAAGGCAATCATGTATAATATGCTTAGAAAAGTAGACTCAAGATTGACTGTGAGGTATTTTATATGCCAAGCAATGAAGTTTATATTTGACCCTAGTGGTTATAGGGAGCCACTTGAGCTTTTTGAGCAGGAAATTGATGGCATCAGACTTGGGTTTTAGGATTGCTAATTTGGTGGCCATGTGGAGGATGGACTGGAGGGGAGAGAGAAGTGAAATCTTTAGGGGACATTAATTAATAGTAAATAAAATACTTGGTCCTTGAAAACCTAAGACCTCTTCATAAGAAAGGACTGACATTAAGATGTTAACTTAATGGGACAGCCAGTTGGCACAGTGAATAGAATGCCAGGCCTAGAGTTAAGAGGATATAGGTTCTAATCTGGCTTCAGACACTTCTTAGCTGTATGACCCTGTGTAAGACCCTGTTTGCCTGACCCTTGCCCTTCTATCCTCTATTTGTCACTATTGCAGAAAGTAAGGGTTTAAAAAAAAGAAGATGAATGCAACAGACTAAGTACAAAGTGAATAAGATCCAGACTAGGATGATAGCCCTGTGAGCAGAGAGAAGGGGACAGTGATGTAGAGGGAAAATGAGCAAGATTTGGCAACTGATTAGAGAAGGGCATTTAGGGTTGAGGATGACTGAAATTTTGAACCTAGGTGACTAAAAGGATGGGGGTACCCTCAATGAAAATAGGGATATTAAGGAGAAGGATAGCTTTTGGAAGAAGGATAATGAGTTCTGTTTTGGATATAATTGAATTTGAGATACCTATAGAACATCTAGTTAGAAATGTTCAATAAATATTTGATGATGCAGAACTAGAGGCCAAGATTGAGCCTATAGATGGATGGATGGGGGGGAAAGGGGGGGAGAGGAAGTGATGAAGGACAGAGAGAATATCCAGGGAGGAGAGAGAGGAGTGCCAGGACAGAGTTTTGACAATGTGCCTACAGTTAAAGGAGGAGGGTAACATGTATAATAAAGCATCCCAGGAAACTGTGAAGGACCAAACAAACAAATACAAATATGAAGAAAGTGGATAGAGAAAGCGAAAAACAGTTTTACAAAAAAAAATAAACAGAGAGGAGAAAGGAAACAGGAGGAAAGAATGTTCAGAGGTATGAACTGCTGCAGAGATATCAAGAAGGATAAGGATTGAGATTAGGCTATTGGATCAGTCAATTACAAGAGTTCATTGGTTACTTCAGAGAGACCAGTTTCAGTTGAATCATGAGGGGTGCAAGCCACATAGCAGGAAGTTAAGAAGTGACACACAAGAGAAATGGAAACAATGGGTACAAACTTCCTTCTAGGAGTTTGACTGTGAAAGAATGGCGGGATGTCAGATCACATAGCCTGAGGGGATGGTACAGGCAAGTAAAGATTGTTGTGGTTGTTTATAAGGGGCAGGAAAAAGCCAATATATAGGAAAAGATTCAAAATTGGTAGTCAGAAATAATTGCATGGGCATCTTGCCAGAGAAGATAGGAGAGAATGGGATCAAGGATACAAGCATAATGGTTATCCCTTGGTAAGGAAAAGGATTACTTCTTCATCAGTGATTGAGTAAAGAAGAGAATGTTGGGTGATTTCAAGGTTTTCTAAGAGGTAAATTGGAAAGAAGAGGAAATTGCTGTAAATGACTTCTCATTAAAGAATGAGGCAAGGTTCTTTATTAAGGGTAAAGGAGGAGGGGTGATATAGGAGGTGTGAGGAGAGAAGAGAAGAGAAGGTTTGAAATAGCTATAGTAGGAAATGAAAGTCAATTATGGACTGGTAAAGGAATTGCCTTGCTTAGGTAAGGGTCCATTTGAGTTAGTGGACTCAGTAAGCACAATTGAGTGAGTTCTTCCAACATAGTTCAACAGCATAGGTAAGAAGAGGGAGATGGTAGGGGGGAGGAGGGATTGACAGATGCATAAGAGAGTTGGAATTTGTCATGACATGATCATTGATAGGACACATGGACAAGGAAGTCAAGAGTAAATGAGAGTATAAAGCTAAACTGGTGATGACAACACAGTATCACAGTGGATAGAGCACTGAGTAAGGAGTCAGGAAGACCTGACTTCAAATCTGACTCCAGACACTTATTAGCTTTGTGATGATAGCCTCAGTTTCCTCCTCTATAAAATGAGACTAATAATAGCACCTACCTCAAAAGATGGTTGTGATGATGAAATGAGATAATAATTATAAAGTGTCTGGCACATAATCAGGTGCTATAGAAATATCATCTATTATTGTTGTTATTAACGTAACTTATTATTAACTTGTGAAGTTATTAACTTAAATTAAAAGAGGTAAGGTTGGAAATGAGAAGGGGTGATGGCTTAGGAGAGAAGGAAGGACCTAAAGGAGTCAGAGTGAAAATGAAGAAAAAGTGTAAAGAGATGCAATATAGGAGACATTTGGATAGAGGAACTTCATGGTTTTTGATCTTAGAAATAGAACACTTGCAAGTGGTGGTGAGATAAAGTATATGGCCATCCCTGAATATGGTTCTAATGGAGAAGGTCATGGGGGCTAAGGATGCTGATGAACAGGGAAGGATAGTTGCTTGGGAGAACATCAGTTTGTCCAAAGAGACTTAGAAACTAGTGAAGAGAAAACTACTCTGAGCCAGGTCTTTGCTAAGTGAAGAAGAATGACTTGGGGATGTGGAAAGGATGAAGTATCTACCTCAGAGGGTGAGAATGAAATAGAACAATGTCTGTGCATTCCCTTATATACATTAAAGTTATGTATATATATATATATGCATAATCTATACATATGGACATATACATATGTCATGACGATACTAAAAATCTTAGTGAAGTTTTAAGGTTTTGCGACTTAAAACTGCTTTTAGAATATTTCAAATAATAATAGCTCATAAGATACATTTATGATATCTATATACATCTATATATAGGAAGAGACTGAAGATCGAGTGGGATATGTATATATATAGATGAACTATTATCATATATGTATACATGCTTTGGGATTGAATGAAATAATGCAAAGAATTTGGTACATCTTTAAATGAAAATAAGTGCAAGTCCTCGAAGGCTATGCCAAAAGTCTTAGTGCCTTCTTGAGCTATAATACCTTAAAATTGCACCCAGATTTTTAGGACATACTCTGCATCTTTGCATGTGTGTGTGTGTGTGTGTGTGTGTGTACATATGCACACCTATGAGTTATTATTCCCTAGAACTTCATTTAATAAACTTGTATTAGGCTCTTACTATGCTAGGCACTAGATTGGGATAGAGGGAAAGAAATCTGACCAACTATGCCCCATCTTATGGAAGCAGAGGGGGTGGGGTGCCACTCACCATCTCTCAATAGAGCAACCATTCAGAGACAGATGGGATTCCCCTTAATCTTCTCTCAGGAAGGTTAGCCTAACCTCATCCCTCAGATGCTATCGGATTTCTTTATCATGGACAATGTCACCTTGGTCCCAAAGAGGACACACAGCCCTATGGCCACTGATGAATAGGCCAAGAAATTGTACTTCCTTTGTGACCATTGTCATGAAACTTCACAGGGTGTCCAATGCCTCAGAAGTGTTTGAAAAATGCTTGTTGAACTACTTTCTGATCATTGTGAAGAAATCTATGAGCACTGAGAGAGATAACATGGTATATTCTAGACCCTGAGCAGCTTGATGTATGTAGTACACAGAGGAGTGGGTCTGGAATCAGGAAGACTTGTCTTTCTGGGTTCAAATCTGTCTCAGGCACTTACTAGTTGTGTGACCTGGGGCAAGTCACTTGACCCTGTTTGCCTCAGTTTTCTCCTCTGTAAAATGAACTGAAGAAAATGGCCAACCACTCCAATAACTCTGCCAAGAAAATGTCAAATGGAATCACAAAGAATCAGAAACAATTAAACAACAAAACTAGAAATCCCATAGGGTAGTAGAAATAATAATAAATGACACCAAATGGTCCTTTAATGTCTACAAATACTTTACATATGATATTTAAAATTTTTTAATTATAAACTTAATCAACAAAAATGGAAATTTCAATATAGAAAGTATACAACAGAGGACTGTATATGAAACAGTGGACTTCTGTTGAAGTTTATTTTTAAAGTATATATTAAATTTAACAGTGTAGGGAAAAAAATGTCCTGTTTGTGTTTCTTTCTGAAGTTTTTTTCTTCTGTTTTTAGCATTTTTTATATTATTTCCTTTTCTTTGTATTTCTGTAACTAGCCACTAACTCACATGCCCCCAGCTGCCAAATAGAAGTCCCCCCTTAAAACAAATAAGTATAACCCCACAAAACAAGTCAACAATGGGAAGCTAGGTGGCACAGTAGACAGAGTGCCAGGCTTGGAGTCAGGAGGACATGGATTCAAATATGGCCTCAGACATGTCCTATCTGTGACCCTGGGTAAGTCACCTAATCTTCATTTCCTAGCCCTTGCTCTTCTGCTCTGGAGTTGTTACTAAGACAGGTTTAAAAACTCAACATGTGCCCATGTCTGAAAATGTATATCTTGTTTTGTATCTCTACTCTACTACCTTTCTGCCAAGAGGGGGAGCAAGGCTCCATTATCAGTCTACTGAAGTCATTGATCAGAGTCCTGAAATCTTTCAATGTTTTCCTTTACACAGATGAACATAAAAGAGCAAGCAAACTGACTGTGTGATCCTGGATAAGTCACTCAACCACTCAGTACCCTAGGCAAATTCCCAAGACTATGACTTGAGGAGAAGAGGAGGACCTGCATCACTAGAGGGAGTTTCCTCATTTGGGCAACCACAGTTTCAGCCTCTATCCCTCTCTTTCTTCACATTATTGGGCAAATTTCTCCCCTGATTCCATTCATTTCATTTTGCTTCTGTTCGTATATATCTCCCCAGATTTCTCCCCAGATTTCTCTGACTCATTTTTGTTATTTTTTATGGTGATATTCCATTGCCACCCCAATTCTGTCTATCACAATTTGTTCAGCCATTCCCCATTGGATGGGCATTCATTTTATTTCTAGTTCTGTCCTAAAACCAAGACTGCTGCTATACATATTCCTGTAGAAATGGGTGCTACTATAAATATCAAATATATAAAAACAAATACAAGTATAGAAATACAAAATAAAGATAACATATATGAATATATGCATATGAATATATGTATATATAAACAAAAATGCTGCTATAAATATTCCTTTATAGGAATTAATTTCATTAGATTCATACAACATCATGAGGCATATTATTATCCCCATTCTACAGGTAAGGAAAGCATGGCTCTGAAAAAGGGAAGCAACTAGCCCAATTTCGCAGCGTTAAATATGAGAGGTAGGCTACACGTCTAGGTATTTTCCAACTTCAAGCACAACACTTCCCATGGCTGTTGTCCAAGGAATGAGTGCTGTAATTGGAGGCAGAGAGTATGAGCGCAATCCCCAGTTCTGTCAACTGCTGCCTGCATGACATTGGGCACATTACTTAAACCCTAGATGGATAAATGGAGAGAGCATGGAAATTGGAGTCAAGAAAACTTGAGTTCAAATCCTTCTCAGGCATTTATTATGTGACCCTGGACAAGTCATTTAACCTTTTGGTCTCTATTTCCTCACCTATAAAGTGAGGATAAAAATGGTACCGAAATAAAAGTGTTTTTATAAAGATCAAATGAGTTGGGGCAGCTAGGCTGCTCAGTGGATAGAGTTCCAGACCCAGCATCTGAAGGAACTGAGCTCAGATCTAAGCTCACATACTTTCTAGCTATGTGACCCTGGGCAAGTCACTTAACCCCAGTTTCCTAGCCCTCACTGCTCTTCTGCTTTGGGACTGATACTTGTATTGATTTCCACATTGGTGTCATGTGACTTAGGTGCAGTTCACCTATGTTCATTGCAAAATAAGGATGTCTTCTTTTAAAAAGTCAGGTCTCTGAACCACTCCCTAAGAACAAAGCATAAGGAAGTTTAACCAAGATGCAGCTGAATTTGGGTATGGTTGCTTCAACTATGAAAAGCAGTTTAGCATTTAAGATGAAGAAATTTCGTCCCAAAAGAAGACCAGCAAGGAGAGAGTGCTTCCAAAGGGGAGGGCTGTTTTAGTATGTTCTAAGAGTTGCTTCAGGATGCTCTGGAAGATTATCTAGGAAGTCCAAAGAAAAGACATCTGCTCTGAGCACTAAGAACGGTGAAGACCAGATGATTCAAGACATGGTAGCTACCCACAGTAGGCTCTCAGTAAGGATTTAGGGAGGAGTTGAAGAGGGTGAAGAAATCTAGTGAAGTTTTGTTTTGTTTTTCAAAATAAGGGAAACTGAAAGAAATCAAATTAGGAATTCATGTGAAATGGTTAACATTGTTAAAGACGAGTCACCTTTTTTCCCTCTGAGATGAGAGAGAAGATTTAGTGGTGGGGAAGATTTGACAAGTGGATTAACTTATGTCCTGTTGTAAATAATTCTAGCATCCTATTTTTCTAATATCCTCATTAATTATTAGTAGCCCACTACATGCAAGATACTATGTTAGGAGCTAGGGACATACACACACAGATGAGTTATTCTCCTATGCTTGTATTCTAATGGGAACAATATAAAAACAGATAAATTGATACAAGAAATATACAAGGTATTTGGAGGAAAGAGAACAGCTGTAACAACTGAGGCAGCAAGAGGATTGGGGATTAGGAAATGATCACTGTAGAAAGTAATAATTGAGTTTAACCTTGAAGGGAGGTCTTAGGGACTCTAAAAAATCAGTGTAAGATGGAAGTGTATTCTGGGCTTTGGGGATGCCCACTGCAGACAACTGCTTGGAACCTTGACCCAGTAGGCTCATGAGATTCTAAGTCCTGCCAATCATTTGCAATTGCTATCTTTCCTTGATACAGGATTCTCAACTGGAGGCAGGATTGAACAACTGTATGTTGTAGACGTGTAGAGTGTAGCAAGTAGAGTGTAGATGTGATCAGTCTGGAAACATGGGTTGATCATGGTTGGAGCAAATGTGGAAGGATTCTGCTGTCCACCAACACTGTCATATTTGAACTAGTGAGAAGTCACTCCCTTCAAAGTGCAACTCCAATATCACCATCATTGGTGAGGCTTTTCCTGATATCCCTGGATGACAATGAATTCTTCCTCTTCTAATTTCACATAGCATTTTACCTAGATCTGAGTTTTTCTCCTTTTGGACATCTTGACCCAATTGTTCCTCAAGCTTCTCAAAATCAGTATTTCCAGAATACAACTCGTCATTCCCCCCAAATTCTCCCCTCTTCCCAATTTCTCTCATAGCCAAGGGTAGCACCCACCTCCCAGTCACCCAGGTTTACCAGTCTTGTGTCCCTTCACTCCTCACTGACCTTACCTTACATATCCAATCAAATCTCACCATTTATAACTTCATAACATCCTTGTTAAGTCTCCTTTCCACTCCCAGCCACCATCCTACACCAGGATCTCATCATATCAGGCTTAAATTATTGAAGTCACCTTCTGATTCTGATTCTGATTCAGACTCAAGTCTATCCTCACTCCATTCCATCCTCTACTCTTCTGCCTACATCTCAAGTTTGTTTTCATCACTCCCCTAATTGATAAACTCCAGTGGCTCCCTATTACCTCCAGGATACATATTTAGCTCTAAAAGTCCTTCACAATTCAGTCCCTTCTTATCTTTCCATTCATTTTCCATTTTACTTCTGCCTTTGATCCAGTAATATTGGTCTTCTTTCTGTTCCTCAAACACAGCATTCATTCTCCCAGCTCCATGCTTTTTTCATTGGCTGTTCCCTATGCCTGGAATGGTCTTTCTCCTCACATCTGGCTCCTGACTTCCCTGGCTTCCTTCACAACTCACTTCAAATCCTATCTTCTTCTGGAAACCTTTCTCAGACTTACCAACACTTTCCTTTAGAGATTATTTCCTCTAGATAAGGGAACACTTAATAAATGTTTGTCAATTAATAATAATAGCTATCTATATGGAACTTTATAGTTTGCAATATACTTTACAAATGATATTTCATTTGATCCTCACAACTCTTGAGAGGTAGATACTATTATTATTCCCATTTTACAGATGAAGAAACTAAGGTAAACAGAGATCAAGTGACTTGCTCTGGGTCCAAGAAGAATCTAATGCAGGACTTGAACTCCAGTCTTCCTTACTTCCCATTAAACATTCTATCCACTACTCCACCTTTGTACTTCATACAGCTAAAACTAACAGGTACCTTGGAGGTTGTATAGTACAACTTTTAGTTGACCAATTATTCTCCATCCTTCTTAACCTATCTTTTGATACCATTGACACTCCTCCTCAACAATTTTCTCACTTGGCTTCTCCAGCACTATTTTTCCTGGTTCTCCTCCTCTGTCTGATCACTCCTTAGACCTCTCTGCTAGATCATTATCTCTCTCCTGTCTCACTGGTATAGATGTCCCCAAGGTTCCATTCCAGACTGTCTTCTCTCTCTAATGCATCTCCCTTGATAATATCTGATGTTTCTGTTATTTCAAATATCTCTACGTAGTTGGCTCCAAAATCTATGTAACCTCACACCCAAAGTTTGGGGTAACACATGCCTCAAAAAGCCCTCTCTTTCATTCATGTCAGTTAATGGAAATAAAAACTTAAGGGGTCTACAAAAATGACAAAAGAGCTCTCAATTCCCATGAAAGCACTCAGGTTAACAATGCTTCAAGTACAAAACAGGCTTTAGTATACCCAGGAGAAAACGTAAAACATGAAGTATTCATACCCTACCCCACAAACAGTTAAAAATAACTCTTCTTCCTCCTCTAGTGAGTCCTACCTTTGCCAAGGTCCCATAGAGTCCTCCAGATTTGTGGTGTTTCCCTAGGATTGAGACCCTCACTCAAGGAAAAGCACTTGTGGCTGAGAGAGAATTTGGTCCTCCATTTTTGGTGAACACCTTTCCTCTAGGGACCTATAGATCCCCCAGGTCTTAAGGCGGAGTCTTCCCTTTAAAAAAAGAATAAAACTGGGTTACTGGAGAGTCAACCATTCTCTGACTTATATTATTAGTAGAAACTAAGGTCAAAGTCTGCTCTTTCTGCACTTCAGCTGGGTTAACCACAATTTTAACATTGTCAGAATGTCAGCAATCTCTAGTCCCTTAGCTCCTTGACTCTCCCAATTCCCAGCCCTATGGAGATCTCACTGTCCACTTTCTCTACTCTTACTCTTAGACTGCTTGCTGATCATTGCAAGAGAAAGTCAAAACTGGTCTAATCAGGCCCATTAATGATGTATGCTATTGGATGTCATTCAGGCCATCACTGCTGCTCTGGCAACCCTTTTGTTCATTTCCTGATTCCTTGGAGCCTTCCCCAGCAGCTGCTTCAAGCCTCTTCCATTATCCTCAAGCTGCCAAATCTTCCTCTCCTCAAGCTGCCAAACCTTCCTCTCCAGCCCCCAAAATTTCATTTTTAGCAGAGAATTGACTAAGATCAAAGCCTTTGACATAAATTCCCCTCAACCCTATATCCAACTGTCCCAAAATATCTCTACCTTAAACATCCATGCCTTCTTCCTTTCTGTTTCAGAGGAAAAGGTATTTTCCTTCTTATCTTAGGTTAGCCTTCCACCTGTGTCCTCAATTCCAACCCCTGAAGGATGTTGCTCCAATCATTCTCTTTATTTTGATATTTCACCCTCTCCCTCTGGACTGCTGCCTTTCCCTCTGACTAGCATGTGCTCAGGTCTTTCCAAGCCTAGAAAAAGCTTCCTTCCATCTTGCTGATGCACCTCAAGGTCTTTCTTTTCCCTGGAAATTTTGTCAAACTCACCATCTCCCTTCCCTCATACTCCAAACCCCTGAAATCTGGATTTTTTGCTGTTCTATTGAAAAACAATTCTTCCTATGGTTACTAATATCTTTAATGATGAATCCAGTTGTCTTTACTAAGTCTTCATCCTCCTTGACTTCAGTACCATTTGTCACTGTTTTTTTAATTGGAATTTTGTATTTAATTAATTAATTTAGAATATTTTTCTATAGCTACATGATTCATGTTCTTTCCTTCCCCTCTTCTCCTCACCCCCCTGTAGCTGACGTGCAATTCCACTGGGTTTTACTTGTGTCATTGATCAAGAACTATTTCCATGTTATTCATTTTTGCAGTAAAGTGATCTTTTAACATCAAAACCCTAATCATATCCATATCAAACCATGTGATTGATCCTATGTTTTTCTTCTGTGTTTCTCTTTCCACAGTTCTTTCTCTTGATGTGGATAGCGTTCTTTCTCATAAGTCCTTCAGAATTGTCCTGGGTCATTGCATTGCTGCTAGTAGAGAAGTCCATTACATTCAATTGTACCACAGTGTATCTGTCTCTGTACAATGTTCTCCTGGTTCTGCTCTTTTTGCTCTGCATCAGTTCCTGGAGGTTGTTCCAGTTCCCATGGAATTCCTCCACTTTTTTATTCCTTTTAGCACAATAATATTCCATCACCAACATATACCACAATTTGTTCAGCCATTCCCCAATTGATGGGCATCCCCTCGTTTTCCAGTTTTTGGCCACCACAAAGAGCACAGCTATGAATATTCTTGTACATGTCTTTTTCCTTATTATCTCTTTGGGATACAAACCCAGCAGTGCTATAGCTGGATCAAAGGGCAGACAGTCATTTATCGCCCTTTGGGCATAGTTCCAAATTGCCCTCCACAATGGTTGGATCAATTCACAACTCCACCAGCAATGCATTAATCATTTGTCATTGTTGATCACATTTCCCTTCTTGCTACTATCTCCTTCCTCGGCTTTGATGGTGTTGGATTTTCATTGTTCCTCTCTTTCTTCTCTGACAGCTCTCTTCTGTCTCTTGCTAGTTCCTTGTCTCTTTCCTGCTCACCAAATGTAGGCATAATTCAAGGCTCTAGTCCTTTTATTCCCACCACTTACTCCCTCCCTTAACAAGTTCACCCATCCCAGGGGTGCTAATTATAACATGTCTCTGTAAAATGACTTACAAAACTATATCTCTAGCTGTCTCCTGGATTCTAGGCCCATATTCCCTATGGTCTGGTGCATATTTCTACCTGGATATATTGTAATTATATCAAACTCAATGCATCCAAAAAAAAAATTCAACTTCCTCCCTTCCTAAACCTCTTCCTCCTTCTGATTTCTCTGTTTCAGTCCTCCTAATCACCCAGATATGAAGCCTTAGCGTCATCTTTGACTATTCTCTCACATCTAATCATTAAGTCTTGATAGTTCTATCCCTTAAATACCCCTCATATTTCCTCATTTTACAGGTGATGAGGAGACTCATATAGATTTCTAGCTGTTTTTAGTATTATGCTAGATACTACATAGAAGGAATGGTATAGATCTGGGTCCCAGCCCTCAGGAGACTTACAATGGATCCAGATCCCTCCATACAGGACCTAGCACAGTAGAAACACTAAATCAAGAACATGAATTGACCTGGAATAAGAGAACTAACCCTAGTACCAGTTCTGCCAGTGACTTTTTTCCTACAACCTTTACATTCTGTCTTAGTATTAATTCAAAGACAGAAGTGTGACAAGGGCTAGGTAATTGTGATAAAGTGATTAGCCCATGCTACACAGCTAGGAAGTGTCTAAGGTCACGTTTGAATCCAGGTCCTCCTGACTCAAGTCCTCTGCCAATGACTTTCCATGTGACCTTTGTCAAGTCATTTTCCCTTTTGATTCTCAACTTCATAGGTTCCTGGGAGAACCATATAGACTATTTAGTGTATCCCTTTATTCTGCAGATAAGACATCTGAAGCCCAAAGAAACTAAGTAATTTGTCCAAAGTTAGTAAAATGGCAGAGATCACCCCCACGTCCTTTGACTCCAAATGTATACTTCTGTCAAAGGAACTCAAATAGATGATTTTAGATGGAGAATTTCTGATTTCTGATCCAAAGCTTTGGAGACTCTGAAATTCCACCTTCAATATAGTGAATGACTCTACTCTGGGCTGAATTAGATACATAACTCACACATAAATGGAGAATTTCTATGTACCAGGGTTTGATGTTGGGGTTTGGAAGTGGCCACATTCTTTGATCAATCTAGAAAGATTTTTTTGAAAGAGTAGAGATTTCAGCCACAATGAGAAGAAAGGAAGATATCTGGCCAGACAAGGGGAAAAAGATTCTTGCAAGCAAACCAAAGATCTAACTACATTATCTCCTCCATGTCTGATGTGGGGGGCAGGAGACTGGTAGCCAGGCCAACATCAAAGCAGAATCTAAGAGTCTGTCCCTCTCCTGGGTCACCAACACCACCAGTGGTGCCTCTATTATTTCTGAGGCATTATATGGGGAGAGCTCTGCTCTCTCTGCTTGCCAAATCAGAGAATTGGGTGAGAGGTGAAGTGGGCTCTTTTTTTCTTTCCTTTTTTTCCTCTCCCACCAGAAGTTCTGTAAGCACGCTTTTGTGCGTCCCAGATGTTTCTGCCTTTGTTCCTATTTAATCCTCCTTATTTATCGCTCTCTTGTACCTGTTTATTATTTTCCATTTTTCTCTGGCAGCTCAGGCTCACTGCCTCTGCCACTGGGATCTTATCAGCACACTTAGGTGAACACAATCGAGGCTGCTGTGTTGTCATCCAGCTTTGATATGAAAGGGCCAGAGAAGAGAAGAAGAAAAAGAGTGAGTCAGAACAAAATACCCAAATGGATTTAAAAATAAACATGAATGCCATTGCCAGGCCCCCTCAGAAAAAAAAATTCTAAAAGCCTTTAGTGGAAAAACAATGCAATCCCTGTCCCTCAGACTCGGCTAATACCTCTCTCCATCAGAGATGGAGGATAAGCTATGGAAAGAGAGACCTTGAAGGTTCACCAGCACTCAGCAGCCCCAGGTCTCCAGACTTGGGGGGAGGGAGGCAGGGTGGGAATGTCTGCTTTGGGAGGACAGGGAATGAGGGCAAGGGCATCAGAAATGATGCCATACAACTTCCCTTTACTGGACTTAAGGGTACTAAGCCCAGAACTTTAATAATAATAAATGTGTTTTCATTCATTTGCTCAATCACATAAATGTAAGTCCCTGTTAATGCATGCTCATAGCTAGTATTTTGAGGGGGCAGCTAGGTTGTGCAGGGGTTAGAATGCCAGAACTGGAATTAGGAAGACTCACTTTCCTGAGTTCAGATCTGGTTTCAGACATTTGATAGCTGTGTGACCCTGGATAAGTCACCTAACCTTATTTGCCTCAGTTTCCTCATCTGTAAAATGAGCTGGAGAAGGAAAGGGCAAACCACTCTGTATCTTTGCCAAGAAAACTCCATTAAGAAGTCACAAAGAGTTAAATACAACTGGAAAATGACTCAACAGCAAGCACTTTATGGTTTGCAAAGCATTTCTTCTTTGATCTTCATAACAATACAGATATGTTCTGTTATTATCTTTATTTTATGAGGAAACTGAAGCTGAGAGAAATTGTGATATGTTGAGGATTGTACAGAAACAGAATTCAAACTCAAGTCTTCATGGCTACAAGTCCAGTGTTCTAGCCACCATTCCACCTAACTACTCCTACTCAGTATTTTGAGAGATAAAAGGAAATAGAGAAACAAGGATCATCAGTTGGAGGACATTCACTTCTTGTCTAGCCTTGGGATCCTAGGGTTATAGACCTAGAAGGGTCTTAGGTGTCTACGGTCTCCGTTCCAAGCCTCCTCAGTCCTCATCCCCTTATCTAGGCTTGAGAAGGCTAAGGCCCAGAGAAGTTAAGGAATGCTGATGGTAACACAGCTAGTAAGTGACAGAATTAAAATCTGAACCCAATTTGAGTTCAAATTTAGCACAATTCTTCCAATATATAAAATGAAGACTTGGACTACCTGGTCTCTGAAGTCCTTCCCAATAAACATTGCTTCTATGACCCTGGGGAAAGGTGGGTCAGTGCCAGGCCTGAGTTACTATGAAACACATCTCATACTGTGGCTGTAGCCCCTAGAGGAAAGAGTCAGGCCTGCTGGTCAACCTTAGTGGGCTGTGTATAAAAACAGTATGGGCCAGGGGAAGCTCCTAGCATCCCTGTCACTAGATGACTGGTAGAAGGCTCTGCCGTGGGTGAAGGGGGCTCAGGTCTTCTCTCCTACCCCAAATGGACCACAGAGAAGGGTCTCCATTCCAGAATAGAACCGATATCATTCTGGATCTGAATCAAAGGGAGTACTTGAATATATTTATATTCTAAGATTATCCAGGGGAGACACAGCTAGATGTGTGTGATAGGAATTAGTGGAGGGGGAAAGGGGAGGCCGAGTAGGGGGATAATACACAGCATTTAGTCCATCTCAAGGAATGTCCTGTTAGCTTCAGTAATGGAAAGTATAGGAGACAAGCAGCCTTTAGAGGATGAATGTTCTTGAAGGGCCAAAACTCTAAGAAGCTTAAGATAGATTAATATTTTTGCATGTTGCTCTAAACATCTTTATTTTGTCCTTCATTTTTTCCCATCACATTGTAGCATGGAACCCCTGGTATGGAAGACATATGGTCCTTGACCAAAAGGCACAGGCTTCCCTTAGGGCTTAGAGGAAACTGTCTTTTTTCTATACTCCCTGATGCAGTAGACCGAATCAGTGACCAATTTGCTTCCATTTCTTCCCCCAGAGGCAGAAACTCTGAGCTAGTAGATAGAGTATGGATTTAGAATCAGAAAGGCTTGGATTTGAATCTTGCCTCAGACAGCACTTCCTAACTGAATGATCCTAGGTAAGTGATGTTGACTTTGAAAAACATAGTTTTTCATTTTTAATTAATTTAATTAAGGAAAGGGGTTCAGTGTGACAATAGGCCTCTACACAGAGCTGCATGCCACACACCAACTCAGAGTCCAAGGACTGAACTGATGGGGGTATGTTGGGCCAAAAGACATGGCATGTAGAGCTTTGCCAGGAAAGATCAACTAGAAGGAGGTAACATGGCAAGGACTCTAGGCAGGAGATCCATGTGAGTGTCCTAAAGCAATTCCTAACATTTTTGCTTCCCTCTCCAAAATTCTTCACTGGCTCCCTCCCTTACACCACTAGAATAAAACTCAAACAAAGTTTGACCTTTAAAGCCCTTCATAACCGGACTCTATTCTATCTTTCCAGATTTATTTCACATTATTCCTTTTCACTCACTCTACATTCCAGCCAATGTTCCACAAATTTGTCATTGTATCTCCCATCTCTGCTTTCCCACAGGTCTTCCTTTACACCTACAATGCCCTCCCTCCTCCTCGGAATCCCTTTTGGAATCATAATTTTCCTACGAGGTGTGATCTGGGTATTGCCTTTCTATGAGAAGATATTCCTAGTCTCCCCAATCACTAATATTCTCTTCCTCTTCAAGAATCTTGTAATTATGTATATGTTTATAGGTTGTATTCCTCCAAGGAGTATATAAGTTCCTTGAGAGGGGGACTCTTACATTTTTATCTATGTATTCCCAGTGTCTCACACAGTACCTTGTACCTAGTGGGCATATTCTCAGTGTTGTTGAGTTGAGTTGCCCAGCAAGAAAAAAGACAACTCATGAGGAATAGAGATAGAGCAACTGCTCCCAGAGCCACTTCTTATGGAGTAGAACATGAATCTGCTCCCCTAATAGAAAACTTTTTATGGGAAGCAACTGAGTGGCTCAGTGGATTGAAAGCCAGGCTTGAAGACAAGAGGTCCTGGGTTCAAATATGGCCTCAGATACTTCCTAGCTGTGTGACCCTGGACAAGTCATTTAACCCCCATTTGCCTAGCCCTTACCATTCTTCTGCCTTGGAACCAATACATAGTTTTGATTCTAAGACATAAGATAAGGGTTTAGAAAAAAAAAAACAACGTTCCATGACCATAATCATGTAGCAGAGAAAGGTAAAATTCCTCAGCCTTGCATATATGGCCATCTACTATCCATGTCCAACTTATCATTTAGGATCCTGCCTGTTCAGCCTTCCTTGGAAATAACATAGTTAACAACACACCAAGTTAGCTTCAAGCTGTCTAGAATTAATGGGGAGAACAGAATAATAGATCTCTTTTTCAATCAGCCCCAGGCAATGAACAGAGCCCCAGTGAGTCATGGTAACTGGATTGGGGAGACGTTTTTTTTTTTTATTGTTATCATTATGAACAGGGCAAGACCCTCTTGATTCAAAATCAAATTGTCCCTTGGAAAAGGCATCTTCACATTTACAGATCAGACATAGCTGGTAATGCTAGGGAGAAGATACAGCTTCTAGTCCACTGTGGGGAACAGAGGAGCAGAACTGGATACTGGTAACTAACCCATAAGCAAGCATTCATTAAATAGAGACTGCGTTCTGGGCACTATCAATACAGTGCATTGATGAAAGCCCCTAACCACAAGAAACTTCCATGTAATTATGCACAAAAGTATATATACTAACTATGCACAAACATATATACAATAAAACAATATGATAAATACAATGATTGTACTAAATACAAGGTGATTTTTGGAGAGGGGCTTTAGCAGCTAGGAAAGACCAGGAAAGGTATGATGTGGGTAGTTGAGCTTTGAAGGAAAAGAGGGACCATAGAAGAGGTGAGAAGGGATTGCATTCTAGGCTTGGAGGACAGCCTGTGCAAAGACAGAAAAAGGAGACAGGATAGCAGAGGTGAAGAATAGCAGAACTTGGCTGCACAATAAAATGTGTAAAGGGGACTAAGGTTTAATAAGTTGGAAAAGGTAGGTTAAAAACAAGGTGCGGAAGGCTTTAAATGACAAAGGAATTCATCTTTGATCCTAGAACTAATGGGGAGTCACTAGAGTTTGGCCTCCTGGCTGTTCCACAAATAAAACACCCCATCTCTCTTCATCTCTTATCTCCAGACATTCTCTCTGACTGTCCCCCATGCCTGGAATGCTCTTCCTCCTCCACTTCTATTATTGACCTCTGTGGTTTCCATTTTGATGTTGTTCAATTATTTTCAATATATCTGACTCTGTGACCTTGTTTGGGGCTTGCTTTCTTCTTTTTTTTTTTTAATTGGGCTTTTCTTGGCAAGGTTTGCCATTTCCTTCTCCAGCTCATTTGACAAATAAGAAAACAGAAGCAAATAGGGTGAGGTGACTTGCCCAGGGTCATACAGTCAGTAAGTGTCTGAGGCTAAATTTAAACTCAGGAAGATGAGTCTTCCTGACTTCAGGCTGTCACTCTATCCACTGTGTTGCCTAGCTTTCCTTTTGGCTTTCCTTAAGTCCCAACTAAAATTCCACCTTATCCAAGAAGTCTTCCCCAACCCCTCTTAACTTCAATTCCTTTCCTCTGTTAATGATCTATTTCTTTTATATGAATTATTTTGTATATATTTATTTCATGTGATCTCCCCTCAATTGTGAGTTCCTTAAGGGCAAAGACTTTCTTTTGTCTCTTTTTGTATCCCCAGCCCTTAGCATAGAGCCTGGCATGTAATAGGTGTCTAATGAATTTTTTTTTGATTGATTGAGGAGTGACACAGTGTGCTCTGATCTGCATTTTAGGAATATTTCCTTCCTTTGGGCAGGGATTGGAAATGAAGTAACCTAGAGGCAAGAAAACAGAATGAGAAGATTATTGCAACAGCCCAGGGAGGAGATGAGGAAGGAGGAATTGTCCCTGAGGACAGTTTCACTTTTGTCTTTGTAGCCCCAGGGCTCTGACCTGTCCTTCCCTTAATAAATGTGTGTTGATTAATTTACAAAAAGGAACATCACTCAAAGTATGTGAATTGCCTAGAGCAGAAACAGGGCTACTTAAATATTATTATTATTATTATTGATATAGAACCATAAAAATGTATGTGATTAGGCAAGATAAAGTGTACATCAATTATAATTCAAAATAGATCAAGACCAATAGTAGAGAGCATTTAATGTAATAGATATAAAGCTGATCTTGGATTTAGGAAGACCTGGGAAGACCTTCCTCTGCTACAATCTGACCCAGTGATCTTAACACAAATCTGAGATCTTTCCCTTGACATTATTCTCTTCTAGTCCACTGGAGGAAGAGAGAAGAGGCTTAGCTCTGTTCTCTCTCCCTTTAGGTGGATCAGGGAGCAGTCCTCTACCCTCTTTTAGTGATCCCCTCCCTCCCCATAGCAGGCCCCACAA
Organism: Monodelphis domestica; assembly: GCF_027887165.1. Taxonomy (NCBI): domain Eukaryota; kingdom Metazoa; phylum Chordata; class Mammalia; order Didelphimorphia; family Didelphidae; genus Monodelphis; species Monodelphis domestica. The sequence continues at coordinate 363,771,046 of NC_077230.1, forward strand.
TTGAGCCTAGACAACTCTTTATTGGTGATCCATTTCTATCTTCCTTTCAGGAATAATCATGGTTGTCTCAGATTTTTAGAACTATTGTTAAGAATTCCATTTTCATTACACAGGAGTCATTTTGGATAGATTTGTATTTCTGTACTGTGCTAGGAATTTCCCCTTACAGTCTGTGCTTCATAATCCCCATTAAATACCTCTCTTTCTCAAGAGTAAAATCATGCCTTTATCTAATGTCATTCATCTTACCAGAAGCTCTCCTGGTATCAGGATCAAGCTGGAAATGAAAGTCAGAGACTGCCTGGTCAATTCTCTCATTTTACAAATGGAGTCCATTGATACTTTGTCAACCCTCAATCAATGAAAAAATATTTATTAAGCACCTATTATATGCTGGGCACTGTGCTTAGCCACTGAGGACACAAAGTCCCTGCCCTCAAGGAGTTTACAATCCAGTGGGAGAGACAATATGCAAATAAACACATTATGCAAACTATATGTGTTAGGGTCCATTGGCCATGGTCACAAAGGTCACAAAAGTCACAAAGGGACAGAGGTAGTATTTGAACCCAGATCTGTGGGCTCTTTCCATTGTACCTCAATGATTCAAAAGAATAGTGGACTACAGAATGCATAGTAACTTCAATCTCATCTCCATACTCATTTATTCTATTCAATCTCTTCTCCATGCTCATTTGTTGTATGCTCAAAGCAAACTACTTTGGGTTGGCTTTCCAACCTCTGCCTTTGCACCTCCCTCCTTCACTTTAGGGCTCAGCTCAGGTATCACTTCTTCCATGGAGCCCTCTTTGATTCCCCCAGTCAAAAATAAACCCTCTTTCATTCAAAGTCCCCAAACATTATATTTGTTCCCTTTCCTTTTGGTCATTACTATAACATGCTTCTATACAGAATTTTACCCTTTACAAAGAGCTTTCCTCATGGGAATCTGATGAGGTCAGTATGATGGTTATCAGTATCACCCATTTTACAAAGAGGAACTCAGACCAAGCTAATAAGAGACAGAGCTAGGACTAGGACCTGGGTCTTCAGGGCTCTTTTCACATATTTTAGATGCTTTTGCTGTGCAGGGAACACCTGGTTGAAGAATCTCTACTAATGCAGGACAGCATCTTCTTTGCAATTTATAATCTTAGAGAGCTAGCCAGGGCACAAAAGGTTATGTGACTTACCCCAAGGTCACACACAGTCAGGTTGTTTCAGAGGAAGGCTTTCCCAGATCTTCTTGAGTCCAGCATCAACTCTGTATCTATTATGTTAAACTGTCTCTATCAGTTGTCATGGTCCATTTTGAAATCTAGGTATTTGTGTACATTTTTTCCTGACTTTTATGGTTCTGTTTATAATAATAATAATAATAATAGCATTTAAATAGTCCTTTAAAGTTTTCAAAATACTTTAGATACTTTATCACATCTGATTTTCCCAATAACTCTTTGAGGTAGGGGCTACTATTACTATCCCCATTTTATAAATGAGGAAACTGAGACTGGAAGACATTGATATTTGTTCCCAGTCACCCAGCAAATAAGTGTCATCTAATTGTCTTTATAATTAAGAGATGAAAAAAACTTGAGTTCAATCCCATCCTCCTCCACTTTGGACAAATGAGGAAACTGAGGCAAGGAGTTAAAAAAATTCTTTTCCCAAAGCTCCACAATTAGAGTCACAGGATTTGAAAGTTAGAAAGAAAACTTAAAGGATCATCTAATATAACCCCACCTTTTGAAAAATGAACTCTTTGAAGCCCAGAGGGAAGAAATTACTTGCCCTACATCACATAAATCAGAAGCAGCGAAGCAAATATTCAAATTCAATATTCCATCTCTAAAATGCATGTTTTCCCCAACATATTTGTATTCTTCTCAGCATGTAGTTAGGACCTTGAACACAGCAGCTACTCAAAAAATGTTCTTTGAATTCACTTCAGTTCAAAACTCCCTATAGCTCTTTGCAGAGGAAACTTGAACGAGGAACCAAGAGTCCTGATCCCTTATTCCCTTACCTTTTCTCTTTTTGCTACTAACTGCCCATGTGAAGAGGAGGAGTACAAGTCCTTTCCCCTCTCTAAGCCTCAGTTTCCTCAAGTGCAAACTAAAGAACTAGAGGGTTTCTAAAGGCCATTCTCACTTTAGATATTCTAGCTGTCAGTAGGTAGGGCTCTATGCCAAGAGGTTGGCTGAGTGGTATAGCTTGACCCTGGGTCTCTAATATGGCATTAACCACATGTGCCCCTTTCTAGCCACCACCTCCCCTAGCTCCAGTTCCACCAGGGTCTTCCAGACTATACCCAGGCAAGTGAGCCAATGCTCACCAGTGGCAGTTCTAAGGTACCACTGTGCTCCTGCTGCCTCCGGTGGGGGCTTTCTCTGTCTGGCAGGCAAGATCAGCATCAATCCTCACTCCAATCAAACTTCTTCTGAAGCATGCTCCAGTGGTCTGGAATTTTCTGCTAAATAAGGTGTTATTAACCCAGCAGCTCCCCAGCTCTGGCTCAGGGATGAAGAAAGTGGAGGCTCCAGTCATTCCTCACTGATGAGCTTCACTTAAAGAATGATTAATAGACACTTCAGTAGCCAGCCAAATGCATAAACCTGTGACCTTTCAGGATCCTCCAAACTGCCTAGTCATTTCAAATTTCAAATGTATTCTCTGTCGCTCATACTCACTCTTATTCCAGCCCTTTCTTTCCCAGGAATAGAGCTATAGAAGACTTTTTCAAGCTGGGAGGGATCTTAGAGATCCTCTAGTTCAGCTTCCAAGTTTTGCAAGTGAAATCACTGAGGTTCTGGGACTTGAGAGACTTGTCCAAGGTCATAAAGTAAAACAATGACAAAGCCTAGACTAGAAGAGCATAAGGGGGTCATAGATTTGGAACTGGGGGTGAATCTTAGAAGTGATTTAATCCATTTATTTTTTAACCCTTACCTTCTGTCTTGGAATCAATATTGTGTATTGGTTTCAAGGCAGATGAGTAATAAAAACTAGGCAATGGGGACTAAGTGATCTGTTCAGGGTCACCCAGTTAGGAAATGTCTGAGGTCATATTTGAACCCAGAACCTCCCATCTCTAGGCCTGACTCTCAATCTATGGAGCCATCTAGCTGCCCCTTCCCACATGCACCCCTCATTTTTATAGGTGAAAAAACTAAGGCTTAGGGAGATCAAGGGACTTTCCTAAGGTCACAGAGCAAATCAATGACAAAGCCTAGACTAGAATAGCATAAGGGGGTCATAGATTTGGGACTAAGAGGTTCCTTATAGGTGATTTGATCCCCCCCCTTATTTTTACAGGTAAGAAAACCAAGGTTTAGGGAGGTCAAGGGATTTACCCAAGGTCATGCAGCAAGATAATAAGAAAACTTGGATGAGAATAGGATGATAGATTTAGGGCTGAGAAAGACTTCAGAGACGATGTAATGCACAGAGAGTTAGAGAGGTTAGATGTTAAGCTCAAATGGCATACAGATAATAAGAAACAGAGCCAAGACCTGAACCTACATTCCCTGATTCCAAATCCATTATTCTTCCTACAGATCTGGGCTTTCTGACATTCAAAACTTCTTCTTAATAAAGTCTTCATTGAGCATCCTTTAAATATAGGAATCTGTTGTGTATAGGCAATGTTCAAGAGCACCAGGGCATCATAGAAAGGGCCATGGACTTGGGATCATGAGTGACTTTGGTTCAAATCCTGACTCTGACATTTCAGACCTGGGTACATCATTTAACCTTTATGAACCTCAGTTTCCCATTTTTAAAATGAGGAGAATAATACTTGTATGATCTCCCTCACAGGGTTATCATGATGAAAGTGCTCCATAAACCATAAATTGAGCACACTATGGCTTAATATTTTATGATTTACGGATAGAATGTACTCTCCTTGAAGGCAAGGACTATTTCCTTTTTCCTTTGTATTCTCAGAACCGAACACAGTACATGCCACATAAAAGAAATGTGTGTTGATTGGATGACTTTGGGAAAATTACTTGGCTCTCCTGAGTCTGGTTTTTCTCCTCTGGAAAATGAGGGTATTGAATTCCATTACCCTAAAGCCTTTTCCTGCTCTAAAACTATGGTTCTAAGTGTGATTTAATTATTTTTTGTATTTTTAATTAAATTTTATATTTATTAAATATTTTAACTAAATATTTTTACCAGACCTTTAATTTTATTTGTTGAGTAATGAGGTCCCTCTACTTGAGTTTAGCATCTGTGCCATCTTAGAGAGTTGTCTAGAGCACAGAGAGGTGCCTGACTTGACCAGTCATATGTGTCAGAGGCAGAGTTTGAACCCAGGTCTTCCAGACTCTAAGGCCAGTTCTCTATCCTGTAAAAATAAATGTTAATTAATTATAAGTGTAGTTGTAGAACCCAACTTTGACTATATATGCTCACTAGCACTCCCTATATCCAGGATCAAGAACCTTTCCGGAGACTAGCTAGGTGGTTCAGTGGATGGAAAGTCAAGCTTAAAGATGGAATGTGTTTGATTCAAATCTGACCTTAGACGTTTCCTAACTGTATGATACTAGGCAAGTCACTTAATCCTTATTGCCTAGCCCTTACCACTCTTCTGTCTTAAAATTGATACTTAGTATGGATTCTAAAACAGACGGTAAGGTTTTTTTAAAAAGAACCTTTTCAAAGTGGGGAGAGAGATGCTACAGTTCCTTCTGTCCCTGCAAGAATTAGTGGATGATGAAGGCAGAGGTGGGGAAATGGATGGCTGTAGCTAGGATGGGGGTCTTTTGAACAGGAAGAGCCTTGGGATTGGACACAGGCTTCCCACCCCTGAAGATCAACCCCACAATCATCTTTAGAGCAGGATAGGGAAGGGGGGGGGGGCAGTGAGCTGACTGGGCTTCTCAGCCAGACTTCAATCATTCTAACTTGTTCTTAATGACAACAGAGAGTAGTAAAGAAAGGTCAGTAGCATGTACAGGTTCGACTCATAATATTCTTCCATTTGGCTTGGTGCTTTTCAGTTAAACAGCACAATATAGGATACAAGAGTTTAGGTTAGCTTTCAGTTATCCATGCCAACAGGAGGGTGCTCATTTATTCTGGGTCATGAGCTTGGTTAGAAACCCTGCTTCCCATTTACCTTCCTGACTCAGTTTTGCCTTGGATGATAGTAAAATATGTTTGCCTCATCTGAACAGAAACCAAAGGGAGAAGAAAGGGTGGCAAGCTAGACCAGGAACAGAAATGGAGAAAGAGGGGTAAATTTTGGAGAGTGACATGCAAAAAGGAAACAGAGAAAGAGCTCTAGTTTGGGAGGCAGAGGACCTGAGTTCAAATCTTGACTCTGCCAACTGACTACCTATGTGTTCTTGTGAAAATCATCTCCCTTATGTGGATCCTAGATTCCTCATCCTTTACATATGGGAATTTGATTGGTGATCTCAGCAAGGTGACTCAGTAGAGAGAGCATTAGACTTGGAGATGAGTTCAAATCCTACTTCAGATGATTAACAGAGTGACACTAAGCAAATCACTGAATTTTTCTCAGTCACAGTTTCCTCACCTATAAAATGGTGATAATAATAGTACCTATCTGCCAGGATTGTTGTGAGGATCAAATGAAATAACATAAGTAAAGCATGTTACAAACCTTAGTGTCATCACTCTCATTTCTATCCATGCTATAGGCTTCAAAGGACTTTTCTGTATAGCCACCTCCTGACATAGGTAGTCTAAGGATTCAGAATCACAGTTTCAGAGCTAAAAAGGAAGGGCCTCTAGTGCCTCCTCAAGGGGAGGGGAGCCCCCTCTATCAGGACCCAGGCATCTGCTTGAAAATGTCTAGCGATGGGGAGCTCAGGGCTTCCTGAGGCAACAGATTTTATTTTGAGAAAACTCTAAGTATCCTTAGATACTTATAGCCAACCCAAATCTGCTTCCCAGTAACTTCCACCCCTTCACTGCTCCCATTTCTACCTTCTAGGGCCTTATTTCTTTCCTTCATGGCAGCCACTCAACGACTTGAAGATTTAGTGCCCTGTTATTGTCCCCACATTACAGATGGTAGCTGGGATGTAGCAGAAATAGCATTCAATGTGGAATAAAAAGAGCTGAGTTTGAATCTCATCTCTGCTGTGAGAAGTTGGAACAAAAAGTTCACTTCTTTGACCAAAATTCCCATATCTACAAAATAAGACAATAGGAACTAAATGGTCTCTACAAATTCCTTTTATCTCTAAAGCCTGAGGAAAAGGCCCAGAGAAAAGTGACTTGTCTATGATTTCACAGCCAGAGAGTGGGGGGAGCCAAGATTCCCATCCAAGTCTCCCGATTCCAGCTCTAGCCCTCTTTCCATCATACTAAATTAATAATTCCCCACTAACCTCATGTCCCCATTCAGTGCTAGAGCAACTCAAAGTTCACCAGGACAAATTCAATCTGCCAACCAAATCATCCAGTGATGGACACAAATGGGGGAATGGGGATAGAAAGAAAAGAATGAGTATTGCGGGCTGTGTGGTTAGGAAAAGGTTTTTTGTTTCAGATAATCCACTTGCCTTCACTACCATCTCCCTCCTGTTGAATCCTCTCCTCCAGGAAGTCATGGGTTTTGAAACATTTTCCTAGAAAGATCCATTGTTCCCAGTTCCAAATTCTTTAAAACTCTTAACACAAAGGTTGGCATTGAAGGGTCCCTCTGAGAAAGCGACTGACAAAGAGTCTGAAGAAGGCTCTGGCAGGAGACACATTATCTCAGAAAGAAATTGTAATCCTGGGGGTCAGTCCCATTGGCTGTCTCACATTAGCTTCCCACTGGGTCTTCAGGATCTCATTGTTTTTGTCCTATAAGCCTAGATCTTACACATCCCAAGAGTGCCCTTGGACACAGCTACAAATGTTAAATATTACAGATGATAAAACAGTACATACATTCTTGACTTCACAGAATCTTTTGGGAGGCTAGAGAGAGCAGAGCAGGAGAAGCTAGACTGTGCTTTTTTTTTTCAGTGTGGGAAATTACTGATGAGTAAAACCCCTCTACCAGGGCAGATCAGCATCTGTCTTCCAACTTAACCTAATAGAGTTGCCTGGGATTCCTCGGGGGTTCTGAGGTTTGTTTCAGGTCACATATACAGTCAGAATATGTCAGAAGCCAAGATCTTCCTAATTCCCAGGTTAGCATTAGCCCCCTATTTACTAGACCACACTGTCTCTTTGTAATTGGAATCATGGATTTAGAAGCTAGAAGGGATCTTGGGGGTCATCCAATATTACCCCTTCATTTTAGAGTTGAAATATTATTGTAAAGAGAAGGCTCTGTAAGCCTCCCGGGGCCAGAGAAAGAAGACAAACACCACGTATAGGGGAGGTATGGTCAGGGAAGGATATTTTATTCTGAGAAGTCAAGCTCTATGAGTGGAGTCATAGGATAGTTGATTGACCTAACATTTCCAGAAGCAATAAGGTTCTAATCAGGTTACTGAGATAATATTAGTAAGGCACTTAGGAAGTGTCAAGCACATAGTAAGTGCTTGATAAATGTTTGTGTGTGCCTCCTGCCCCTACTCCAGCAAGATGTGGAAGGTATACATATTGGCATAGGAAGAAGATGGCCAAGGTGAAGCCTTGGTCCAAGACTGCCTTGAGTGGTCCCTCACCAGCCCAGTCAGCACCTCCTCAAAGGGAAAATACCAACAGCAGCAACTGCAGCAAGGCAGGGTGTTATGCCAGGTAGATGACCCCAGTGAATCATATTGGAGGAGTCATCCAGATATAGTAGTTTCTCACCAATCAAGAAAGGCATCAAGTACAGAGCCAGTGATTTGCTTTGTGATTGTTTTCTGAGGGCCAGACTCACAAGGTCTGGGAAAATATCTATTTGGACACAGGGTGTTATGTTTTCCAACTACAGCAACTCACAAAGGTCAATAAGTTTCAGTAGCTGCCTATTACCTCTAGGCTCAAATGGCTGCAGAAGACCTCCGATCCGCATATGAGAAACATTCATGGGTGAAGGTAGCACCCATATGCATGAAATCACAAATCTTCCATGGATCCTACTATTGTTCTTATTGCTTCTCCCAATGAGGGAAAGAAGGGATGCTAGAGTGTTTGTAGCTCTGCTTCAGTGCTTGATGCACAGTGCAGGGCATACAGCAAGCACTTGATAAATTCTTTTTTTTTCTTTTATTCCTCCTGTGGAAAACTTTCATCTTTCCTATTTGCTCTCCTTATTGCTGAAAACAACAAGCTCTTAACAGCTATGTAAATAGCATAGACCTTCCTTAACTTGGAGTCTTATGAACTTAGGGCCAACTAATGTGTTTCACTTCACCCTGTTAGTTGAAGTTTCCTCATCTGTAAGATGAACTGGAAAAGGAAATGGCAAACCACTCTAGTAACTTTGCCAAGAAAATGCCAAATGGTGAAGGCAGCTGGGCAGCTCAGTAGATTGAGTCAGGTCTATAGATAGGAGGTTCTGAGTTCAAACCTGGTCTCAGACATTTCCTAGCTGTGTGAACCTGGACATGTCACTTAACCCCCATTGCCTAGCCCTTACCACACTTTTGCCTTGGAACCAATACACAGTATTGATTCTAAGATGAAAGGTAAGGGTTTTGAAAAAAATGCCAAATGAGATCACAAAGAGTACTGGACAACAAAATTAATAAAAATGTGTTTCTTCTTGAGCTATCTCACCACTCTGACATTCTCTCCTCTACTTCTTTTCGTAGCTCAGAGGAGGAAGGGAAGAAGAAATGATATTGCCCCCTTGGTTATTATATGTTTATATTATTATTATATGCAATATGATATAGTCTATGAACTAATCAGAGTTCACCTCATTCCCATTCATCAACTTTGTCCCTTTAAGTCAATCAACAATCATTAATTAAATACATACCATGGGATACAAAGATAAAAGACAGTCTCTGTCATCAATAAATTTTTACTCTAGTATCACTTCTGTGAAGCCTTTTCTGATGAATGTTTACTGCTTCCCTTGAAATTACCTTGCACTATACGTGTATATGTATATAGTCTATACTTATATGTGTATATACACGCATGTTTTTTCCTCCCATAAAGTGTAGGCTCTTTGAGGGCAGGGATCTTTTTATCGCCAATAAATTCCTGGCATAGTGCTAAGCACAAAACTGATATTTAATAAAAAGCTTGTTGATTGGTTGATTCAATAAGAACCAATTTCTGGATCCTCCTGGCTGAACACAGAGACTTGAAAAGTAAAGAACAAGAATTGTCTCCCTCAGACTGGTTAGTACATAAGATGCTGACCTGAGAGGAAACCTACAGATTCACATTTTTGGGGAAGAGGAGAAGGACCCAGTCATCAATTGCCTCAGGGTAGAGGTAGGGGAAATGAGTAAGCTTTCCTGAAAGACCTGGGAGGCAGCTTTCCAATGATCCACTATTGAGCTGGAAGGGAAACCTAAGTAGTTTTTTATAACCAGAAAAGATGGCCATCTTGTCTTGGTTCTCATGGTCTTTGTACCAGTCCTGCTTCTGAATGGAAAGGGCAGCTTCCTTGATGATTGGGTGTAGCATGTGGCTCCTTATAGAACCTCAGTGGCTATTATGAACATCCACATCTGCTCCCAGGCACAAACCTATCCTCTATGGCTTTGATGAAGCCTACTTCCACCAAGTATCTGCTGAAGACTCGGCAGAACTGTCTCAGGGACCCACAGCCTAGAAAAACAATCCTCATTACTACCTCTTACTTTTAGAGCATTTCATTGTGTATAAGGCTGCTTTCGCATCCATTTTCTCATTTGATTCTCAAAACTGCCCTATGAGTCAGGTAGTGCAAATAGGATTATTTCTTTTTGACGGATGAGTAAACTGAGGCTCAAAAAAGGTTAAATGACTTTCCCAAGGACACACTGCTACCTAGCAGCAGATAGATATAGGAATAGATCCTAGGTTTCCTGACTTCTAGTCTGGCACTCCTTCTGTTTCTACAAATGAAATAGTTTTGCTTGTTCTTCCCTAAACTCAACATTAGAAAGGAATTTTTGGCTTTGCCACTTACTACCTATGTACATTGGGGAAAGATTTCCTCTTCCAAGGTCTCAATTTCCTCATGTATAAAATGAGGAGTTGGACTAGATGTCCTTAAAGCTCTTAATCTATGATCTTCTGACCTCTGCCCCTTTGCACTGGCTATGTCCCATCCCTGGAATGTTCTCCCTCCCAATTTCTTAGAATCTTTGGCTTCTATCTATATTCATACACTCTAGATAACTATTGATTAGAGAAATGACAATTAAAATAACTGATCAAATCTGGCCTCAGACACTTACTGGCTGTGTGACCCTGGGCAAGTCACTTGATTCCTATTGCCTAGCCTTTGTTGCACTTTTGCCTTGGAACTAATACTTAGTATTGATCTTAAGACAGAAGGTAAAGGGTTTTTAATTTTTTTATTTAAGTATTTTCCCATGTTTATATGATTCATGTACTTTACTTCCCCTTTCCTTTCCCCCCTCCAAGAATCAACAAGCAATTCTACTGGGTTATACATGTATTATCACTCAATATCTATTTCTATATTAATTATTTTTGTAATAATTTTTAAAAAGAAGGTAAAGATTTAAAATAAAACTCATAGGTACCACCTGACCAATCTCACATCTATAAAATTGCCCAACATAATAGAAAAGGAAAATGACAAATGTTGGAGAGAAAGGGGGGAAATTGGGACACTAATACATTATTGGTAGAGCTGTGAACTGATCTAACTGTTCTGGAGAATAATTTGGAACTATGCCCAAAGGGTTATACAATTGTAAAATTCCTTTAATACAGCTTTACCACTACTAGTTTTGTATCTCAAAGAGATAAATAAGATTTAAGACCCTATCTGTACAAAAATATTTATAGAATCTCTTTTTGTGGTGCAAAGAATTGGAAATTGAGGGGATGTCCAACAATTGAACAAGTCATGGTTATATAATTGTAATTGAATACTATTGTCCCATGAGCAACAACAAGCAGAACAATCTCAAAAAAATTGGAAAGTTAGATGAACGGATGCAAAGTAAAATCAACAGAACTAGGAGAACACTGTACACAGAAACATCAATATTGTATAATGATAAACTGTGAATGACTTCGGTATTCTCAGTGATACAATGATCAAAGACAATTCCAAAAGATTAATGATGGAAACTGCTATCCCCCTCCAGAGAAAGAACTGGATGGAACCTGAATGCAAATTGAAGCATATTTTCACTTTATTTTCTTTGTTGTTTTTTAAATCTGTCTTCTTCCACAATATGGCAAATATGGAAATGTGTTTCACATTATGGCACATATATAACCTATATCAAATTGCTTACTATCTCATGGAGGGGGGAAAGAGAGGGAAGAAGAGAGATACGTTTGAACTCAAAATGTCAAAAAAAAACAAATGTTAAAAATTACTTTTATATGTAATTGGGAGAAAATTAAATATATTTGAAAAAGAATCCTTGGTTTCCTTCAGGGTTCATCACCAATGCTATCTACCAAAGGTACAGCACTGGTAAGTATCCTGGATTTGGAGTCAGAGATGAGTTTGAATCCCAGTTCTACCATGAATTGTGACCTCAGGCAAGTTATTTATCTTCTCTGGTCTCACTTTCCTTGTCCACAAAATAAGAATGGTGAATCAGATGGCCTTCTAAGGTGCCTCCCATTCTAAATCTATAATCTTATGATTATAGATTATCAACTTTCTCTATTATCAAATTAGATTATACAGTATTTACTTATCATTGTACACATTGTGTTGCATTCTCTTAGTAGACTATAAACTCCTTGAGAGCACAGACTTTTGGTTTTGGTTTTGAATGATATCCTATGCATTGAGTACTTGGTCTTACACATGATAGGGTTTTCATAAATGCTTGTCAAGTTGAATTGAGCTTCCAAGATCATTCTTAAAGTGTTTATGGAATGTTCTATCCCTCCCTATTTCATCATCCCCTCCCTAACTTTCTTTGAGGTGAAAAAGAATTCTAAACATGGATGGATCCAGAAAAGATCATCCAGTCTAACCCCTTAATTTCAGTCTGGGAACTAGAACTGAATTAAATAACAGAGGAAATTAGACTCATAGAAATTCAGATTTTTGGAAGGAATCTTTGAGATCATCTAGTCTCTAGGCTCTTAAACTAGGATCCAGAGACTCTCCCCACAAGGGGTCTCTGAATAAATTTCAGAGGATCTAGGAACTTGGATTGAAAAATAAAAAATGACATCAGGGACAACTTGGTAGCTTAGTAGATAGAGTACCAGGTCTAGAGATAGGAGTCCCTGGATTCCAATCTGGCCTCACATATTTCCTAACTCTATGACCCTGGGCAAGTCACTTAACCCCCATTGCCTAGCCCTTACCACTTTTCTGCCTTAGAACCAATACACAGTATTGATTCTAAAACAGAAGGCAAGGATTTTTTTTTTCAGTTACATTTTATTCTTGCTAACTTATATCTGAAATTTTAACATTTCCTTCAATTATTTTTTTAAACATACATTCTTCTAAGAAGGGGTCCATAAGTTTCACCAGACTTGTCAGAAGTTTCCATGACACAGAAAGATTAAGAATCCCTAATCTAGTCACACCTCCTTTTTTTACAGGCAAGGAAAATGAAATGCAGGAAGGGGAAGAGACTTGCTCAAGGTCACACCACTGGCATTTCCATTCAGTGTCAGTTTAGAAAATAGTTTGCTGTTTTAGTTCCATCATTTTAGAAGAGTTTCCATAGGTCTTTCTTGCTTCGGTGCCTCAAGGTTCCTGGGTCATATCAGTGTTAGCCCTCCCTCCACTGATGCAGACTGTGACCCCTCCACAACTTAGTAAAAGGGTTGCATTTTTGAGACTGACTGTGGCTAAAGAGCTTATCTCTCTGCATCCACCCTAGTGATGAGTTTCTCTGTCCATACTTGGGCCACCCCCTCCCCCAGCAATGCCCAGGTAGACCCCTACTGGAAGTCCATCCAGCTTGGTAGGACCTGATGGCGATTACGCTCCTCTGGCACAGCTTTTTATAACTCAGGGTCACCTCCAAGCTATAACAAACCATCAGAATAGGATTTTTTTCCCCTTACAGTATTGACAGCTAAGCACTAATTCCCATTTACAAGATCCAACAGTTTCAATATCATAATGGATTTCAAATCTCTCTAAAGAAAGTCTTAAAAATCGGGAGCATAAAATTATATTCAAGCCTACAACAATGACAAGAACTACACAGTATGTACCAGGTCCTTATTATGGACAATTACAGGGAAATATTTTGAAATTAACATGAGCACATAATTTTTCTTCTTCTTTTTGGAGAATGGAAAGCTCTCTTTTTCAAGGTAATTGCTTTGCTTCTTGGGGACGGTGCCTATTGATCAACCATTCTAACTCAGTGCTCTTACTTCCTGGCGGAGCTGCCTGGCATGCATTACAGGGACACCTGTTGGGCCCTGAATTATATGGTCCTGAAGTGCTCATTCATGGGACTTTTTGTTCTGCCCCTGTGACTTCCTAAAAACAATGACTAAATAACTTACATCAAAACCAAATTGTGCATATGAAAAAAACGTTCCAAATTTGTTTTGTTTTGTTTTGTTTTTATAAAATTTCCTTTCAACAATGCTATATTCATATTTATAGGCACACAGAACAAATTCGTTCACTTTTCCCAATTTATTTTTGCAAACATTTAAGTCCCAACTGTGTTCAGGACCCTGTGCTGAGCTCTGTGGCCAGGTGCAAAGATGAATGATGCACAGCCCCTGCCCACAGGGAGCTTACAGTCTAAAAGGGGATAAATAATTATAAAAATAACTCAATTAACCAAGCATTTATGAAGCACCTATAGTGCCAAGCACTATGCTCAACCCAGGGGATGAAACAGTCACTACTCTCAGTAAGCTTACATTCTAATGGAGGAGACAATTTACATGTGTGTGAACATAAGGTTGAGTTCACGTGTGCATGTGTGTGCACACACATGTATATTTGTGTATGTGTAGAAGGGCAGTCCACTTGCCCTTCTAGGAAGAGAAAATCAGAAAAGATACAATATATTTATTCTCAATATAATGTATACAATTTATTTTATTTATAATGTTACAGAATAAATGTTTCTTCCTTCCAAGCCCAACCTCAAACCACCCATATGGGTTCCCGTTAGAAGGGCAGCTGACTCCGTATCACATCAGGGTTTAATTATCAGGTAAACCTTAGGGGCTGAGAGTTCTAGAACTCTCCCGCCCAAGCACCTATTTGTTCCTCAGTGTCAGTTGACCAATTGATATCAATTAGGTTTTACAAAAGGATATTTGCTAGGAAGGTATAACAAAAGACAGAGGTTACAAAAACATTCTTCAAACAGAGAAACACAATCTTCTTCATTGGTTGACTGAGTGTCTGGAGACAATGGACTTAAGCTTAAAATGCTGGATACAAAAAATTCCGCCATTAATGGGGGGAGTGAAGAGGGGAGTGTGACTATTTCCTGATCTTGGGAGATTTTGTTGTCCTTTTGTGGAATCCCCATCAAGTTCACTTTGGGGTGTGGCATAGTTGATGAACAAATTGCTCCCTTCTTTGCAGTTCACAATGTTTTAGCCACTGAACCAATTTTCTGTTGGCCTGGTGTAAGTAGTTCACTCTTCAAGGCTGGGTCCTCACTGGACTTAACTGTTGCGGCTACTCTGGCACCAACTCTAATTTGTTGGACTTCTGATGGTTCTTCAGGTCTTTTTTGACCACAAGGACAGAACCTAGTTCATTCCAACTCTAAATACTGACTTACTATCAGGACAGAATAAACACAGAAGAAACAGATATCATAAACTCAGGAGACACATGAGCTTCCCCAGCCCCTCCACCTCAAGGCGCAGTAACTCTTTCTCCTCACTCAAATGCCTCCAGGGAAGAGACCTTGAGAGATCAGCCCCTCAAACCCACTTCTGGCTCAATTTCCAATTAAAAGGATTTTAATTGCCCCAAAGTAGATTAATAGGAAATAGAGGATTTTTGAGTATGTGTTGAAATGGGAGGGAAGGGGAAGAGCCCTTACACTACATATATCTTGAAGCAGACTCATCAGACCTCCATGTTGGATAGAAACAGAGGAATATCATATTACGTATGACCTAAGTACCCATTCTGCCTATAAAGAGAATAAATATGAATGCAAAAATTATTGGACACATTTGGGAGGGAAGGGACCAGCCGGAAGCAGGAGAGGCTTCATGGAATAAGTGTGGTGTTCGAACAGTATCTTAAAGGAAGAGAGGAATTCTAGGAGACAGACATGAGGCTGGAGAACATTTGGACTTTGAAGTTGGACTTTAATCTCATCTTCATGATTCCAAGGCCAGGGCATCTTCTGCTGCACTGTAAAGAATGAAATAAGAGCCCTAAAGTGAATGAAATACAGTATGCTAAGAGCTTAAAGGAGAGAACTTATGGTTTAAAGATATGAGAATTTTATATGGAATTAGAAGACCTAGGTTCAAACCTCTCCTCTGCCTCTTGGTACCTGGGTAACTTTAAGCCAATTAGTTAACTTTTCTGGGCATCGATTTTGATTACAAATTCTAATTACCATTTTTAAGTCTGTGAAATCAGAAGGGTAGACTTGATCTCCCACAACACTTCCAGCTCAAAATTTAATGGAAATAATGCTAGAATAAAGAGTCTGAGTTCAAATGCGGCCTCCAACTTATTAGCTGTGTAAAACACAAAGAAGTCATAGATGAGATCCATAGACTCATAGCTTCAGATAAGTAAGAGCCACTGATATCAACTGGTCCAACCTCATTTTAAAAATGGATCCAAAAGATATGAACCAACTTACTCAATGTCACCTAGGCAGAAAATGGTGGATTGATAATATATACTGAAATCAGCTATAATGGGCTTATGAGAAAAGATTGTTAAATTTCCCATTTATTTTTTTGGGCCATCTAGGCAACTGAGTAGGTAGAGAACCAAGCCTGGAGATGAGAGATCCCGGGTTCAAATCTGAATTCTGACATTTCCTAGCTGCTTAACCTGGAACAAGTAACTTAACTCCAGCTGCCTAGCCCTTACCATTCTTCTGCCTTAGAATGGGTATTTTTTTCTTCTTTAAAAAATTTTTTTTTGAATATTTTATTTAATTAGTCAATTTAGAACATTTTTCCATGGTTACAAGAATCATATTCTTTCCCTCCCCTGCCCCTTCCCATAGCTGACACACAATTCCACTGGGTTTTACATGTGTCATTGATCAAAATCTATTTCCATGTTGTTGATGTTTGCACTAGATGTTCATTTAGAGTCTACATCCCCAATCATATCCCCATCGACCCATGTGATCAAGAAGTTATTTTTCTTCTGTGTTTCTACTCACACAGTTGTTCCTCTGAATGTGGAAAGTGTTCATTTTCATAAATCCCTCCTAGTTGATCTGGATCACTGCATTGCCACTAATGGAAAAGTCCATTATATTCGATTGTACCACAGTGTATCAGTCTCTATATGTAATGTTCTACTGGTTCTACTCCTCTCACTCTGTATCATTTCCTGGAGGTCATTCCAGTTCACATGGAATTCCTCCAGTTCATTATTCCATTGAGCATAATAACATTCCATCACCATTATACACCACAATTTGTTCAGCCATTCCCCAATTGGAGGGCATCCCCTCAATTTCCAATTTTTTGCCACCACTAAGAGCACAGTTATGAATATTCTTGTACACGTCTTTTTCCTTATTATCTATTTGGGGTACAAACCCAGCAGTGCTATGGCTGGATCAAACGGCAGACAGTCTTTTAGCGTCCTTTGGCATAATTCCAAATTGCCCCCCAAAATGGTTGGATCAATTCACAACTCCACCAGCAATGCATTAATGTCCCAATTTTGCCACATATTCTCCAATATTCATTACTTTCCTTTGCTGTCATGTTAGCCAATTTGCTAGGTGTGAGGTGGTAGCTCAAAGTTGTTTTGATTTGCATTTCTCTAATTATAAGAGATTTAGAACACTTTTTCAAGTGCTTATTAATAGTTTTGATTTCTTTATCTGAAAATTGCCTATTCATGTTCCTTGCCCATTTATCGATTGGGGAATGGCTTGATTTTTTTGTGCAATTGATTTAGCTCCTTATAAGTTTTAGTAATTAGACCTTTGTCAGAGGTTTTTGTTATGAAGATTTTTTTCCCAATTTATTGCTTCACTTCTAATTTGTGGTTGCATTGGTAGTGTTTGTACAAATCCTTTTTCATTTAATGCAGTCAGAATTATTTATTTTACATTTTGTGATTTTTTTTCTAACTCTTGCTTGGTCTTAAAATCTTTCCTTTTCCAAATATATGACTTTCCTTCTTTTTATTCAAGTCATTCACCTATTCTGAGTGTAGGGTGTAAGATGTTGATCCAAACTCAATCTCTCCCATACTGTCTTCCAATTTTCCCAGCAATTTTGATCAAATAGTGAATTTTTGTCCCAAAATGCTGGGATCTTTTGGGCTTATCATAGACTGTCTTGCTGAGGTCACTTACCCTAAGTCTATTCCACTGATCCTCCTTTCTGGCTCTTAACCAGTACCATATTGTTTTGATGACCACTGCTTTATAGTATAGTTTGAGATCTGGTACTGCTAGGCCCCATTCTTTCACATTTTTTTTCCATTATTTCCCTGTATATCTTTGATCTTTTGTTCTTCCAAATGAACTTTTTAATGTTTTTTTCTAATTCAGTAAAAAAGTTTTTTGGTAGCTCAATGGGTATGGCACTAAATAAGTAAATTAGTTTGGGTAGGATTATCATTTTTATTATGTTAACTCATCCTACTTGTGAGCAATTAATGTTTTTCCAATTATTTGGATCTAGATTTAATTGTGTGGAGAGTGTTTTGTAGTTGTGTTCATATAGTTCCTGTGTTTGTCTTGGCAGATAGATTCCTAAGTATTTTATATTGTCTCGGATGAATTTAAATGGAATTTCTCTTTCTAATTCTTGCTGCTGAGATGTGTTGGAAATATATAGAAAGGTTGATGATTTATGTGAGTTTATTTTGTATCCTGCAACTTTACTAAAGTTGTTGATTATTTCTACTAGGTTTTTAGTTGATTCTCTAGGATTCTTTAAGTAGACGATCATATCTTCTGCAAAGTATGATAGCTTGGTCTCCTCGTTGCCTAGTTTAATACCTTCAATTTCTTTTTCTTCTCTAATTGCTACTGCTAGTGTTTCTAGTACAATGTTAAATAATAGGGGTGATAATGGGCATCCTTGTTTCACTCCTGATCTTATTGGGAAGGCTTCTAGTTTAATCCCCATTGCAGATGATGTTTGCCGATAGTTTTACATATATACTCTATTATTTTTAGGAAGGGCCCTTCTATTCCTATGCTTTCTAGTGTTTTCAATATGACTGAGTGTTTTATTTTGTCAAAGGCTTTTTCTGCATCTATTGAGATAATCATGTAGTTTTTGTTGGTTTGCTTGTTGATATGGTCAATTATGTGGATGGTTTTTCCTAATATTGAACCATCCTTGCATTCTTGGTATAAATCCCACCTCGTCATAATGCTGGAGTCTTTTCCCTAGTATTCTATTTAAGATTTTTGCATCTATGTCCATTAAGGAGATTGGTCTGCAGTTTTGTTTCTCCATTTTTGACCTGCCTGTTTTTGGAATCAGTACCATATTTGTGTCATAAAAGAAATTTGGTAGAATTCCTTCTTTGTTTATTCTGTCAAATAGTTTATATAATGTTGGGATTAGTTGTTCTTTGAATGTTTGATAGAATTCATTTGTGAATCCATCTGGTACTAGGGATTTTTTCTTAGGGAGTTCTTTGATGGCTTGTTCAATTTCTTTTTCTAATATGGGGTTATTGAGGTATTCTATTTCTTCTTCTATTAATCTAGGCAATTTATATTTTTGTAAATATTCATCCATATCACCTAGATTGCCATATTTGTTGCCATATAATTGGGCATAATAGTTTTTAATGATTGCCTTAATTTCCTCTTCATTAGAGGTGAAGTCTCCCTTTTCATCTTGGATACTATCAATTTGGTTTTCTTCTTTCCTTTTTTTAATTAGATTGACCAGTACTTTGTCTATTTTATTTGCCTTTTTTTAAAGTACCAGCTTCTAGTCTTATTTATTAGATCAATAGTTCTTTGACTTTCAATTTTATTAATTTCTCCTTTCATTTTTAGTATCTCTAATTTAGTTTTCATCTGAGGATTTTTAATTTGTTCACTTTCTAGTTTTTTTTTAATTTACATGCCTGGTTCATTGACCTCTGCCCTCCCTGATTTGTTAACATATGAACTCAAGGATATAAATTTCCCCTTAAGTACTGCTTTGGCTGCATCCCATAGATTTTGAAAGGATGTCTCATCATTGTCATTTTCTTCAATGAAATTGTTAATTATTTCTGTGATTTATTCTTTAACTGATTTTGGAGAATCATATTATTTAGTTTCCAATTAATTTTTGATTTGCCTCTCCATGTACCCTTACTAATTATTATTTTTATTGCATTGTGATCTGAAAAGGTTGCATTTAATATTTCTGCTCTTTTGCACTTGTTTGCAATGTTTTTATGTCCTAGTACATGGTCAATCTTTGTGAATGTATCATGTGCTGCTGAAAAGAAGATGCATTCCTTTTTGTCCCTATTTATTTTTCTCCACAGATCTACTAACTCTAATTTTCTAAGATTTCATTCACTTCTCTTACCTCTTTCTTATTTATTTTTTGTTTTGATTTTTCTAGTTCTGATAGAGGAAGGTGAAGTTCTCCAACTAGTATAGTTTTTCTATTCATTTCATCCTTGAGTACCATTAGTTTCTCCTTTAGAAATTTGGATGCTATGCCATTTTGTGCATATATGTTGAGTACTGATATTTCCTCATTGTCTATACTGCTTTTTATCAAGAGGTAATTTCTTTCCTCTTTTAACTAGATCTATTTTTACTTTGGCTTTCTCAGATATCATAATTGTGACTCCTGCCTTATTTTTCTCAGTTGATGCCCAATAGATTTAGCTCCATCCTGTTACCTTTACCCTCTGCATGTCTATCTTCCTCATGCATGTTTCTTGTAGACAACATATGATAGAATTTTGATTTCTAATCCACTCTGCTATTTGCTTGCATTTTATGGGTGAGTTCATTCCATTCACATTCAGAGTTATGATTACCAGCTGTGTCTTTCCCAACATTTTGATTTCTAGTCCTTGTCCTGCCATTTCTTCTTTCACTATTTCCTTCTACACCAGTGTTTTGTTTTCAATCAGTCCCCCTAATTCCCACCCTTATTTTACTTCCCTTTCTATTCCACTCCCTTCTTATTACCCTCTTATTTTCTTTACAATATTTTTTTATTTTTTTAATAACCCTTACCTTCTGTCTTGGAGTCAATACTGTGTATTGGCTCCAAGGCAGAAGAGTGGTAAGGGCTAGGCAATGGGGGTCAAGTGACTTGCCCAGGGTCACACAGCTGGGAAGTGTCTGAGACCAGATTTGAACCTAGGACCTCCCATCTCTAGGGCTAGCTCTCAATCCACTGAGCTACCCAGCTGCCCCTCTTTACAATATTTTTAAACTACCCTCTCACCCTCTCCCTCCTTTGTGTTGCTTCCCTCCACACCAGTTCATTTGTTACCTTTCTACTTCTCTACAGGATGCGAATCAATTCTCTGCCCCAATGAATTTGATTGTTCTTCCCTCTTTGAGTCAATATCAATGCACATAAGAATTAAGTATTTCCTATCTCCAACCTCTTTACCCTTCCAGTGTATTATTTATGGCATATAAATTTACCCCATTTTGTTTCTTTTCCCATTTCTCATAGTATAAACCTCTTTTTTAACCTCTAGTTACATATATATGTATATGTTTATGCATGTATATGTATATATGTATATATTTATGTTTTGGCATTTCATTCTATACAGTTTGTCACTGTTCCCTCTATATTTAATTCTTCTAGCTACCCAGGTGATAATGACAATTTTTAAGAGTTACCAATATCCTCTTTTGTTATAGGGATACACATCATTTTTACTTATTGAGTCCCTTAAAAAAAGGTTTTTTTGTTTTTTTTGTCCCCCCCTCCTTCCTTAATTGCCTTTTGCTGATTCTCTTGAGTTCTGTGTTTGGGCATCAAATTTTCTATTCAGATCCAGTCTTTTCTTTATGAATGCTTGGAAGTCTTCTATTTTCTTAAATGACCATACTTTCCCCTGCAGGAATATAGTCAGTTTTTCTGGGTAGTTGATCCTTGGTTGTAGACCTAGTGCCCTTGCTTTCTGGAATATCATATTCCATGCCTTTTGGTCCTTCAGTGTAGATGCAGCCAGATCCTATATTATACTAAATATAGTTCTATGGTATCTGAATGATTTCTTAGCAGCTTGTGATATTTTTTCCTTGGTCTGGTAGTTCTTTAATTTGGCTATAACATTCTTGGGTGTTGTTATTTGGGGATTAAGTACAGGAGGTGATCTGTAGATTCTTTCAATCTCCATTCTTCCCTCTTGCTCTAGAATTTTGGGGCAGTTTTTTTTGGATAATTTCCTGTAGAATTCTGTCCAGGATTTTTCTTTTCTCATGATCTTCTGGTCAACCAATGATTCTCAAGTTGTCTCTCCTAGACCTTTTTTCTAAACCTTCCATTTTGTGGATGAGGTGTTTCATATTTTCCTCAATTTTTTTATTCTTTTTATTTTGTTTTATAGTTTCCTGCTGCCTTGTAAAGTAGTTTTCTTCTAGTTGTTGGATTCTAGTTTTTAAAGACTTAATTTCATCCCTGGCTTTTTGGTCATCCTTCTCCTTCTGATCTTTCATCTCCTTTGCCTCATTTTCAAGCTGATTAATTTTGGCTTTCAAGACACAATTTTCTGTTTCCAGATGATTTATTTTGCTTTTTAAGTTCTTTTCCCAGTTTTCTTCAGTCTCTCTTAATTGTTTTTTAATTGTATTTTGAGTCCTTCAAAAGCCTGTGTCCAATTCACTGGAGTTACTGTGTTTTTGCATGGTGTTCCTTGATCCTCCTCTGTTTCATTTGCTCTTTGTTCATTACCTGGATAGAATCTGTCGATTGTAATTTCTTTTTCCTTTTTCTGTTGTTTATTCATATTTCCCCCTTCTTTCCCCTCTGTAGTAGCCTATAGTCTTGCTCCTCTCATTATATGCTAGATCTGTGGTTTTGGACTGTTCTGTCCTGAAGGGGCTTCTTCTCTGTTCTGCTGTTTGATCAGGTTAGTCTGATCTTCCCTGGCTGATAGCAGAAGCTGAAAAGGAGTTGAGCTTCCTGTCCTGTTGTCAAAGTTGTTCTCTGTAGTTTGTTGCAGGCTTTACCTTTAGGGCTTAGTCAGCAAGGCTCTCAGATCAATCTGTAGGGGAGAGATGTTGGAGCATGAGCTTCCCTGTCCTCTGAAGTTCCTTTTCTGCCTTATTGATGAGATTGAGCCAGGGTGGAGTTGATCTGCAAAGCTGGCTGTACTCTGAAAAAATCTCCAGAAAGGGGTGGAGGGAGGGAAAGATGGAGAGTCTTTGCTATGAATGGGCTGCCTGCTCTGTGCTTCTCCTCCAGCTGCCTCTATGCCACCTATGTTCTAAACCCTGACCCTGGCACAGCTTTTCCGGCAAGGTACTCCCTCAGGGCTAGCACACTTGCCCACCCAGAGATTCTAGCCACCACTGGAGGCTAAGTGCCAGAGGTGGGGGAGGGGGGTACAGGACCTTCCTTCTTCCTTCTCCTTAAACTTGCATATTCTAGAGTTCAGGGTTTTGGGGGGGGGGCATACTTTTAAAGTTGGGTCCAGGTCCCTAGCTCTGTCCTGTTGTTTGATTTGGGTTTCAGTCCCCTCAAAGCATTGTGTTTTTGATTGGTGAGGAAGGGTTTATAGAGGTCTGAGCTTTTGTGGTCTCTAAGCCGCCATCTTGACTCCCTTTGAACTTGTATTTTAAGACAGAAGGTAAAAGCGAGCATTTATACCTCAAAAATCAGCAATGGTGAGAAATTTGGGCTTAATTTATGTTTGTATCTATGTAAGTATCTAGACTTAAGAAAGTGTTAATAAGGTACAGTGATCCCTCACCTATCATGAGAGTTATGTTCCAGAGACCTCAGCAATAGGTGAAAATCTATAAAGTAGCAGTGTTATATTTATTTTATTATTTACATATATATTTTAAGGCTTTATAAACTCTTTCCACTCTTATTAACCTACAGTCACTGAGCCAATCAGCGCCCAGGATACAGAACACAGCACTGTGTTTGGTCACCTTTCAATCCATTAGCTAATAGTATGCTGCAATAAGTGTAACTCCAAGATACAGAATTAGATTTTTTTTTGAAACCCACAACACAGTGAAGTCCTGATAAGTGAACCACAATATAGCAAGGGATGGAGCTATACTGTTAAGATGTGTGCATGTATCCCTCCTCCAATCCCCAATTTGGTTGTTAAACATTGACCAACACATCTCTGTATTGCTCTATAAATGTGGCTCAAGCTCAGCAGTAATGATTGGCTAATAAAAATAATAATAACAATAACTATAACTGGGTCCTATAATATAGTGTAGTATAGAATAAAGTGTGTAACACTTTAATGTTTACAAAGCATTTTACATCCAGAATCTTATTTGAGCCTCATGACACTCCTGGATGCAGGACAAAGATCTCTGGATTTTAATTAAGAGGACGCAGGTTCAAATCCAGTCTTTGCCACTTACTAACAATATGGAATAAGTCAGGGTATAGCAGAACAATCATCTCCATTGTTCTGAGCTCTATGACCCTCTGGAGTCTTTACAGAAATGAAATTGACTGCTTCATTGGGTCGTAAGCTCTCCATCACTGAAATTATAATAACAGCTGACATTTATATAGTGTTTTATGACTGTATAAAGGCTTCATTGGTATCCACACAGTGTCCAGAGATCAAAAGGAAGTTTCCCAGCTTGTTGGGTTGACCCCCTGAGGAGTATTTGCCAGAAGACAAGGACAAGAGTTGCAAGGAGGGTTTCTGACAACACAGCTGAAGAGGGCATCCTCATCGATGAGACCACAGATGCATCAAAATATTGAATTTTAGGCTTGCAATGTTATACAATAGCCTTGAATGGCAGGAAGGTCAGTTTAATCCCATTCCACAAATGAGGAAAAGCAAGATGCAGCCTTGCTAAGCAACTTGCTCATGGTCATAGCTTTAAGTACTAAGATCCAAGCTCAGCCTTCCTGATTCCAAACCGTGTATTCTTCCCACAAATCCAGAAACGTCCTAACCAAGCAGAATACCAGCAGAAGTTAGGTGAACTCCCATCAGAAAGGTTGCAGATGGGATTAATTATCGGTAAAAGAGCAGATGATGTGGGTCTACAGGGAAATGATTCTAGAATGGAGGTGGGGGGGTGGAGGTGAGACAGTTAGCTGGGGTTGGAGCTGGGTCTTTCTCTGGTTTGACCAGGAGGGACTGGCTGCTTTCCCTGGGTGGCTGTTTCTACCTTGTCTTTCCCATCCCATCCCAGCTTACTGGCTGGCTTGTTGTCATCTACTGAGCTTCCTGGTGTGATCCTGAACCATTTGATCCATCTGTCTGTAAGATTAGGTCTGGGGTCCATCTGGATCCAGGACCTTTCCCTGGTCCCTGTCCTGCCTAACAGCCAAACCCACTACCTCTATTACCATCAAAAGGGTGTTTTTTTGTTTTATTAGTGTAGGTTTATTTATATTAGGGTCTGGGATCTTAGACAGATAGGTAAGGCTCAGTATAGTTCAAATCTGTGAAGACTCCTGGTGACAAGACATTTAGATTTGGGGGGTGGAGGGGTAGGTACTTGGCATTAGTTTAGAATTATCCAAATCTCCTTTTCACCTTCCCTTGTTTAACAAATCCAACATCTGTCCCTGGTATGTAGTGGTCTGTGTTCGTTACCTCAGGACAGGCCTGTTAGCCTGTCAAACCACAATTGGCCTTCCCAAAACAGTTATCCTTCTGATACTGGCCTATAATTAAACACCTAATCCCGTCCCCCAAACCACCCATCATTACAGATTCCAGCACTGAGTGACAAGGTTGTATTAGATGAACCAAGGCCCTTCCAGCAGTTAAGATTCTGGTTCTAGGAGCAATCATAACTTCAAGGACATGTAGCATATATTCAGGTGGAGATGATTCTTTTCACTTATGGCAAATAAAATAGTAGAATAAGGGGCGGAGATCATCCAGGGTACAACTTGACTATGGGCCCAGTCTTTCCCACAAGGGGGAAAGTCCAACCCTTTAAAGCCCAGTCCTAGGGAGAATTAACTAAAGGGAGAAAGGAAGATGAGCCCTGGGAAAGGTGGACCCTGAAGGTAATGACTCAAGCAAGAGATCTGCCACACAGGTTAACAGAGAACTTGAAGATAAAGTTTGGAATGGCAAGTGCCCCAGGGAAGAAGTGTACCCTCTCTGGGTGAAAAGCTTGAGTCTACCTACCCCTCCCCATCTCCATACCCTGAGGCAAAAACCCCTGTATCTCTCCCTCTCCTGTTTCAGCTTGACTGAGGAATCAGACACCAAAGCAAGACTGGCCTGTGGTGGAATGCATATAACTCCTGGAATGCCCAGGAGCTCTCTCTGTTCCTCACCACCTCCTTCCTCCTCCCACTTTCTAGAACCTGGAGCATCAGGAAAAGACCTGCCAAGCAGCTGTTCCCCCAGCCCCAGATCTGGGCTTCAGCCACTCTCCCCTGTCACACACAGGCAGAGACATGATCATTAGGTTATTATTTTTTTTAAGGACCAAATAGTTTTATTTGTTTCCCTGCCAGCTTTCATGAGGCCATCAGTCATCCCCCACACAGATAACATTTCTTATGTACACTGACAGAATAGATTACATGGTTCTCATCCGGCAAATCAACATTACTGGGGAACATTATCTCGCGCAAAAACGCTGCCCAGGCACATCATAAATTCTAACCAGGTTTATTACATCTGTCTTGTCATATATTCATTTTATTGAGAGGTGGGTTTTTTCCAGATTAATAATCACATTAATAAGTGAATTTCTTTTTTTTAGGAAATTGTTTTCTTAGAGAAACCAATCAACCTATCTCAAGGCTGCCAAATCTCACCTTTTGGGCTGTCCTGACTAGTTTGTGGCCCAGCCTCGTAGAGATGAGTCCTCAGTTGGGAATTTGGACACCTGGGTTCTAAGTCTAGCTCTACCGCTGAATTCTCAGCATGCCCTTGAACAAGCTGCTTCTCCTTGAGCCTCAGTTTTCATGTATTACAGCCCAAAGACCAGTTCAATAGGCTCTGAGATGATATCAAAGGAGAATGTCTCCAGGACCATATTATTAAATCAATCATTTATTTATTGAGCACTTAGTATGCATTCAATACAATGCTCAGCATTGTGGGAGACAAGCAAAAGTATGATCTTTAGTGATAACCGTACTGCATTTTCTGCCTACAAAAGGAGTCACATCAATTATCTCATTTGGAGTCTTGAAATAGTCACCCCATATGGGTAATAGCAAGAACAAGCAGGCAAAATCAATATCCCCATTTCACAGATAAGGAAGCTGAGGACTTGAGAGGCTGAATGATTTATGACCTACCCACACAGTTATTAATTGACAAAGCTGGGATTCTAATGAAGGACTCTGACACCATGCCCAAGGTTCATCCTACTATTCTCTTTATGTTCTGGGTTCCTTCCTACCTCTAGCTCTAGATTCCCAAATCCTGCCTCTGACACTTGCTAACTGCGTGACCCTGGACAAGTTATTTAACTTCTATGTGCTTCAAATAACTCCAAATTATGTCATCTCTACTAAGGCCATCATTATCAATTCCCTCCCACCAGAACGATTCTGTCTCTGCTCC
The DNA here is from genome assembly GCF_027887165.1 of Monodelphis domestica. Taxonomy (NCBI): domain Eukaryota; kingdom Metazoa; phylum Chordata; class Mammalia; order Didelphimorphia; family Didelphidae; genus Monodelphis; species Monodelphis domestica. Next base: position 363,797,948 of record NC_077230.1, read on the forward strand.
CTTGGTCCCTGAGTTCAAGTAGGGAAGTATTCACCTAACTATGCCAGAAGTCAGGTCACTGAGTTACTTCCTGGCCTTTTCAAGACCAGGAATATAGTATATCTTCTCTTACTCCCTTTTTATAATCCCTTTAAGGACAACCTCCTCACATTAGAATGAAAGCTGCTTGTGGTCAGGTACTAGCTGTTTGTCTTTATGTTCCCCGTGCTTAGTACATACCTGGTGCATAGCAATGTGACAAGGAAATCACTTTAAAAGACTAATATATATTAATTTAAGGTCGCCAAGGAATTCAGCTATATAATTCCTAAATGAAAACTCAAGTCAGCAGTCAACCTTTTATAAAGTTTAATTACAAACAGGATGAAGAAAGGTATTAGAGATAGAGAGAGAGAGAGGGAGAGAGAAAAGGGAGAGAAGGGAATAGGGCTTAAATACACCTTCTGTTTAGGCTGAGCCAAAAGGCCCAAGCCCTTAGATAGCTGGGGCAAAGAAAGGAGATCAGTCCCTATTACTCACGTGACCAAAATGGAGAAACAGTCTCAGGGGCCTCCACCTCCAGCTTCCTTCAGGGCAAGCTTCTCAGAGCACCTCTCCAACCACTCAGAGCCAAAACTCTCCAACCAACCCTCCCTCAGTCCTCAGACCCCTCTATCTTTAAGGAAACCATCCAAGTTCCCTCCCCTCCATTCTCACATCTACCAATCACTGTCCATGTCTTCCCTGTGCCAATGGTGGCTCTAGCTTAACCCAGGACCGCCCAGAGGTCTGTGGCTTTGCACATGTCTGTTGAAGGTCATATTCTCAAATAATTAAATCTTGATCCTTTGCTACAGCCCTTCCTAAATCCTGTTAGGACTGAGTAGGGTGGAGATTGTAATTTCCAAGACCTGGTTCTGTCATTCCAAGTATCTCTATTGTATCAATTCTAAAATCAATCATGACTCAAAGAAATTCCTGTTCTATGCTTAAGCATAGGTCAAAGCCCTTTCCATTGTTCAGCAAAAGGTTTCTGTCCTAAAGTAATCTTAAGAAAGGAGGAGGAGGAACCTCCCTTGTCAATTGGGTTCACATTCCAATAGACTATCACTAAGAAATTTTCCAAGTATGAAATTTACCAATGATGAAATTTCCAACATTTATAAATCTAAGAAATTTTGAGGTTTACAGCAAGTATTTCATTCACTCAACACAGTAGAGGCATTTTTCCATGTTGAAGTCACAGATCCTCTGCCTTTACCCCAAATAACTTTGTATGTATTTTATTTTTGAGAAAGACAGCATGGCATCATGGAGAGGGGACTGGCTTTGGAGTCAAGAACTTGGCTATGTACTGGCTGTGTGATGCTATCTTAACCTTATATGAGGTCAAGCCAGTTCTCTCTAAGACCAGGAGTGGTAGAGAAGGTACTGATCTGCATGAGTAGAAATGCCTTATTCAGAGTGCTCACTACACTGATGTAGGCATAGGAATGATGGAGAAATGATAGAGAAATTGATAGAGAGATAGACACAGACAGGTAGGCAGACAGACAGACAGACAGATAGATAGACAGACACAGACAGACACACACACAGACATAAACAGTAGACAGACACACACACAGATAGATAGACAGACACAGACAGACAGACAGACAGATAGATAGATAGATAGATAGACACACACACAGATAGATAGACAGACACAGACAGACAGACAGACAGACAGACAGATAGATAGATAGATAGATAGATAGATAGATAGATAGATAGACAGATAGGTAGGTTAAAAAGAGATGGATGGATATATGGATGATAGACAGACAGACAAGCAGAGAGATAGGAAGATAGATAGATGATAAATGGACAGATAGTTGATAGAGAGGATATGATATGATGTGATATGACTAATGGACTGAAAAAGAAAACCTTTTCCTTTATCATACTAGGGAGTACTATAGAGATAGAGATAAATGTATGGATATAGATGGCTAGATTAGTATACACATACACACCTATATATGCTCACACATATATGTACACATGTGTGTATATATGTGTGGTTATTGTTTGTATACATAAATGTGTGTGCCATCGCATAGGTATGTATGTGCAATGTGCAAATGCATTTACTTTTTGTTCATGTTGTTCCACCCCTCCCCCAAAGTAAATTCCCTAAAGACCTGTTTTTCTCTCATCGATATTTGGAACATAGTAGGCACTTAATAAATTTGTGTTGAATTCGTCATGTATAACCTATGTCAAATTACTTCCTATCTCAAGGAGGGAGAGGGGAGGAAAGGAGGGAAGGAGAGCATTTGGAACTCAATATGTGAGAAAACAAATGTTAAAAATCACTTGGAAATGTAATTGGGAAAAAATAAAATATTACAGAAAAATAAAAGAATCAAACAATCAACAGCATTTATTAATAGCCTACTAAGTGCTAGGCACTAAGCAAGTCTCTAAGAATACAAAGGCAAAAGTGAATCTTTTGGGTAATCTGAACTACAAATGTGATCAGCATCACTTTCGTTATAATCTTCAACCAAACCAAATCAAGTAGGTTCCAGTCTTGCTTCTAAAACTGAAGGTCTGTGCATATGACCTCAGATAAACCATTCAACCTCTGTAAACCTTGGTTTTCTCATATAAGATGGGGGATGGATGGGAGAGATGACTAAATAGCCTCTGAAGATCCTTGTAATTCTCTGCAACTATTTTTTCTCATTCATTTCAACAAAAGGAACATTTTTTAAATATCTATTATATGTAGAGTACCATTCTTGGGTTGGAAATGATAGAAGTCTTACCTAAAGAAAGGAAAAAAAGCATCTATTAAACATATATTATGTACTAAACACTTAACAAATATTATCTCATTTCATCCTTACAACAACCCTAGCAAGTAAGTGTTATTATCTCTGTTTTATAGTTGGAGAAACTGAGGCAGATGTGGTTAAGTGACTTGTCTAGGGTCACACAGCTAATAAGTGTATAAGATAGGATTTGAACTCTGATCTTCCTGACTCCAGATCTATTTATTGCTTTATCCACTTCACCATCTAGCTGCTTCTAATGGATTGATTAAAGATAAAAATCCTTTCATAGAACTTATATAGTCTAGGAAAAAGATAAGTTATAAATCCAGACAATTATCATACCCAAAATTATGCGATGAGTGTATAAGAAAAAGGCCCTTGTGGCATCTGACTTTTCAAAATTGCCTAGAAGAACCAGGGAAGACTTATTGGATGGATGGATGGATGGATGGATGGATGGATGGATGGATGGATGGATGGATGGAAGGATGGAGGGATGGATGGAGGGATGGATGAATGGAAGGTGGGAGGGATGGATGGAGGGATGGATGAATGGAAGGTGGGAGGGATCAAGGGATAGAGGAATAGATAGATAGATAGTAGAGGAATGAAAGGAAGGAAAGATGAGAGGGCAGTTGAATTTGGTCTGGAAGCATTTGGGTAAGAATTCAAAGAGCCAAAGGGAAGAGAGAGAATATTCTATCGACAGAGAACCTCGGGCATGAGGGGAGAGCTATGAAATAAGGATGGGAAGTTAGTTTCTGGTTCTAATGCTAGAACCTTCCCCTGTCTTCCTATATCACTTATGATTTCACAAAGAAGCCCCCTCCCAAACATGCTCAGAAACTGGTATTTAGCCAAATGTGATGCCGATTTTACAGAGGAAATGTAAGCTCAGAGAGAGAAAACAACCTATCTTTACTGTATATGTCTCCTAATGCACATACAAATTTCCAGAAAATAAATATTCCATTCAAGCAAGAAGTATTTATTAATCATGTAGTTTGTACCAAGTATTACGCTAGGCGCTAGGGATTCAAATGGCAAAGAATGAAATAGCCCCTACTCTCAAGGAGCTTATAGTCTAAGTCCTACCTCTTCTAGGAAATCCTCCATCATCCCTTTGATCACTTTGATCTCCCTCTCCTGGAACCTCCTATGCTAGTGCTAACCAGAAAGTATGGTTTCTCTTTTATTTCTGCCTTTTGCCCTGTAAGGCAGAGGATTGAGGCCATATAATAAAGCAGGTCCAGCTTCAGTCACTTCTGCTGCTATCCCACACCTCCACCTGATCTCTCCATGTCTCTCAGATTTCCTGCTTCTTGGTACTGGAAGGACTTTATTCCTCTGGCATGCTCCTCTGTCTCTGACTCTCTGACTCTGGCTCTATTTGCTATCTCTGTCTTTCTCTGTCTCTCCCTGTCTCTGTGTCTCTCTCCTTTCTATTTTTCTTTTTAAAGTACAAAAATACTCCCCAGCACCTCTCATTATCCACTTCATCAGTCTCAAACTGGCGGCTAATTGCGCTCCTGGGCTGCCTCCCTCCCTCCCCTACCAAGTTAAACAGCTCACAGCTGCCTGGTCTCCCACTACCCCTCCTTTGGAGGGCCAAACCAAAAGCTCTATCATAGAAAGGAAATGAAGGATGCAGGCTTCACAGTATCAGCCCTGATTGCCTCCAATCACCCAGTCCCCTCTTGGCTCCCTCGGTCGATGAGCCTCCAACACCATGAAACCTCTTGCCCTGCTCTTGCTCTCCTCCAACCCCATCTTGCTTTGTGCTGGGCTGACAGAAGAATCTCAGGCCTGGAGCAGAAAGGGAGTCAATAGTCTGTTTCTGCCTGGATAGGATGCCGAAATTCCTAGGATTATCAGCATCCACCCCAGCAGAGTAATTTAAAGAGTTGATCCAGTATAGACCCCTTTCCCCAAACCTTCCTTTTCTTTAACAATTTTCAGGAGAGTCTGTGTGTAGTGTGTGTAGGTGTGTTTTCTCTGAAATATACAGCTAGATATTAGCAGGAATTGTTTCATTTACTTTTTTGTGTCTCCTAGGAAAGAGTGTGGCACATAGGAGGTGCTTAATAAATGCTAACAAGCAATGATTAATTGATAACTGATGTAGTCATAATAGTAACCATAACTATTTATTTCTTGTTTTAAGGTTTACAACTTGTTTTACATATGTTGTCTTGTTTGATCCTCACAACAACTCTGTGAGGTAGGTATTATTATTATTATCTGTATTTTACAGACAAGGAAACTGAGGCTGAGAGAGGTTAAATGAATTGTCCAGGATTGGGTCACATAGCCAATGTCTGAGGCCAACTCCAAGTCCAACATTCTTATCTACTGTATCACCTAGCTGTCTTCCCCCTTTAGTTATTTATGTTGCCTTTGGTCCTGCAAACACCATCCTGGATTTCTCTTCTCTACAAAATGATACTGAAGACAGGGTGCTCCATCAAGCTGCCCTGCCTGCCTGGGATATCCTTCCTTCCCAACCCAAAATAACCTGGCCTACTCTGTTCTATCTACTCAGAAGATATCAAGGCCTGACCTCTGAGATCTGGGAATATGGATCAGGAGACACTCTGGAAGAACTGTATCCCCACCTCTAAGGATGCCTAACGTTCATACCCCTAGAACATAGGACCTGAGACCTAACAAAAGCAGCCAATAGAATTTGAACAATAGAGGCTATCTAACTAGATGGCTTCTGAGATACCTTCCAGCTCTAAGGCTCCCACCTAAACAAAAACAGCTATCCCCAGACACCAAATAGGTTCTGTCTGCAAATATCTTCAAGGGAAGGGGGCGATCTGTTATTTCCCTGAGTCGTTCGGGAATTCTTCCCAAGTCATGAAATTTGAGTCTATTTTTTTTATCCTTTTGGAGGACAACCCAAGACTGGTAACCTCCTATTACACACTAAAGCCTAGAGGATCAGCCCTAAGACAATCTGTGATCCCATCGGTGTGTTAGGGGCAGCTAGGTGAGCAGTGGATAGAGTATTGGGATTGGAGTCAGGAAGAACTGAGTTGGAATTCTGGCTCAGCCCCTTAGTAGCTGTGTTATTTAGAGCAAGTCGCATGCAAATTTAGAGCATGCATAAATGTGAGCCAATATTGCTCCAAGGGTACTCCCTCCAAGGAAGCACACTGCATCCCACCCATCCCTGTCCATCTTGCTTGAGTAGTATCTTTTTATTTTTACCGGACCTGTGGTTTCCATGGTATAGGGAAGCTCAAGAGAGGAAAGTCCCATTACCAATGTAGGTCAGCACCTACTTGTTAACTTGGCGTGTTAGAGAATTAATTACCTGGGGTCCTGAGAGGTGAGGGAGGTGACTTGGCAAGGTTCACAGACACTGCATGTCAGAGGGACTTCCCAACTTTAAAGTAGGCTCTGTCTATTGAACCAGGTTGTCTCTCATCTCTCTACCACTCATCCCCATTCTCCCATAAATCATTCCCAAGGGCGCCACTCAATGTTTCTTTCTCTAGATCTTTTGACATGGCATCGATGCCAGCAGATCCCATAGGCTGGTAATTACTTATCCCTTACTAACAAACAGCCTGTAGTGTCTAACTTGAAAAGATGTCACTGTGAATAAGTCAAATTCAGATTAAAGCTGACCCTAAGAGCCAACAGACTCAGGGATAGACATGTATATCATTACAGAGCCACAGATACAAAGCTCAATCAGAGCAATATTGGGCTAATCTCCACTATTTTCCTGCTGTTTTCTGGAGTCTACCTTCAACAGGCAGTTGGGGGAGTTGTGAGAAAACTTCTTTCCTCAAAGATTTCCAGAAGAAAAGGGGAGATCTTTTATCTCCTTAAGTAATAAAGATATTCTTCCCAAATCTTAATCCAATTTTTTTCATGAAATTTGAGACTATTCCTTTTACAGGTGTTCATGGAGGATGACCAATAACTAGTGACCTTCCACTATCCACCAGAGCATCACCTGTCAAAAATCTAAAGACCATTTATGAGGCTCTTTCTGGCCTCACAAGAGACTGGTAAAGAGCAAATTACCCTTCAAGGAGGGAAGCATGAGCCTGTTAACAGACATAGCTCACCTCCATGCTTCCCTTTTTCAGCCTCTGTGACCTTTATCACTTTCCTCAGCAGTGTCTGCTCTCTCCAATCAATTTTATATCAAATAAATTATCCAAATTAATGAAAAATTGACTAGATCACTCCCTCCTTAGAAGCCAACAATGACTCCCCATTCCTAACAAGTAAAATACAAACGTCTTACTTTCACATGAAAGGCCCTCCATAATCTGTTTACCAGCTATCATACCAGCTTTATAACAACCAGTATCTGTCCTAGAATCTTGCCTAACATCTACACCCCGGTGTTTACCATTCCCTGACAACCCCCTTTTCCTACTTAGTGCCTTTGTTTATGGCATCAGCCATTCCTGGAATAACTTCAGTGAAGGCTGGATTTAGCTATCTCCTGATTGTAACAATGAAGATACTTTGCTCTTCCTTTATTGTAAAGATAAATTTGTAATCTCCTGATTGTAACAAGGAAGGTACTTAGCTCTTCCTTTATAGTGAAGCTAGAATTGTAATACACAATCTATTTTTAGATTTTAATCTACAAAAAGGTAGATAACTCAGTATTTTAAGTACATCTACCCATTATAACCACAAAAAGGTGTTAAGTAACTACAAAAAGTGAACTTACCAAAAAAGGTGTTAAGTAACCCAAAAAGATATAATCTAACCAAAGAAGGTAAGAACAAAAGAGTAGGCAGTCCTGGAGAAAAGTGTCTGCTGTGATTGGAAGACATGAAATTTAGGGTAGGTGACACAAGAGAAAAAGATTCTTTAAAAAGAGAAAGGCCAGAAGAGGAGATATATATATATTCGATTTGAGTTTCAAGTTGGATGAAGTATCTCTGACTCAGAGTTGGACTCGGAGGAGAGACTGGAGACAGACACTTGAGGAGTGACTGGAAGACAGACACCCAGACTTATTTTCATTTAGAAGGTCATCATTGGTAAGGGAAAGGCTGACTTAGTGACCCTACCTTTCTGGAGGCATGAGGAAAGGCCCATAGTCTTGAGACTCTCTTCCCCTGGCTGGGGCTTAGAAATTTCTAACTGGCTCAGAAGAAGCCAAAGTTTTCTCTCTCACTCTCATTCCTTAATATCTTCCCTCTATTGTAAATAAACTACCATAAATTCATTTTACCTTAGTATTTCATTTGGGATTTAGAAATTTAAATCCCTGGCGACCACATATTATATATTCAGAGTTCAACCACAATTAATTTTAACACTTCCATGATCAAATGTAAACTCTATTTGACACAACCAAATTCCTTTCTACTTTTCTAGTTTTCTTATACTTTATTTTACCTCTACATACTGCCTTCTTCTTCATCTTTGAACCTGAAACTATCTCCTCATTCCATGTCTTTCCATTGGCTGTCCTACATGACTCAATGACTCTTCCTCTACCTCCTGGCATCCTCAGCTTCCTTCAAAAATCAGCTCAAATCCTATCTTCTGCAAGAAGCCTTTTCCAGTCCCCCCCCACATATACCCATATATATATACACATACTTAAGAGTGTCTTCCCTCTGAAAATACCTCTCAATTACACTGTCTACATCTAATATGTACAGAGTTACTTGCAAGTTTGAATGGGATCTCCTTGTAGGCATGGATTATTTTTGCCTTTGGATCTACAGAGCTTAACACAGATCCTGGAACATAGCAAGCATTAATAAAGGCTTACTAATTGACTGACTATAACCCTTAACTTCTTTTAAAGCTCAGATGTCACCTCCTTAAAGCCTGCCCTGAACTCTTACCCTCTCCCCTTTGTTTTGTTTTATTTTATCTTATTTTTTAAACCCCTTACCTTCTGTCTTGGAATCAATACTGGGTATTGGTTCCAAGGCAGAAGAGTGGTAAGGGCTAGGCAATGGAGGTCAACTGACTTGCCCAGGGTCAAACAGCTAGGAAGTGTCTGAGACCAGATTTGAACCTAGGACCTCTCATCTCTAGGCTTTGCTCTCAATCTACTGAGCAATCCAGCTGTCCCCTCCCCTTTGTTTTAAATGGAAAGTGTGCTAGAGTAAGAAGTAAGGCAATATGAGTTCTCATCCTAGCCTTTCTATTTATAACATATCATCTTGAGCAAGGCCCCATTTTCCATATTTATAACTTGAGGGATTTAAAATGAGATAACCTCAAGGGTTTCTTCCAGTCAAAAATCTGTGACATACATTCCCCATCTGACAAATGCTCAAAGGATATGAATAAGTAGTTTTCAGATAAAGAAATCAAAGCTATCAATAATTACATGAAAAAATGTTCTAAATCCTTCTTGATTAGAGAAATACAAATTAAAACAACTCTGAGGTACCACCTTATACCTATCAGGTTGGCTGATATGACAGTAAAGGAAATTGATAAATGTTGGAGGGGATATAGCAAAGTCGAGACAATAAAGTATTGCTGGTGGAGCTGTGAACTGATCCCACCCTTCTGGAGAATAATTTGGAATTATGTCCAAAAGGCTATAAAATAATGTAATATATGTATATATATGTATATATATATACACATATATTATGTGTGTGTATACAGAGATGTGTATATATTACAATGTAATATAATAATAACAACATAAAATTTTTAAAAACTTTGATCCAATAATAACACTACTAAGTCTGTATCCCAAAGAAATAAAAACAGGAGGGGGAAGGACCTAGTTGTACAAAAATATTTATAGCTCCTCTTTTTGTGGTGGCAAAGAATTGAAAATTAAGGAGATGTCCATCAATTGGGGAATGGCTGAAAAATTGTGGTATATGATAGTGATGGAATAATATGCTATAAATTATGATGAACAGGATAATTTCAGAAAGAGCTGGGAAGACCTACATGAGCTGATGAAGAGTGAAAGAAGCAGAACCAGGAAAGCATTGAATACAGTAACAGCAATACTGAGGGATGATCAATTGAGATAGGCTTAGCTATTATGGGCAATACAATGTTCCGGGACAGATCTGAGATAATTTATGACAAAGATTGCTATCCACCTCCAGAGGAAAAACTGTTGGAGACAGAATGCAGATGAAAACTTATGATTTTTCAATTGTTGGGGGAAGGATTTGGGTTTTAACGGATTACTTACTTACAAAGATGAACAATATAGAAATGTTTTGCATGGTGGTGCATATATAACACAGATAAAATTGTCTGCCAGCACTGGGAGTGAAAAAAGAAGGGAGGGAGGGAGATAAGTTCAATCATATAACTTGGGAAAACTTCTGTGGAGATTTGTTATAACATGTAATTGGTAATATTTTTTAAATTTAAAAAGTAAATTACTTTTTACAAAAAAAAAATCAATGGCATAATCCTTCCGTATAGCCTGATCCCTAATCTCATTTTCTAATCTCCCATACTATTGTTTGAACCTCTTTTTGGTACTCATAACTTGTATTATTTGTAAGACATTTTTGTTTCTTCTTTCCTTTCTCCCCCCCCCCAAATACTTGATAAGTATGTGCTGAATTGAAGTAAAAAGATACAGGGAGTTCTACTTCCACCAATAAACTGTGTGTTCTTAAAAAATCACAACCTCCCTAGACCTCAGTTTCTCCACCTAAAAAATGAGAATATTGAAAAAATTATCTCTTTGGTCTCTTATAGATCAATCATTCCATGATTCTGAGTAGACTTACTTTGGAAATTATGCTCTGATAAGCTTGAAATCTTAAAATAAACAAAATCAGATTTGTAAGTCAGTAAGAAACTCATCTAAACCTTGGTTAAGGGAACCAGTGGAGAAATGTTTAATGTATAAATCTCATAATTGTTTTAAAATGAACAAGCACACAGGCTAGAGCTTAAAAAGCTTTAGAAGCCAACCAGCAGGCAATCAGTCAGCATAGAAGTGCTAGAGAAAGGTACTCCAATGTTATAACTACTTTTTTCCTCATTTTGCTTTGTCAACAGCTAGACAGCTGAAATGAAAGGAGCACTGGACTTGGAATCAAGAAGACAAGAGTTCAAATCTGGCCTCAGACACTTAACTAGTTGTCAGACTCTGGGCAAGTCACATAGCCTCTCTCTCAGTTTCTTCAACTGTAAAATAGGGATAATAACAGTAACTACCTTGCAAAATTGTTATTGTGAAGAATAATGAGATCATATTTGTAAAGTGCTTAGTGGAATAGACTCTTAATAAATGCTTATTTCCTTCCTTCCTTCTTTCCTTCATTAAAAGAGAAGAAAAGACATGGAATCCAGAGAAATGATGATAAGAACTTCCCAGTTGACCTAAAAGGTTTTGATGGCCAACAAAGGCCAGTTCTCTCATTAACTAATAGCTTGAGGAAATAGACCACTTGTGGCTGTGGCAGAAGGAAGTCAAAGATGAGAGAAAAGGAAGATGTATGTAAGGACTTCCCACACCAAGGTGACTACTCTTGACCAAGCTTTAAGATCTAACAGCTGACAAGAGACTGAATGCTTTTTAAGGCGGAAGAACTATGATTAGTCTAGATAACAATTAAACTCAGTGAATACCAGATTGAACCTTGATGCTTCAATTTCTTTAAATAATTAAGGGTCATACCAATGGCAATCTTTAAAGTTCTTGTTAATGCTATTTAATGTTAACAATTAGCTGTTTGGCTAAAGAGAAATGTTTTCTAGAAAAGGCATGCCCAAAGGAATGAGTAAGAACTACACTGCTATTGTTTCTTCTCAGCTAACCGCATCTATGGGAAAGTCATTCTCTTGACTTCTGAAGCTACATACCCAGAGGTAGCCTATACTAACTATAGCAATTGCTTTGATAGTTCAGGAATCTCTGATTTCTTTAGTGTGAGTATTCCCTCTACCAATGTAGCTCAATCCCTTTACAATAGCTAATTCTCAAAGTGGCTATGGCCAAAAAAGGCATCCCCTTTTACCTAACCTGGAAAGGAGTCTTTACAGCCTTATCTGTCCTTCTCCTTGGGGTAACAGGATACAGGCTACCCCTGGGCCATAGGCAAAGTTTTTCCAACTTGGGAGGCCCTGCAAGAGTATATATTCCCCTGATATCACTTTAGAGAATTCAGGGTCACACACACCCCACTAAAACAGCAAAGTAACCAATCAGCAAGCTAGCCTTTATTCACTTTACAAAGCACTTTATCTCATTTGAATCTCTCAACAATTACATGAGGTAGGTTATCCCTATTTTACAGAAATTGAAACTGAGGCTTCAAGAGGCAATGACCCAGGGCTGAACAGTTTAATCCTTTTTCAGGATTCCAATTCAGGTCTCCCTGACTCCAAGTCCAGTGCTCTATCCAGTAAGCAACCTAGCCTCTGAATAAGCACTGAATAAGCATCAATTGTATTACAGGAACTGTGCTAAGTACCAGGAAAACAATTACCAAAAAATGAAATCATCTCTCCTTTCTAGAAGCTATCAGAGAAAACAACATGTATAGATATATTGATATATACAGAATAAATATTCAGAATAAAAATAAATACAAGATAATAAATGCAAGGCTTTTGGGGAGAGAGAAAACTAGCTATTAGAAGCTTGGTGTAAAAAGTGGTACTTGAGCTGCAGCATTCTCTTTAGAGAAGGCCAGAAAGTTACCTACTATTTCTAATGGTTCTGAAACTAGCTGAACTTGTATATCCTGACTATTTATAGATCAATGTTAAAAAAAATAGTAAAGGATTATTACCAAAGAAATAAGGAATTAAGGATCAAGGGTATTCAAATTGAGGGATGTCAAGCTCCTCCTAAATAATGCCAGCAACCATTTATTAAGTACCTACTGTGTGTCAGGCACTGTGTTAAGAATAGGGACATAAGAAGGGCTAATGATGATGATGATAGCACTTAAAGGTTTACTAAATGTTTGATATGGTAGCTCATTTTATCCTCACAACAACTCTGGGAGTCAGGTGATATTATTATCTCTACTTTACAAATGGGGAAACTGAGGCAGGATATGGCTACATGACTTGACTAGGGTCACACAGCAAATAAGTGGCTGAGGCTGAAGTGGAACTCCAGGGTCCCCAGCTCTAAGTCTAGTGCTCTATCCACTGTGCCACCAAGCTGCCCTGAAAGAGCTTACAGTCTAATGTGGGAGTCAGCATGCAAAGATCTATTAAAGAATGAGATATTAGTAGGATTAAATTGGATATAATAACAGAGGGAAGGGCTGCCATTAAGGAGGACTGGGAAAGGCTTCTTGAAGAAGGTAGGATTTTAAGTGAGACTTGAAGGAAACCAAGAGGTAGAGATTCTTTATGAAGGAGTGGAATGCACATATGGGAGACAGCCAGGGAAAAGGCAGTCTTATTCATCTTGTTGAATGAATAGCAAAGAGGTTAGTCACTGGATCTTATCTTATGTGGAGGAGAAAAGGACATGAGAAGACTGGAAAGGAAGGAAGCGGCCAGATTAGGAAAGGCCTTAAAAGCCAAACAGAAGAGTTTTTCTATTTGGTCTTAGAGGCAAAAGGAAGTTACAGGTGTTTACTGAATAGATGAGCAACATGGTCAGAGCTTGATTTAGGAGAATCACTTGATAACTGAGTGGAGGGATGGACTGGAATAGGAAGAAGCTTGAGGCAGGAGCTAACCAGAAGGCTATTCCAATAGTCTAGAGGTGAGGGGCTGAAGCCCTGAATTAGGATGGAGGCCAGTCCAGAAGAGAAAAGGGTATAAAATGAGAAATGTGGAGAAGGTTGAATCAATAGGCTTTGGGAATAGTTAGGAATAAGGGTGAAGTTGAAGCTGACTCCCTAGTTTCAATTTGAGGGAATGGAAGGATGGTTGTGCCTTCACTAATAACTGTGAAGTTAGAAAGAAGGTAGAGATTTTAGAGAAACATAATGAGCTCAGTTTTATATATACATGTTGAGTTTGAAATAACTACAGGACATTAAAGTCAAAATGTCTCAAAGTACTTGGTAAATAAATCTGAGAATCACCTAAATCCACAGAAGCTGATGAGATTACCAAATGAAATAATATGAAGGGAGAAGAGATGAAGACCCAGGACAAAGTCTTGTGGGACATCTACAGTTTGTGGAGGCATCCTGGATGAATATAGGGTTCAGAATACTACTCACTGTGCCCCATACTTGCCCTTTCATTCTCCTATATACATACCTTGGTTCTGTTCACTTTGCCTGGAATGCCCTTCTCCAACAAGTGGGCTCAGAAAGATCTGAGTTCAAATCCTACCTCAGAAACTTACTAAGCTTTATGACCTTTAACTTCTCTAGACCTCAATGTTCTCATTTGTAAAATAAAGGGATTGCCTTAGAGGACATCTAGTTTTAAATTTATGATTTACCTTTTAAAGCCCGATTCAAATGTTTGCCACCCGGTCTAGAAATTTTTCCTGATCCCCTTCTTGGAAACCACCTAGCATTTGTTCACATCTCTCTTATGGACAAATATATTCTTGTGTATTAGAATAATTTATGTATGTTCCTCCAACAAACTGTGAGCTCCATGAGAACAAAGAATTTGTCTTATTTGAATATTGGGTCTCTTGCATGGCTCAGCATAGTACTCAGCATGAAGAAGGTGCTTAATAAAGGTTTTTTTAATCAAATTATGGAAAAAATAAATCAAGGCAGAAACTAAAGACTGATAGAGGGGCAACTCAATAGGGGTATAGATTGTTGTTCATGAGACTGCTGGGAGAAGGGAACCAAGTCAACTTCCACCAGTTTTTTAATTTGCTGCACCCCCAAATATTTTGGGATACCATAACTGCTGAGGTTTTTTTTTGGCCCTAATGCCCCTTAAGAGCTGAATTCACATAACCATTATTCAATAGTGTTCTAGAGAAAGAGGGGTATGTAATGGAGATTATATCAGACAATAGTCAAAGGAGAATACTTAGTGAAGGAATGGAAATGCCAATCAGCAAGCTTTTATAAAGTGCTTTAAGGTTTGCAAAATGCTTTACAAAGATTATCTCATTTTTAATCCTCACAGCAACCCTAGGAAGCAGGTCCTACTGTTATCTCTATTTTGCAGATGATGAAATTGAAACTAACAGATACTAAGTGACTTGCCCAGAGTCACACAGCTAGTTAAGCCATTGCCAGTCAGCCTGATTTTTGTCTTACCACCAGACATGGATGATTCTGGAAGAGAGAGTGAGGCTGATGACTTAGTGCAATTCTGCTTCACTTAAATCCAGTTCAGCACAAATCAAGACACCACTATTGTGATGTCATTGGTCCTGTTTGAAGGATGAACAATAAGTACAAGTGTCTGATGCCAAATTTGAACTTAGTTTTTTCTTGATGCCAGATGGTACAGCAGGTAGCTATCCCTGGTCCTGAACTCAGGAGAAAGAGCTAAGTTTAAATATAACTTCGGACATACAGACTGTGAGACCCTGAGCAAGTCATTCAGCCTCTGTTTGCTTCAGTTTTTTCAACTGTAATAATAGTGCCTACCTCCCCAGATTGTTGTGAAGATCAGATGAGATAATATTTGTAAATCTCTTTGCACAGTGTCTGGCAACTGTACTAAGTGTTTAATAAATGATTTTTCCCTTCTTGCCTGACTCCAGGGCTCCCAGACTCAGCTACCTACCTATCAAGCACATGAACCACTATCAGGGAATCATGAGCTCAACAACTTATAAATCTATCATAACTGACTTCTACCTAATAAAAAATACCATCCTTAACAATAATCCTAGAAATATAAGGCACACAATTTTTCCTGTTAAAAGGATTAGAATGGATTACAATCTATTACAATCTATACTTTCCCTGTGGCCAGAGGAGCTTGACTGAAGAGAGGGGGCATAGACTTCAGGATTCATAGGAGGCAGAAAAGAAGTAAAGGGTAGAAGAAAAGGAGAGAGATCGAGGGAGAAAGAAATGGAAAAAGAGGCAGAGACAAGAATGCATTTGTTAAGCATTGGAAAGTAAAACACTGATAGTATTGTCGTAGGGATAAAAACCTGGCCCTAAACTCAGAATGATATGTGTTCAGGCCCCACTTCTGATATATCCTCTAATTTCCTCTCTCTCCAAAAATGTGTGGGGCATTGCCCTAGGTTCTGAGAATATAAAAGCAAAAATGAAACAACCCCTGCCTTCAAAGAGCTTAGGTTTTCCAGGGGAGAAACAACATTTATAAGCTAAAACAAAGATAAATTGTATATAAGATTAATTGATACAAAATCATTTCAAGAAATCATAAGATCATTAGGTAACAGAGCTGAAAGGGACTCTAGTGGCCATCAGATTCAACCCCTTCATTTTAAAGATAAAGAAGCCAACAGAGGCCAAGAGAGATTAAGTGACATGCCCAGGGTCATACAGCTAGTAAATTTCTGAAAAAGAATTGGAACATAGTTCTTCCTAGTTCCAAGTCCGGCGCCCTATGAACTAAGCCATTATCATAGGCGTCATCCATGTCACCATCATCTTTGTTGCCATGATAGTCATCAACATAACCATTACTGAAATCTTAGTGTGGCATAATGAATAGAGTTCTAGACTTGGAGTAAAGAAAGTCCTAAGTTCTTACCCTGACTATGACATTTTCTAGTTATGTAACCCTGGGCAAATCACTTAACCTCTCAGGGCCTCAGTTTCCACATATATGAAAAAATATCTGCAGTATATACCTCACAAGGTTGTTTCAAGGTCCAAACAAAATTACATATGAGTGTAAATTTGTATTATATATGTATAAATGTGACAAATGTGAAATTTCATATTTACTTTACATAAAGCATTATGTGAATATCAGTAATAGTTGTTATTTTGATGTTTTCTTTTCCATCATATCCTTCATCTGGATCCTATGACCATCATCATCACAATCATTATCATTATTGTCTCTAGCATAATCCATACCATCTCCTTTACTATTACATCATTATCACCATGACCATTATCCCTTCTCTTCATCATCCCCATAATCTCTATCACCAAGGCTGTCCCCATTATCTTTATCATCATCTTGACCTTTATCATCACTATCATCAACCATGGCCATTATAACCTCCCTTCAAAGGGGCAGTTATATCAGTGGATAGAAAGCCAGGCCTGGAGATGGGAGGTCCTGAGTTCAAATCTTATCCCTGACACTTTCTAACTGTGTGATCCTGGGCAAGTGACTTAACCCCCATTACCAAGCCCTTACCTTACATAGTATTGAGTCTAAGACAAAAGGTAAGGTTTTAAAAAAACTTTCTTCATTATCCACATCAATTTTCCCCATATTCATTAACATTTCCATCTTCATCATGGCTAAAACCATCCCATAATCATTGCCAGCATATTCCCTTGGGTCATCAGCCCTATAATCACTGCCACCATCTCCTAAACCAGCATTAACCATAATCAACAATTATCACGATCTCCATTACTGCCACAATAATCATTCATCCCTTCACCATCATGGTTTTCATCTAACCATCATCAACTCCATCATCTTCATTGTCATCTTCTCCCCATCCCCCCATCATTTTCATTATCCACCTTCATTACTATGGCCATTTCATTATCATGGCCATCATTAATTCCTTTATTAATCTCCATCCTCTATAGTCATCATCTCCATCCCCACCATAAGAATTTAATTCCATGTGATTCAATTTTTTAAAATAGTTCTTAAGCCCTAAATGTTATTGGTAAGACATTTCTGGGGGCTAGAGATACAAGGAAAAACATCTAAGTCTGTGTTCTCAATGTTGTATTCTACTGGGTGAATACAGCATATAATGAAAAGGTAGAACTGTGAAGTAAGGGTAGAAGATGCTAAGAAGCAGATTTGGGACCAAACAAGACATAGAAAATATTACAAGAAGTAAAATAAATAATTTTGATTATATTAAATTTTAAGTTTTGTGCACCAGAACCAATGCAATCAAAATTGGAAGGGAAACAAATTACTAGGGGGGAAATTTTTGTACCAAGTATCTCTGACAAAGGCCTAATTTCACAAATATATAGGGAATTGAGGCAAATTTATATGTTCAGTCATTCCCCAATTAATAAATGGTCAAAGGATATGAAGAAATCAAACCCATCTATAGTCATATGAAAAAATGTACCAAATCACTATTGATTAGAGAAATGCAAATTCAAACAGCTCTGAGATACCACCTCACACCAATCATATTGACAGAAAATAAGAAAAAGTGGAAAATAATAAATGTCTGAGGGGATGTAGGGAAATTGGACCACTAATACACCGTTAGTAGATCTGTGAACTGATACAAACGTTCTATAGAGCAATCTGGAACCAAGCCCCAAAGG
The DNA here is from genome assembly GCF_027887165.1 of Monodelphis domestica. Classification (NCBI taxonomy): domain Eukaryota; kingdom Metazoa; phylum Chordata; class Mammalia; order Didelphimorphia; family Didelphidae; genus Monodelphis; species Monodelphis domestica. The sequence continues at coordinate 363,816,069 of NC_077230.1, forward strand.
CCATAAAACTGTGCATACACCTTAATCCAACAATATCACTTTTAGATCTGTACTCCAAAGATATCATATGTAGAGAGAAAGGATCTAATTGAACTAAAATATTTATTGCAGCTCTTTTTGTGGTGGCAAAAATTGGAAACTGAAGGGATGGTCTGTCAATTGGGGAATGACTGAACAAGCTGTGCTAAATGGTTGTAATGGAATACTATTGTTCAATGGATTCAAATACTTTTGTGTCAAGAACAACAAATAGGATGATTTCAGAAAAACTTGGTAAAACTTGTATGAACTGATACAAAGTGAATTAAGTAGAACCAGGAGAACACTATATCAAGGGTCCCCAAACTATACATGTGGCCCCCTGAGACCATTTATCTGGCCCCCATTGTACTTCCAGAAGGGGCCCCTCTTTCATTGGTGGTCAGTGAGAGGAGTCTGGAGTACTGTATGTGGTGGCGCCGCAAAACACAGTGTCACTCACATACGGTACTACTTCTGATGACATAGTCCTTTGTGTGGCGCCTTGTTCTGAGAGTAACTGAACAAGAACGAGGCGCCACACAAAGGATTATGTGGCTGCACAATGGAAGACATCAGCATGGTGAGCGGTGATCTGGGGGGAGGGGATTCTGCGCTGTGTATACTGCTGCCCAGTATAGTGGTGGCAGTTATGGGCTTGTACAAGGTGTGACAGGCCCATCACAGCCAGTGCTGCAGCCTCCGCTATCCCAGACAGAGGGATACAGATCTGTTCATAGTTTTTTTATAGTCTGGCCCTCCAATGGTCTGAGGGACAGTGAACCAGTCCCCTGTGTAAAAAGTTTGGGGACTCCTGTTGTATACAATAACAGAATTATTATATGATAGCCAACTGTGCAGAACTAAATTGTTATCAACAACATAAAATCTAAAACAATGCCAAGAGTCTCGGGATGAAAAATGTTATACAGTGTCGATGTGGAATCTAGAAGTCCCCAAACTCGTAGCTTAGAAAGGTTTAGTGATTCCCAGTCCATCCAGCCCAGAGGTGAAAGCCTCAGGTTTGAGCCTGTTCCTGTGAGAATCCACAATCCATTTCAGATGGGGACTAAGCCCAAGCAGAAGTTTAGTGACTCTTTGGTGCTATAGGCAGTGCATCAGTCTCACAAGCTGAAAGTCCTGAGTCCTATCCTCGGAAGGAGGATGTGATATACTGGGAGAAGTTTCTGGAGACTAGAAGAGTCACTTGACTTTGGCTTGGGCTTAGCCCCATCTGAAGTGGATTGTGGATTCTCACCGGAACAGGCTCAAACCTGAGGCTTTCACCTCTGAGCTAAATAAACTGGGGAATCACTAAATCTTTCTAAGATACAAGTTTGGGGACTTGTAGATTCCACATTGACAATAGCCATAGAAGGAGCTGTCAGAGTATGAATGCAGATCAAACTGTTTGATTTCTCACATTCTTTCCTTCATAGTTTTTTTTTCTTGCATGTGTAGTCTATGTTTTCTTTCACAACATGAAGAATATGGAAATTTGTATTGCATGACAACACTGAAATAACCTATACCAGATTGTTTAACCTCTGGGGAGAAGGAAAGAGAGGAAGGGAATGAGGTAATTTGTATTGTAAAAGGTTAGAAAATAATTGTTAAAAAATTGTTTCTACATATAACTTTTAAAAAATGAGTCATAGAGGGGGAAAAAAACAGATTTGGAATGGCTACCTTGTCAGAGCTATTCCTAAATGGAATAGACTGCCTTTGGAGATAGTGAGTTTCCCCTCACTAGAAGTCTTCAAGCTAAATTCGGCTGGTCACTTGTCAGATATGTTGTAGAGGAAATTCTTTTTTAAGTACATATTGGAGTCAATGGCCTCCCTTCCAAACTGGAGATTCATTGATCCTGTAAAGTAAATGCCAGAGAAATTGAGAATGAAGAGCCCTAGCAAATGGTAAGGGAAGATCTGAGAAAATCCCACAGAGGAGGTGGCACATGAGTTGGAGGAAGATAAGGCTTTGGAGAGAAGCCAAGATGAAAAAAGACTATATTCCAGGCATACTGAGCTCTGAGAACAACTAATTGTCCAGTTTGTTTGGAATATAGGTTATGTGAAGGGGGGATATGGGGTTGGAAAGATAGAGTCAAATTGTAGCAGTCCTGAGAAATCAAGGTTAAGGAGTTTCTCTTATCCTAGAAGTAATAGGGAGAACTGAAAGTTCTGAGTAAAGGTTGATGTTACTAGACCAGTGCATTTGAGGGGTTGTGGAGGTTGGATTCAGAAAGGGAAGGTCTCAGAAATGAGATACTAAATGCAGTGGGCTAGGTGAGAGGGTCTAAATTAAGGTGACAGCTGTGTGGGTGGAGAAAAGAAAGGAATACATATAAAAGATGCCATGAAAATTCATTCAACATAACTTGGCAACTGATTGGATGAGAGGTGTAAGGGAGAAGAAAGCCTCTAAAATTATGAATCCAGGTGACTAGGAGGATGGTGGTTTTCTCCACAGAAATCGGAAAGTTTGAAGGAGAAAAAGAATTAGGAGAGATGGTAATGAGTTCCATTTGGAAATGTTGAATTTGAAATGCCAATGAGACATCACATGGAACCAAAGATAAGTACAGAAATTAGGTATAGATAGGTAGATTTGGGAGTCCTCTGCATTGTGATGATAATTGAACCTGTGAGTCAGAATGCAATTAACAAGTAGGAATAGAAAGAGAGGAAAGAAGATAAGCCAGAGCAGACCCTTGAGGGGTCAAACTCCTATACTTATTGAGCAGGAGATAATTCAGCTAAGGAAGATGAGAAGCAGTCAGATGGATGGTAGAAGAGTTTTGAGAGAGGGACTGATAATATCCAGGAGTTCACTGATCAGTGGTTCCATAAACAGTGAAGAGATCAAGAAGGATATAGACTGAGACAAGGTCTTGCCATAGCTACTATCATTCCTCATCATTACCAAGATCATAATCATGTCCAATAATATCACCATCATTATCACCAACCATCATAAAGGTCATCATCATTCCTGTCATAACTACTATCCCTATTCAAGTCACTGAATCATTATCTCCATTACCATCATGTTCAGAAAAGTTCCAATCATCATTTCCATCACCCTTGTAGGTGTCATCATCTCCAAATCATCCTCTTCTTCCTTATGAATATAATTATCATTCCATCACACCCTTCATCACCCCAGTGGTCATCATCACCATTATTCCTATTAGTCATCATGAACATCATGATGCCCATCAAAACAATTATCCCTATCATCACCATGATCATAACTACTCCCATCATGATCTCCATCATTCTAAAGCCACTGTAAAATGTTTTTAAACCATGAAATAGATAATTTATATATGGTATTCCACTGTCCCCTGGCCCTGAGGCACATACCCTCATGTTGCTTCCTGTCTCCCCAGAATTCACTGCAGCAGTATCTCAATAGAATAGGCAGTATCCTAATCTGTGGGGAATCACTTTCCCTATCTCTTTACCTCCTCAAAACTTAACTAATCTCTTCTCCAATCCCTGAGAGACAATGTATGATGGATTAATCAAAGAAATGCATTCTTAAGTATATCAGATAATATCTTAACCCCCTCCTTCACTAGGGGGCATAATTTCTAAATCCCTTCATTTTTGCCAAGTCACAGAACATCAGAGGTGGAAGAGATCTTGAAGATCATCTATTCTAACTCCCTCCTAATATAAAGTTTCTTTTTCCACAAGGACCCTGGAAAAGTGGTACCATTAGTAACAATTTCAGGCATGGTAGTACAGCTGGAGGACAAAAGAAAAAATCATCTAAGCAGTTGCCTGTTCCACCTAATACATAGGCCTTGTTCATAATCATAAAACCTTGATAAAGTATACAATTGGAGAGATATGAAGAGTGAATCAAACTTGTTTTATCTAACAATAAACAATTTTTAAATTAATCAGTTAAAAACTTAAACACCCCTACTAAACACTAAGTAAGAGAATTCACAAGTCACTCACTAAAGTGGGTGACAACTCCAGAGGCCATTGCCCTGCCCCTAGACAGTGCTAGGCAAATTGAAAGACTGCAATTGGTTCCCATAAAGTGGAGGGAGGGACAGGAAGTGACATGGAAAAAGGACCATAAAAAGTCCTGACCTTCCTATCAGAGGGACTTTAGCTTCACTTCAAGCTGGGACTTTGGCTCTTGGACTGCTTCTTGGAGGACTGCTCCTGGATCTTCTCCTTTGGACTTTAGTATTGGAGGACATTGCCTTGGGACTTGGCCTTTGGTTTTCTCCTTTGGATTTTATCTTGGATGGGTAAGTAACAGGCCTTCCATTCCTGATTTCTGGAGAGATTGGTTTTGGAGATTCCTGCCTTGGCATTGAAGGAGGCTGTGTAGGTGGAAATCTAGCTGAAGACACCACCAGACAAGGGGAAACTCCTGCAGAGCTAAGTCTCACGTCACAAGAAAAGGGCTAATAGGCTTGTTAAAATCTGTCTCTTTAGCTACCTTTTTCCATTTTCACTCTTTCTACCTCTTTGTAAATAAAGTTACTAAAAGTAATTTTTTACTTAATTTATAATATCTTTAAATCAGTGACCACAATATTACTTTAGAATTTTTATATTTAACATGAAACTTAAATTTAATTTATTACAGAGACAATGAGGCCAAATAAATAGAAGTCTATATTGAAGTCAAGACACTGGAGTTCAAGTGTTAACTTGGCCATATATTAGCCATGTAACCTTCCTCACATCACTTCTGAGCCTTGGGACCCAGTTTCCTTATTTGTAAAAATGAATAGAATAATGCCTGCCCATTCTCCTTCACAGGGCTGCTGTGAAGACACTAGGACAGAATTTTAGGGAAATACTTTGTTCTCTAAAGAGAATCACTGTTCAAACTACCAAAAAACTTTTTTACTGAATTAGAAAAAAACATAGCAAAGTTCATTTGGAAGAACAAAAGATCAAGGATATCCAGGGAAATGATGGAAAAAAAATGTGAAGGAAGGTGCCCTTGCTGTACCAGATCTCAAACTATACTATAAAGCAGTGGTCATCAAAACAATATGGTACTGGTTAAGAGACAGAAAGGAGGATCAGTGGAATAGACTTGAGGTAAGTGACCTCAGCAAGACAGTCTATGATAAGCCCAAAGATCCCAACTTTGGGTTCAAAAATTGACTATTTCATAAAAAAAAAACTGCTGGGAAAATTGGAAGATAGTATGGGAGAGATTGGGTTTGAATCAACATCTCACACCCTACACCAAGATAAACTCAGAATGGGTGAATGCCTTGAATAAAAAGAAGGAAGCTATAAGTAAATTAGGTGAACACAGAATAGTATACATGTCAGATCTTTAGGAAAGGAAAGATTTTAAGACCAAGCAAGAGTTGGAAAAAAATCACAAAATGTAAAATAAATAATTTTGATTTCATTAAATTAAAAATGCTTTGTACAAACAAAATGAATGCAACCAAACTTAGAAGGGAAGCAACAAAGTAGGAAAAATCTTCATAACAAAAACTTCTGACAAAGGTCTAATCATTCAAATTTATAAAGAGCTAAACCAATTGTACAAAAAATCAAGCCATTCCCCAATTGACAAGTGGGCAAGGGACATGAATAGGCAATTTTCAGATGAAGAAATCAAAACTATTAATAAGCGCATAAAAATGTTCTAAATCTCTTGTAATCAGAGAAATGCAAATCAAAACAGCTCTGAGGTACCACCTCACACTTAGCAGATTGGCTAACATGACAGCAAAGGAAAGTAATGAATGTTGGAGGGGATGTGGCAAAATTGGAACATTAATGCATTGCTGGTGGAGTTGTGAATTGATCCAACCGTTCTGGAGGGCAATTTGGAACTATGCCCAAAGCGTGCTAAAAGACTGCCTACTCTTGCTATAGCACTGTTGGGTTTGTACCCCAAAAAGATAAGAAGGAAAAAGACTTGTACAAGAATATTCATAGCTATGCTCTTTATGGTGGCAAAAAATTGGAAAATGAGGGGATGCCCTCCGATTGGAGAATGGCTGAACAAATTGTGGTATATGTTGGTGATGGAATACTACTGTGCTAAAAGGAAACTGGAGGAATTCCATGTGAACTGGAATGACCTCCAGGAATTGACACAGAGTGAAAGGAGCAGAACCAGGAGAACATTGTACACAGAGACTGATACAGTGTGGTACAATTGAACATAATGGACTTCTCCATTAGTGGCAATGCAGTGATCCTGTACAACTCAGAGGAATTTACAAGAAAGAACATTATCCACATTCAGAGGGAAAAACTGTGGAAGCAGAAACACAGAAGAAAAACAACTGGTTGACTACATGGGTTGAGGGGGATATGATTGGGGATATAGATGCCAAATGATATCAAAAACATGAAAATGGGTTTTGACCAAAGACACATGTAAAACCCAGTAGAATTGCATGCTGGTTACAGGAAGGGGTAGGGGGAGGAAATGGAAAGAATATGATTCTTGTAACCAAGGGAAAATGTTCTAAATTAACTAATTAAATAAAATTTTCAAAAAAAAAATAAAGAGAATAACTGTTATCTGGATTGGATGCTCGCCTCTAAGATCCCACATATGGTAGGGGTAGGAAGGGCAAAAAGTGAGAGGAAATGGCATAAAAAAAATCATAGTCAATAAGGAATTGCAGATCTTCCCACTTCACCCTACTTAAAGCCTCAGAGAATCCATGTGGGTCCTTGGCTCTATCCATGTGTATGTATGTGTTTGGGAAAGCTTTCTAAATGGCCCCACAAATTAGGATTCTGGGCACACTACACAGTACTTAACCTCATTGATGAAATCATCCTCTTAAAGAGGCTCCTGTTAGTCTAGGCTGAAGGCAGGTAGAATACTAACAGGGCTGGACCTACTTATGGGTGGGGGCTTTCTTGGCAGCAGATCAGGAAACTTTGAGCTTGGCTGTTGTTCAGTTGTTTTCAGTGTTTTTTTTTTGTTGGTGGTGTTTGTTTTTTTTTTTTTGTTTGTTTTGGTTTGGTTGGTTTTTTTTTTTGGCTCTTTGTGACTCAATTTGAGGTTTCCTTGGCAAAGATACTGGAGTGGTTTGCCACTTCCTTCTCCAGACTATTTTGCACATGAGGAAACTGAGGCAAACAGGGTTAAATGACTTGCCCAAGATCACACAGCTACAAAGATTTGAACTCAAGGAAGTTTTCCTGACTTCAGGCCCAGCCCTCTATCCACTTCATCACTCTGAGCTTGGCCTTCAGCAAATGGGTCCCACTCATTGAAATGTGGAAGAGAAGGAAACCAGCAGCACATGCTTATTCTTATCAAAATATGTATCAGTTAGTCAGAGAAGCCAGTATGAAGAAGGTAAATTTTGAAGAAGATTCATTAATTTAAAACTTCTATCTATTAAATACCTATAGTGTAAAAAAAATTCTGTGCTAGGTGTGTAGATGAGCAAGAACAGGATATTTTGTTTTGCTGGACCAGAACTATGGTACCACAGTTGAGGAAATACCCTCTACCATTGTAGATTGATGTTTTTTCTTTGCAGTTTACTATCTTGGGGCAGCTAGTAGCAAAATGGATAGAGTGCCAGGCCTGGAGCCAAGTGGTCCTGAATTCAAATCTGGCCTTCTCCAATACTTCCTAGCTATGTGATCCCAGGCTGGTCACTTAAGCTCCATGGCCTAGTCCTTGCCACTCATCTGACTTAGAATTGATAATAAGACTGAATGTAAGGGTTTTTTAAATTTTTGCAATCAAGTGAGAAGTTAACAGTGAGAAATTAAATGTCTTTCCCAGAGTCATATAGCCAATATATGTCTCAGGCAAGACTAACAAATCTTTCTGACTCCAAAGCCAGTTCTCTTTCCATTACACAAACCTACATAAATCATTACAAATGCTTGATGAATCAAGTTAATATTTGTAGATTCCATCAAGGTTTGCAAAGTATTTTGTATATATTATCACATTTGATCTTCATAACAATCCTAAGCAGAAGAAAGAATAACAGGACTATTGTTATACTCGTTTTACAAATGAAGAAACTGAGTCTAAAAGAGATGAAGTGATTTGCTCTGGGAAAGCTATTAAGTGCCAGCCATGGCATCAGTCAACCAATCAATTGATGAGCATTTATTGAATACTTACAGGTTCTGTACCAATTTCTGGGAATACAAAGAAAAAGTGAAAAGAATCTATGCATTCAAGGAACTTATACAGCTGGTTAAACATCAGGTGCACATATTAATCTATACAAGATATAGAGAAATCAGATCAAGAGAAAGGCACTAGCAACTAGAGAGGGAAGGATGGAGACTGGGAAAGGCCATCTGCAAGAAGGAGCATCAGTTGAGCTTTGAAGGAATCTAAGAATTCTAAGAGGAAGAAAAAGAGAGCATTCTGGGCAAGGAGGACAGTCAGTGTAGAAACTCAAGAAATGAGGGACTCTGTGTGAGGATCAAGGCAATAAGATTAGATTTTTAAGTGTATAGAAGGGAGTAACATGTAAGAAGATTGGAATGATAAGGAGGAGATGAGTTGTGAAGGATTGTAGATATAAAGAGAAGAGTTTACATTTGATCTTAGAAGAAATAGGAAGTCACTGGAGTTTATAGAGGTGGGCAGGGAAAGGGTGGGGGAGAACTGTTCTGCAGGTAAATCATGTTAACAGCTGTGTGAAGAATGGTTTGGAATAGGGAAAGACTTGAGTCAAAAGACCAGTTAAGAGATTACTGCAATAGTGTAAGAGTTAAATATTTAATACTTTAAGTATTATTTTTTGATAAAGTTCATTATCTGACAAAATAGGAAAATGTGACTAAGTTTTCTACCTGCTCAGAAATTCCCTTTTCCATCAAAGCTGCCAACAGGAAGGATAGAGGGCTACACATGGAACTCCACCCAATGTATATCCTGTCTATGTTAGCACATAACAACAAGAAATGAGTGGGATTCTGGGAATCATAGTTTTTGCTGGGGATCATGGTTTTTAGGATAACAGATTCTAATTTCACAATAGTCTAAACAAGGAGCAAAAAAAAAATTAAGGTTGTATGGGGGAAGGCAAGGAACATACATGAAAGATACCATGGAAATAGAAACAACCAGATTATGCAATTGGTTCAATATGTTGTACTAGCAAGAGTAAGGAATGAAAGCTGCCCCAAAGGTTGTAAGCCTGAATGAATGAATGAAAGCAGGCCACTCATAAATTATAGGAAAGTTCAGAAAAAAAGGCTATGTTTGAAGAGAGAGAGATGAGTTCTGGTTTGGACATGTTGAGACTAAGATGTTCATGATATGAGATTAGAAGTCAGGAAAGAGACTGAGGCTGGACATATAGATCTGGAAATCCCCTACAGCGATGACGATTCGACTCATGGGAACTGTTGAGATCACCAAGACAGGGAATATAAAAAGAGAAGTGGGGCTATGACAGACCTTTAGAGAACACCCACAGTGAGTTTATATCAGGGGTTTTCCCATTATAACATAATGCCCAGATAAGAAGGTGGGAAAAGCACATACACAAATATCTACAGTATAAAACAGTCTGTGCAAAGATCATATGACTCACACAGACAGTAAGAAATAAACAAATTCAGAGATGGCATCCGAATTAAGTTCTGAAATTGAATTTTGAAAAGCATAGACAAAGGTCTATGCTTTTGAAAAGCATAGACATAGTCAAGAGATATTTGTAGTAGTTAGAATAGCTTCAGCAAAGATGGGAAATCACAACTTTTTTTGATTGAATATGGAATTTTTGTAGGGAGAGCAGTAAGATATGACTAAAAGGCAGGTCAAAGTCATTTTTTTGAAGACTTCAAATTCCAGGTTAATGAGTTTGAAATTCATCAAATGGGCTTAAAGAAACCATTGAAGGATTTTTAAAAGGGAATAAGGTGTGAAGAAAATTGGGATGGGAGGCATGGTGAAGAGATAAGGAATCTCAGGCTAAATGCCAATGTTTAGTCTATCTTAGGTATGAGCTTTCAAGTCTGCAATTGAGAAACTGAGCCAAATTATCTATAAATCTTCTTGAAATTCTTAGAATCAGTGACACTGCAGTTTCAGAAACCTCTTTCTACAAACCCCAGAAATCTGTCTCCCTCGATGGTATCCATCTAAAACAGTTGCATCCAAATGACTTCTTCTAGAGTTGGCAAAAAATGGTCCACACTGTTAGAGGAGGATCTTCCTTCTCTTCCTATAACCATAATGGATTATTCTCAGTAAGTGTGTGATATAGTAGAAAAAGCACTGAACTTGGAGACATACAAGACCTGAGTTCCAATTCTAGTTCTGTCATTTATTTACTCTCTGTGGGACCTGGGTCAAGTAATTTAATTTCAAGCCATCCATTTCCTTATACTTAAAATGATTTGATACTAGCTGGCCTTTGAGGTCCCTTCCAGCTCTAAATTTATGAATTTACCCCCATTGAAAGAATTCCTAGTAAAAGCTCTGTCTCCTCCCCAGGTAGCAGCAAAATTTCTCAGGCTGGATGTTGGAATGTGCTGGTAAATGTTTAACAATCAGCTCTCTAAAGGAGGAAATATGTACCAAAACACACTTTTAAATTTAATCCAAATTATTTACATTTTCTCCATCACTATCTAAAGTCCAGACAATCAACAAAAACAATATATCAGGTCCTAATTTGTAGTATTTGCCCATTTCCATGGTATAAATGCTCATGTGGAAAATATAACAATCAGCTCTCTTAACCATATTCCAGCTGGCTCCAGCACACTCTAGGTTAGAGGTGTCTTCCTCAACATATGGAGTAAAGGTCACATGTTCAGAAACTTGGGGTGGCCAGAATGTATAACAGTATTCAGTAGCCGTCATCCCTAAAAACCTAGTTATAGGTGATCTGGGCAGCTAGGTGGCATCATGTATATAGAATGTTGGACCTGATGTCAAGAAGACTTGAGTTCTAATGCTGCCTCACCCACTTCCTAATTGACCCTGGGCAAGTTATTTAATTTCTCTCAACCTCATCTGTAAAATGGAGGTCATAATGGCACCTGACTCACTGGATTGTCAGGAAGATAAAATGAGATAATACTGGTAAGCAATTTTGCAAACCTTAATGCACTCTATAAATGCAAATTATTGTTAATATTGTCAGCATGGAAATAAAGAAATCTCCAGTTTATTTAGTTTGAGGGCATAAACCCCAGGTTTTGACCTTGTCACAGGAGAGGTTTCCCCCTGAGGGAATATCCCACTTCCTCAGAAGATAGACATCCAATTCAGGTGGGAGGTAGACCCCCTCCAAAGACAAGTAGCTCTTTGGTCTCCAGAAGCCTTTCCCCAGATATCACACCCTCCTTGAGGATGGAACTCAGGACCTTCAGCTTGTGAGACTGATATGCTACCTACTGGGCCAAAGTTGAAGTGGATGTCTATTGTCTGGTGAAGAGGGACCTTCCCTCAGGGGGAAACCTCTCCTGTGACAAGGTCAAAACCTGGGGTTTCTACATCCCAACTAAATAAACTGGGGATTTCTATATTTCCATGTTGACAATATGTTTATTACTGCTTCAGGAACTTCTTTTCCTAAATGGTCAGGGAAATGGGGGTTCATTCTCACAAGTAAAAAATGAGCTTTGGAAGTCACTTCCCTTCGCTACAGATATTTTTTCCATCTGGATTCCCTGCTATGACCATCAGCCAAGAGAGTGTGTAGCTCTATAGTCTACTCCAGCTGTCTTTAATTCTCTAAGATCATTTAGTCTATTCCCCTTTGTAAGGAAAGAGCTATACAGCTAGATTTCAGAATTGTCCTGTTGTAGTCAAACTGAGCTAAAATATTCAGAAGTAAAGGTGGAGGAGGGAAGAGAAGGAAGGCCTGGGCTCCTTTAAGAAACTGCTCCAGATTTTTCCCCAGGGCCAAGTTGTAAAATTAGATTTGAATTAAAAAAAAAAAGTTTCCATGTAAATTAAGAATTGATCTTTGTGAGGGGGGAGTTAGAAAAGACTGCCAAAGGGGCTCAAAGACCCTATAGGGGAGGAGAGTAGTGGAGGGGGATGGTTAACACTGTAGCCAGCTCACCTGCTTGCCATCTCACACCATCCCTCCCTCCAGCTGGCCTCTGCTGGGACATAAACAGGATGCAAGAGGCAAGGAGATAGGTAGTCATCTCAGCAGGAAGATTGCATCCTGATTACAGAATCTGCATTTCAGCAGAGCCCTAGACAAAGTTTCTCCTGATAATCTTTGTAGATAAGATAGAGAGATACTGGCTGTCTGAGAATCTGGCTAGGTGGTTTGTAACTGCACAGTCTGAAGCTAAAGAGGTCTGTACAAGTTTATGGGAAGGTTTCTAGTGAGACTCACAAGATTCGGTTTTATTTAAAATTTTCCTCTGTGACTTAGGAGGAGGACTTGTCAAATTTGAAGATAGCACAAAACGATCACTCTGAAATATAGTATGAGGGTCCAAAAAGGCCTTGACTCGCTGGCACAAATTTCATAAGACAAAATTAAATGTATATAAATGTAAATTCCTTTCTATGGGTTCAAAAATTCAATCACACAAGTATAGGATGAAGGGGTGAGGAAAATATGCATATATACTAATTTATATGAAAAAATGGAAATGGGAATTGGACCTGGGATTTCACTGATAAAGGGAACTCTCTGCTGAGAAAAATCCCTCTACCAACTTAGGTCAGCACCTTCCATGAAACATATTCTTGTAGAGGAAAACTAGAGTACTGAAAAGTTAAGTGACTTGCCCAGGATTACACAGTCACTATATATCAGAAACAGGAGTTAAACCCAATTCTTCCAGACTTTGAACTCTGCCCCATTCCTAAACTATTCTGCCTCTCAGAGTCTTACTTGGCTGTAAGTTCAATATGAGCCAGCAATGTGCTGTAAAAGCCAAAAATTTCACATGATCTTACCTTTGGACAGAGTCCAGATCATCCTGCGTTCTTCCACCATGTAGAGATATATTGAGATATTGGGACCTGAGATATTTAGACTAGTTCTGGGGCCACATTTTAGGAAGAAGACTGGCAAATTCAAAGTGAATTCAGAAGACATTGAGGACACTCAGATCTATGTTATATGGAGGTCCACTGAAGGATGTTTAGCCTGATAAGGTGATTCCATGCATCTATGATAGGTTTCTTTCAAATATATGAAGGCCTTTCTTGGGAGAAGAGTGCAGACTTATTCTGCCCTGCTGAGGGTAAAGGGGGAGGGGGGTAAAATAAGGTCAAATTGGGTGGATGGGGGGTTGGGGTAGGGGTATGAAGGAAATTAAAATAGGCAGAATTCAGTTCAATATAACAAAAGAACTTTCTAACAAGCATAGTTGTCCAACAAAGGAACAAATTGCCTCAGAATTAACTATCAGTGGAAGTGGTCAGTCAAGATGCAAGTGATTCCCTATAGAGAGAAGTAACTCTCTGGCCATTACTACATTGGCTAAGTTGCCTTCTCACCCTGGAACTTCCCTCAACTCTTGAGTCTTCTCACCATGGAATCTACTTCTTCCGTGCCGATCTCCTTTTCCTACTAATGAGTTCCTTCTAGGAGCCCACCCCCCTCTCAGATATGCAATACTTGCACTCTATACTCCCATGTGGTTACCTTTTTACAACCTCCTTTTTTTCGTGTCTTATCCCATTAGGATGCTTGAGGTAAGGGACTATCTTTCTTTTTCTTTTGTATTGCATACCTTACAAAATGTGCTTTGTCATCTCATCTTGGCTGACTTCTGCTTATGAGGGAATTTGTCTATCAAGTAGGAGATTGGACTTGATGCCCGAAAATCCCAGCCAGCACTGATTCCATAATTGATGATTTATTGTGTTAGCCTCCATTTTCCCACTGAAGCAATAGGATATAGGAGGGAGAAGAAATAAGAAAAGGCCAGAAATGAGGGGAACTAACCTGGTCTTAAACTTTAAGACTTAAAGGATCTTTAGTGGGTAGCCAAAGACTGCAAAAGACCAGGAAGAAAGGGATTGGATGGACCAACCCAAATACTATCACAATTTTTGAAGGATTTGCTCAAGATCTATAATCCATCAACAAACGCGTAAGTACCTACTATATGCCAGACAGGGTGACTAAGTGGCAAAGTAGATAGAGTGTCCACCCTGGGAGTAAGGAAGACTCATCTACCTAAATTTTAATTTGGTCTCAGAAGCTTATTAGCTGGGTGACCCCAGGCAAGTCACTTAACTTATTTTGCCTCAGTTTCCTCATGTTTAAAATGAGCTAGAGAAGGAAATGGCAAACCAAGTAGTATCTTTGCCAAGAAAACCCCAAAACAGGGTTACAAAGAGTCAGATACAAATGAAACAACTTAACAATAATGTGCAAGAGAGTATTCTAAGCACTAGAGATACAAATACAAAAATGAAACAGACAATGCTTTCAATGAGCTAATATTTATTCATGCAAAATTAATGCAGGATAATTTGCAAGAAAGAGCTCATGTACAGCTGAAGACGGAATTCACTTGAGCTGAGATCAGGAGGGAAGGAAGGATACTTAGAAGCAATGCTGAAGAGAGAATGTTTTCCACTCAACAGAAATAACCTAGGCAAAGACATGGAGATGGGAAATCTTTAAGGAATCACAAAAATTATCAGACTGGCTAAAGTGAATTATACATGCAGTAATATCTTAATATGGATATTCTAAAATATAATAATATGTCTATAAAGGTCAGCTGAAGCCAGTACAGGATTTGCCAGAGGTTAATGTATACTCAGATTCTATCAGAAAAGCTAACCCCTTCCACCACTATTGCAGGCTGCTTGCTCACCTGTTAGAGAGTCCCGAAGCCCACTTGCAAACTATACTTTCCTCAAGCTAGGTCAAGGTAACAGCTGAGAGAAACCTTCAGTTTCATGGAAAACCTACAGTGTCATTTGGGCCACTGATGGAACAGCCCAGTATATCCACGGTTGGAGGGAAATCGTGTGCTCCTGGAAAGCAGAAATCTTCAATGTGTCCTCTTTGGGGGCCAAAGGAAAGTTCCCAGTACCAACCTGAGGACCCACAATACAAGAAAATGATTTAATTATAATCGTGTCACCAAACAAATTGTGAGGCTCATTTTTGGATTCGTAATGCTTATGGTAATTAACATTAGGAAGGTTTTTCTTCTCTTCCCTGTTTATATTTAGTGTAGCCATTCACAATAGAGCTAAAATTATTTAAACTAATTTTAGGAGCTAGCGCTCCCTGCTTCCCCCTCCCTGCATCTCTTTACTAGCGGTTTTTACCAAATCGAAATCTTTAACTCCAGAGACAGTCAACTGCAGGACAAATTGGAATCAATGCTTCCTTTGTCTCGGTTAATAAGAGGCTGCCATTGTCCCTGCCGGGCTCAGAAGCCTCAAGTTCCTAATTGGCTGTTTTCAATAGGGAAGACACAATGGCGGTTTGGAATGTTTAAAGATTAATTATATAGCCGCCTGGTTTGTGAATCTCCCGCTTCCGCAGTTTAATGAGGGTGGGCTTTTTCCACCCCTCTTCTCCCACACTTAAAAATAAAATACGAGGAGAGTTCCAGCTGATAAACTTTAGCAACGGTTCAGTTCCCGGAACACAACACACATCGAGTCCCCTCGGTTGCAGTCCCAGTAGCCCTGGTTGGTGTTGACAAGAAACCCTGGACTGGGAGTCAGGAGGATTGGGTTCCAGACCTGGAACATGTATAAGATCAAAGAGCAGACAAAGCTGGACCTGAAGCATGGTGGACTAGAATGATTCGAATATAAGCTTCCTGTGAGGAGGAATGGTTTCATTCTTTGCATTTATCATCCTACTACCTACCACAGAGAAGCATTTAATAACTGCGTGGTGATTGATTGATTGATTGATTGAGAGCCATCCTAGAAGTGAGATCATATCTTTGTGGCCCTGGACAAATCACTTCACCTGCTTTTGCTGTTAAGTCTTTTTTTTTCCAGTCCTGTCCAACTCTTCATGACCCTATTTGGGATTTTCTTAGCAAAGATATTGAAATGGTTTGCCATTTGACAGATTTGACAAACTCATTTGACAGATGAGGAAACTGAGGCAACCAGGATTAAATGACTTGCCCAGGGTGACACAACTAATACCTGTCTGAGGACAAATTTGAACTCAGAAAGATGAGTCTTCCTGACTCCAGGCACTCTATTCACTGTGCTACCTAACTGCCCCACAAACAACTGGCACCCAGACAACTCTCCAAAACTGTAAACCCATCTGTTTTTGTGCAAAGGGATTCCCTCCCCTGGAGTTCCCTTTAGAATTCCATTTGTCAATGAAATCAATGAATGAATCAACAAGCATTTGTCTACCAGAACCTAAGTTGCTCTGCTAAATATTTGGATACAAATGAGGATACAAAAAAAATGAAACAATCTCTACCCTCAAGGACCTTATATTCTAGAAGGATGTAGAAATAATATGTACATCATGAATATATAGAGAATAAGTAAATACACCAGAGAGAGGATAGAATTCTAGGGTTCTTAGAAGTCATATAGTCTAATTCCTCTCATTTTTACAGATGAGGAAACTGATACCCAGACAAGTTAAGTGATTGACCAGGGTCACACAGGTAGTAAGCATCAGAGGCAGAATTTGAACCCAAGTCCCTGACTCCAGAACTAGTTTCTTTTCTATTCTACCACACTGCCTTCCTAAAATGCTACCAATGGTGGGGATCAGGAAAGACCTCATGTAGAAAGTGATGTTTGAGCTGTGTCTAGAAAGAAAAGAATTGTATGAAATGAGCAATAGAAGGATGTAGCAGTCCACCCCTAGCTATGGGCAAGGGAAGCAGTTAGTATGTACAGAATGGCTTAGAAGAGAGCATGTTCAGTCTTGAGCATAGCTGGGAAAGCCTCTGACCCTTGACCCCAGCTTCCCCCAGGTGAGGCAGGAAAACAGGTTTCTTTGTGCTCACCTGGCTAAGAGAAACCACACCTATACCTTGTCATTAACCAATGATAATCATCCCTATGTATTGTGTATATTTGCATATCAAAGAGATTAAATACAGGGCCACAGCAAGCTCCGCCTTCTCTTCCTCTCTTGGATCTCAGCTCTCACTGATGTCTGTCCTTGCTGGAGCTTGGCCTCTGGCCAAGCTCCATCTTTAATTCCTCTCCTTATCTACCTCTCCCACCTGGGACCTGGCTTTTGGCCAGGCACTCTCTTTTCTCTATCATGTCTCCGACCTGTGTGGTATTAATTGTGGATTTCAGGATGGATCATGCCTCTGCGACATCCTAAAGATCGGGGTTATGCTGTGGCCCTATTATAATCAATAAGGCCTGGTTTCTGACTCATTTCTGCCACCTCATACCTATAACTTGGCTCCACCATGCCCTTTGGGGTATCCAAAACTTCTATCCTTTTCTATCTTCCTACCTTGAGGCTTCTCGGGTTCAGGGAGCCTCAAAGGGAGTACACTCCAGAGGTGGAGATGGCCAGTGTAATGGTACAGGAATGGGAAATGGAAAGGAACAGAAAGAAGTTGACTATGAAGTGAGGAAAAGGAAGTAATGTATGAGGCTGGAAAGATGGGCCATTCCAAGTGACAAAGCACTTTAGAAGCTAAAAAGAAGAGTATGTTTTATCCTAGTGGCATTAAGGAGGCAGTGAAGTTTATAAAGGGGTGATATGAACAGATCTTCACTTAAACAAAATCATTTTGGCAGTCATGTGGACAATGGCTCATTGTAGGGAAAGACTTGAGGCAGAGAGACCACACATACAATAATTTAGGCAAGGGGAAGTAATAGGGGCCTGAACTAAGGTAGTCATCATAGAAATATAGAAAAGGGGTCAAATGTCAGAGATGTCAGAGAATTGGAAATGACAAGATCTGGCAACTTATTGAATGTGTAGAATAAGAATAAGGAGTTGAGAAAAACACTGAGATTATCAACCTGGGGAACTGAAAGAATGCTGGTGTGACAGTAGCAGGGAAGTTTGGTAGAAGGAGGCATTCGGGAAAGGGTAGTAAGTTCTATAGATATGTTGAATTTAAGATTTCTCTGGGATGAGAATATCCAATCAATATCCAATGAACAATTGTGGACTCCAGACTGAAACTGGAGCTGGATATATAAATTCAGATAAGCAGCAAGATATGTTTTTATTTGGGGCAGGGTGGTGATATGATTCCCAAATAAGGGATAGTATAAATGGGGGAATAAATGATTGACTGAAGCAATTCTTAAACATTTAGCAAATGCAAAGCACTGAGCTAAGCACTAGGGATATAAATAGAAAAGTAAGATAGTTCCTGCTTTCAAAGAGCTCATATTCTTTTTTTTTTTTATAATGGGGGTTAAGTGACTTGCCCAGGGTCACACAGTTAAGAAGTGTCTGAGGCCAGATTTGAATCCAGGACCTCTTATCTCTGGGCCTGACTCTAAATCCACTGAGCCAACCCAGATGCCCCCCATATTCTTTTTTTAAAAAATAATGTTTTCCCTAATTACATAAAGGAAGGAAGGGAGGGAGAAAGAAATGAACAAATGGATGAACAAATGAAGGAAGGAAGGAAGGAAGGAAGGAAGGAAGGAAGGAAGGAAGGAAGGAAGGAAGGAAGGAAGGAAGGAAGGAAGGAAGGAAGGAAGGAAGGAAGGAAGGAAGGAAGGAAGGAAGGAAGGAAGGAAGGAAGGAAGGAAGGAAGGAAGAGAACTATAGTATGTTTCAGTCTGCATTCAGACTCCATCAGTTCCTTCTCAAAGGGCAGATGGCATTTTCATCATGAGTCTCTGGGATTGTCTTGGATCTTTGCATTCCTGAAGATAATTAGATCATTCATGGCTATTCATCCAAAAATATTACAATGTTCTGGTTCTCCTCACTTCACTTTACATCAGTTCATGTAAGTCCAGGTTTTTCTGAAATGTTCCTGCTTGATATTTCTTATTGCACAATAGTATTCCATCACAATTATATGCCACTTGTTCAGCCATTTCCCAGTTGATGGACAATGCCTCAATTTCCAATTCTTTGCTACCATAAAAAGATATGCAATAAACATTTTTGTACAAATAGGTCTTTCTCCCCCTTTTTCTTATCTCTTTGTGTTACAGACCTAGTAATGGTATTGTTGTATCAAAGAGTATGAATTTAGAATCCTTTGTACATAGTTCCAAATTAAAGAGCTCATATTCGAATGGGTCAGACAACACCTGAAAAGTTCCAGCTGCAAGTCATATAGAAAGGTCAGATGGTCCTTAAGGACAGCTGCTAAAGAGATGGCAATTCATCTTCTTTAATGCCATTACCTCTGGCAAAATCATATTTGTTTCTGATGTTAAGCCATTTGATAGTGCCAAGTTTTTGGTGGTAAAAATTTTCTGTATCTTCAATAGCTGTGGCTATAATACCTGAAAAAGCAATTGTCAGATGTCCATAGGGCTTGCCTCCCAGGGTGATGACCATGGCCTCTGAGATGGAAACTTTGCTATTCCCAAGGCCCTTGGGTTCAGAGTCCTAGGCTATCTTCATCAGAATCTGAGAGAAAATGAAGTCAAGGCAGTGGTGGTCTGATCAGGTCAAATTTAAACATGTGGAGTTAATTATACAAGATATGGAAAAAGTAAAGTGAAGTTGAAGAAGGGTTAATGGCCTAAGATAATACTGAGGAGTCGGGGGATTCAAGGCCATGATGAAGACAAAGAATAGGTTTAAGAGTGGTGAGGCATAGGGAGTGATGAAATGATATGTAAATTTTGGTTGAATAGAAAAATATCAGAGTTTTTGACCAAGGATGTGGAACATGTGGGTGAGACCCAAAATGTAAATATCTCTGCAGTAGCTAAGAAGGAGTGAAGGAGGACTGATCTTTGGGGATTAAGGAACTGGGAAATCACTGTGCTTGAAGGACATCAGCACCAACTAACAATGAAATCACAAGTCGGTAGCTCCCTCTCTCTTCTTTCTCCACACCCCCCAAAAATAACTAACCTAAAAAAGTCTACAAATCAGGAAAGAAACTTACAGGCTGCATTCTCATAATACTACTAATAATGTATATTTATATAGAACATTAAAGTTCTTTTTCTTCATACCTATGATCTAATTTGAGCATCTCAATAACCCAATGAAGTACTACAGATATTATTATCCTGATTTTACAAATGAATTACAATCACAGAATTTAGATTTGGAAAACACCTCAAATACCACGTTATATAACACAGTCTATTGAGTGAATCCCTCTTACAACATGCTCAGTGAATGATTATCCATCCAACTTTTGCTTAAAGACCTCCAGTGAGAGAAAGTCCACCACTATTTCCCATGTGGCCCATTGTACTTTTAAATAGTTCTAATAATCAGAAAATGCATTATTTGCTACTTCCACCTACCCCCTTAGAAACAAACAGAGCCTGACATATTTCCCTTCCACAATATTATGATGAGGGTACTGAGACTAAGAGAGGTTAATTGATCTGACCTGAATCATACAACCTGTGTCTGAGCTGAGATATGGTTGACTCCTGGCCTAATACTCCATTCACTATACAATATTGCCTCCACAACGGATGATAGATGCTAAAATTGTAAATAGGAATGTCCAGAAATAGATGTTATTATCTTTCTGCAACAACCCATGACTCTTGCAAACTTTTCTATTTCTTTTAAGAGCACCACCCTCTTTCCAATAACAAACTTGTAGCAATCCTCAACTCTGCATTCTCCTTCAGTCAGATGTCAATCTAGTACCAAGGACAGTGCTTGGCTCGCAGTGGGTGATAGATTTCCAAGTTTTGGTTTGATTTTACTCCATATCAATCCTCTTCACTCACACAGACCTTCATCTTCGCTTCTTGAGACTATTTCAAAAGCCTTTTAACTGTTCTCCTTTGCATCCCACATTTCTCCTCTCCAGTCCATCCTTCACACTATGACATTCCTAAACCTCAAGTCTGAACAAGCTACTGATCTGCTTTAAAAGATCCAGTGGCTTCCTACTGAATCTAGAATAAAATACAGTCTCCTCTATCTGGCGTTTGAAGTCCTTCTCATTGTATCTGCTGTCTACCCTTCTAGGATGATGGCACACGATTCCTCTTGGACACTAAAGATAGGCTGTCCAGTCCAGCTCTTGCTGTTGTTCAATTCGGGAAATGGGTACCAGATAGTGAATGTGCTGGTCTTTCCCTCCCTTTCAATCACTGTCCAAGGGAGTACATATAAAATCCAGAGTTGTCTTGTTCTTTAAAAAATTTTCCCCCATTTTCTGTTTAATTAGTAGAAATTCAGGCTTAAATATCTGATTGATCAAAACTGCACTGATTTGCATGCTTCATTATTTATAAAAAGGGAGTTCTGAAAGAATGAAGAACAGTTGCTGGCACATAATGCAGAGAGAGAATAGGACTGAGAGCACAAGCTTTCTGTTTTCATTTTTGCCAAGATCCAGATGGGGGATCAGAAATTATATGAAAAATATTCTTATGGGTTATTATAATATGTATATTCCTAAAGAAGGATAAACAATGCATAAATCTGGGGTTTCCCTTTAGGGAAATTGAGGGTAACAAATTCTTTGACTGCCGGGTAGGGACTGCACTGCTACACTGAGCCGTATGGTCTTCCACCATGAATGCTCAGAGACATCTCCATATAGGCTGGAGTGAAGGATAGTGACTAAAAACTAGGTAAACTACACAGTGGGAGGAGAAGGAGAATAGCTGTACATTGTACTAGACAAATGGTTCCCATATTCCAGGGGTGGGAGCCAGAATAGAGGAAGGCAGAACTTTTCTGCCCCGTGGGTAAATTTTTCCACTTTAGGCAAATAATCCTCACAGGTACACACATCTACACACACATGCTGCTTTCCTGTATCCATACCATTGTTCACACACTATTCTCTGTGCCTGGGATATCTTTCCTTTCTCCTCTCTTACATGTAAAATGAAGAGATTGGCCAAGTTATCCTCTGAGGTCTCTTCCAGCTCTAGACAAGAATTCTTAATCTGGGGTCTATGAACCTTTTAAAAACTATTTTGAAAACTTAATTTTAAATTCAGATAAATTAGTAAATATTTAATTTTATTTATAATTATATTGCTTATATACAATATTATAATATACAATATATTTTGTTAATTTAATTAGTAAATATTAAATTAAATCATTGATTTCCTTTGTATTTTATTTCATCATTTTGAGAAAGAGTCCATAGAGTTCATAAAACTGCCAAAAGACTAAAAAAAAGTTGTTTTTTTAAACTCTTGGTTTAAAGGATGTTGTCTGTTTTCCCTGAGGTTAAGGCTGTTACCCCTTTATTCTTTCTGTCCTCCTGTCAATAAAAATTCATCATAATATCAAACCTAGCTGAAGCTTTTGAAGTTAAATAAAATCAGGTGCCAAGCATCATAGATGTTTATAGATGTCATCTCTTTTGATCTTAACAACAACCCTGAAAGACAGCTGTTATTATCATCCCCATATGGCAGTTGAAGAAATTGAGGTAGACAGCAGTTGAGTAACTTGCTCATAAAGCTGAGGCCAGATTTGAATTCATCTCTTCTGGATTCTAGGCCCAGAGGTCTATCTGCAATACCACCTGACTGACAGTAGAAAGCAGGAATAAGTTCACAAAGTTATGATGCTGACCTTGTCAATAACGTGTAAGTTCCTAAAAAGCTCCCATTTGAATGGAGGTTGTATGTAGAGTTTTCTACATGTGATACCATTTAGATCCATTATATCTTACTTCATTCTAGGGGACCTGCTGCATTTCTTACTGTCATATTGGACAATGAACCCACCCACCCCCGGAAAATGAAGTATGATACATACATAGTCTCTGCCTTCATGGAGCTTATAGTTCATCAAGGTACCCTTACCTCTGAAACAGACATGCTCAAGTGATAAGAGGGAAGGTGAGTATGTGGAAACAGGTGATATAGGGAAGAAGAAAAGCCCACAAGAAAAGTCACTTTGGAGCATCATTTCCCCAAAGCCAAGCTGTTCCACCACACAGAGGACTTACCTGGCTTCTTTCACTGTCTCCCTCATTTTTAGACAAAGAGCTCTCCAACCATGGTATCATGTGCCAGCCTATAACAAAACACCAGCCCAGAGGTGCTGGCTCTCCTTGCCTTTATCTATTGCTTACAGGCAGCCTCAATGAGGAAGAGTAGTGGGTGCCCTCAAGGTTGTTGGCAGCTGCTGATGCCTTCCTTCCCCCACAGCTCAGTTGTGGGATCTCCCTGATTATGATCATATGATCTATCAGAGGGAATACAACTAGTGCACATATATGCAACACTATAAAATAAATATACATCTATAGTGCAGAGGAAAATATAGTAGCAGCATGAGAGGTGCAAAAGAAGTAGCATTTGAGCAGGACTTGAAGGATAGGGAGAATTTAATAAAACAAAATAAGTTATCCTAGGAAACAGGACTAGAAGGGGCTGTATAGATTACCTGGTACAGCAGCCAATATGGGAATTTGTTTTGCTTGACTATGCATATTTGTTGCAAAGGTTTTCTTTTTCTTTTAATTTGGGTTGGGGAAGCAGTGAGCAATAAGGCTATTGACGAAGGAAGGAAGGAACAAATTAATGAACAAATGAATGGAGGCAGGGAGGGAGGAATGGGGGAAAGGAAGGGAGGGAGGAAGAAGGGAGAGAAAGAAGGAAGGAAGGAAGGAAGGAAGGAAGGAAGGAAGGAAGGAAGGAAGGAAGGAAGGAAGGAAGGAAGGAAGGTAGGAAGGAAGGAAGGAAGGAAGGAAGGAAGGAAGGGAGGAAGGGAGGAAGGGAGGAAGGGAGGAAGGGAGGAAGGAAGGGAGGAAGGGAGGAAGGGAGGAAGGGAGGAAGGGAAGGAGGGAAGGAGGGAAGGAGGGAAGGAGGAAGGGAGGAAGGGAGGAAGGGAAGGAGGGAGGGAGGAAGGGAGGAAGGGAGAGAGAGAGGGAGGAAGGGAAGGAGGGAGAGAGAGAGGGAGAGAGGGAGGGAGGGAGGGAGGGAGGAAAGAGGGAGAGAGGAAGTCATTGAAGCAGGTTTGATTTTTTCGTTGTCTTCAACATTCACAGAAGAAAACACAAAGATGGCAAGAAGGAAACACAGATCGTCAGGACAGCTTTGCAAAGTCCTTGTATCTTTTTTTATTGCATTTAAGTCATATCTTTTAAAAGAGAAATAAGACAAGTGTAAGGGGAAATCCATTTTCTATCCTATCCTCTTTTACTGTTCCTCTTAATATAAAAATGCTTATTGTATTTGTTGTTTGTTCATTTCAAAAATGTCTTCTTAATTTACAAAAAGGGATTTCTTAATTCAACCCTTTATTTTTATAGATGAAAAAGCTAGAGCTCAGAAAGAACAAGGGAGTTCCTTAAGGGACCTTAGTAGTAACACTGAGTTTCGAACCTGGGCCTTCTGGTTCTACTCTTTGCACTGTTTCACTGCCATACGTGGGTTGGGGGTGGGGGTGGATTCTGAGATGTTTCAAATGGCAGGTATTATGTAGACAAAATATTCAGATATATGCCTAGATGCTTCTATTTTTCCCCAGAGCTCTTGGTGTCAGGGGATCCTATAGTAGTTGTCTCCATGCACAATATCTTGCACAAGGAGGCAAGATCCCTTGCCGTTCTGGCCAAAACAAGGTAGAATTACAATTCTCTCTCCACTGTCTCTATTTCCTCCTATTCTGGCCTCTGGGCTCAGCTGAAAAGGAGATGTATTTAGAGGAGGGAGAAGGAACTCCAGACTATTCAGACCTACATCTCCATCCTTTGGTGAAAATAATTTTTAATGTTTTAAGATATTAATGTTCTTTTGACTGGCCCGTTTCCCCAGTAACACTTCCTGAGTAAACACACTTATCTGGGGCTGATTGATTCTGGCAATTGTGCTCTTATATCCAAACTAGGACATTCTGAGTCACATAATCAAGAGAAGCATCGTGTGTTGGGGGGGATTTGGGGGGAGGAGCGGTGTTTATTTTTTTCAAGTTTCCTTTTGTGCTCAACTGCAGAGAAATATCTGAAATACAAATAATGATGCATTCAGAGCGAGTTTGCTTTCCTTGGGCCCAGGGTAAAAATAAAATAAAACAAAATACTAGACCTTGTCTTCCCTTCATTTTCTGGTGCCAACTTGCTTTGCTCATTCTGTTTACCTCCAAAATTTGAATGGGAGTAAAATTTAAAGGAATTACTGCAATTCTCCAGTACATTTGCAAATCAATTAAAATGAGGGGAATTATACTCTTCTTTGCCTTTTTTTTTACAGGAAGTCAATCTTTCCTTAGCTCCCTCAAAGCACAGCCATCCCCAGCTGAATGGGGAACAAACAGCAGCTGTTATGCTCAAAAACAAACCTATCATGTCAGCAATCACCTCTGGCCACGTAATGTAGCCCAGAAGCCCAGACACAGAACTTTAGACCTGAAAGGGACTCAGAGGCCATTGAATAAGAAACCCTCTATAGCATGAACATGACTAGGAGAATGTAAGCCCCTTGAGGACATGGGCTACCTAGCTTTTGGATTTGTATCCTAGCATCTGGCCCCAGCTTAGTTAATACATTAGGAATGCTTCCCCAAACCCCACCAAGTTGTCATTCAGTTATTTCAGTGTCCTACTCTCTGTCTTGGAAAAAACTGTGGAACCCAAGCAAGTCATTTAACCCCTATTTCCCTCAGTTCCTCATCTGTAAAATGGGAACACACTGGAGAAGGAAATCACAATTCATTCTAATAGATTTGCCAAGAAAATCCCATGGACAAAGTTCATTAATGGAGTCAAGTAGAGTCAGACATAACTGAAAAACAATGAGAAATGGCAAAGATACTGGAGTGGTTTGCCATTTCCTTCTCCAGGTCATTTACAGATGTGTTCAGAGTCACACAGCAAGTAAATGTGCAAGCACACATTTAAACTCAGGAAGATGAGTCTTCCTGACTCCAGACTGGGTGCTCTATCCACTGTGTCACTTAGCTGCCTCCCAAATTAACTTGCATTTAATTTATTTGGGGTGTGTGTGTGTGTGTGTGTGTGTGTGTGTGTGTGTGTGTGTATTGTTTCCCTAAATACAGTGTAACATCCTTCAGGATAGGACCTAATTCTTTTCTAGTTCAGTATCCCCAGGACCTAGCACAAAGCTTGGCACTTTGTAGTCATCATTTTTTGTGGTTTGATTGACTTATGCCTTGGTATGAGGCAGATGCTTAATAAATGGACTTGGGCAAGCCACTTAATTCCATTAAGGCTGAATTTCCATCTGTAACGTTAAAGAGGAAGATTAGATGACCTCTAAACTTCTTTCCATCTCTAGATTTGTGATTCTACAAATAAATGCTTCTTGATTTAATGATTGATAAATAGCATGGTGACTATTATAAAAATTGACAATAAATGATTGATTAGTTGATCAACCAGGGGTCAATCTTGAGACTGGAAAGTAAGAAGGAATTCACCACATCCTAGGGCAGCTCATTCCACTTCTGTTAGTTCAAATGGTTACCAAGTTTTTCTTTATCTTAAACCTTAATTTATCTCTTTCCCACTTTAACCCATTGCTGCTTCCTAGTTTTGCTCCTTGAGGCCAAACAAAACAAGTTTAATCCACTTTTTCCATGTGACCACCCTCGAAATACTCAAGACCCAGCAATCTTGTCCTGTCTCAGTCTTCTCTTCTGCCATCTTCCCTTCCTGCAACTAATATTCATGTGTTATTGTGTCAAGACCCTTTGCTATCCTTTGCCCTCCCTTTAGACACTCTCCAGCTTATCAGTGTCCTTTCTAACATGGAGTACCCAAAACTGAAAGAAGACTCTAGGTGTGATCTGACCAGGGTTCAAAGCAAGACTATCAATCCTTCCTGTTCTTGGTCACTGTGTCCCTCTCTTTGGTTTTTGTTGGACCCTTGATCCCAATACTGATTGTCCCAGAAATTTTAACCCACTCTACTTTCAACCTGAGCCAATTCTGTCCTCCTTAGAAAGCCTGGTGGCTTTCCCCTCAGTGGAGCTGATTTTATTGGTACTGACTTAGGGCAGACATTTAATCAGCTTAGCCCAAGACAGCTCAGAACTCTTGAGCTGATTCTCCAGAATTGAGAACCACACTATGTCTCTCTTAATGCAGTCTAAGATCCATCCGTCCTGTCACATTCAAAGGTCCATTCCTTGAGGCTGAGGAGATGAGCTGACCTGAGGCTCCCTAGCTACCTTCTCTTCATTATCACATTCTCTGCTTGGGGGACAGTCCCATTCAGTCCCTCTGTCCAGGTTCCATTTAGAACTGGAGGCTAAGGTTCCTAGGATAAATAATAATAAAAAGACACTCTCAGAATAAGCTGGCCTGTGTGACCCTGGGCAAGTCACTTAACCCCATCTACCTGACCCCTGCTTGCCCTTCTGTTACTAGGACATATAAGTATTTAAAAAATAAAAATAAATAAAAACAGACCTGGTTCAGTTATCTTCCAAGTTACTAAGCAATTTCCTTTCTATTCTCTCCTCTGAACTCCATGGCAACACCCTGAGAGAAACCAAGCAGAAGTGATTATCTCTTTTGCAGTTGAGGAAATAGGTCCAAATAGGTTCAGGTGACTAACTCAAGGTCACACATTGCTGGAATCAAGACATCAGGAAAGGGCTTCTGACTCCAGTCCATTGCCTTTTCCAGTTCAACAAACTTCCCTCCTCAATGTGACATCATCTCTCTCATACTCATCCCACTCTATCACTGATACTTATAAGGGATATCTTAGGAGTAATTCCTGCTCAAGTAAGAGCTCAACTAGGAGAAGCCTAAGATCTCTTTCTTCCAACTTGGAGACTGGTTCTGTAAAAAAAGGGGGGAAACCCCAAATTATCTACCAACTGAAAAAATAAGTGGATAAAGACTGCTGCATGTTGATTCCAAAGCCTAGACTCAGATACTTAGTAGCTGTGTGGCCATCCTCATCTCAATTTCTCTGAGTTTCCATTTCCTCATCTGTAAAATGGGAGATTAGATAGATAGATAGATAGAGATAGAGATAGATAGAGATATACACCCATATTTGTATGACAAATCCAGAGACTGTTATGAACAAAGACTTTGTAAACCTTACAAAGTGCTAAAAAATACGAGTTGGTTAGACTATATATCTATGCACATGGGCTCTGATTATGGCCCAGAGACTGAGACATCTTTGACCAATGGAGTCCAATGGCAAGATTACTGGATTCAAAGGACTCCTATCTCAGACAGCAAGGAAACACATGACCATGGACAGGTGACCTAAATATTCTGTATCTCAGTTTCAGTCCTGGATTCAAATCTGATCTCAGATACTTCCTAGCCATGTGACCCTAGGCAAGTCATTTATCGCTTAGCCCTTACCATTCTTCTACTTTGGAGCCAATATATAGTATGGGCAGAGCCAAAATGGCTCTAAATTCATATTAGTGTCTTAGTCCTCATAACCACTCCAGTTACAATTCCATTAAGCATGTACAAGCATGAGCACTTAGAGCGAATCCCGTACCCCAACCTATCTTCCCAGATATGGATAATACCAGTTGTCAAGATATTACAGAAAAATGATTTATCCTGTGATGGCTCACCTCACTCCTATGCAGCCCAAAGTCCCTCAACACACCACAAACATTCAGAGCTTCATTTTTAGACAGCATTTTAAACACCATTCTATAGCTAAGAACTAGAAATTAGAATATATTGAATAGCTCACTACCATCCCTCAACAATGCACATTCCAAGAGAAACTGAAATGTTGCCCTTTTTCCAACAGTGTGTATCAAGGAATAAAACAAAGCAAACAAAAAAACTTGATCATAAATTAAAACTTTGGTTCAGTACCCTCTAAATGAAAAAGGGCCCTTCATAGAAGACTCTGATAATGAAATTTGTTTTCATGAAGCAAATAATTTTAAAGATATTTGTGTTGTGTCTTACACTCAAGTTTAAAATATTTTAAATATTATTTGTTATTGGGAGCAGCTGGGGGACTCAGTGGATTAAGAGCCAGACCTAGAGATGGGAAGTCCTTGGATTGACATCTGGCCTGAGATACTTCCTAACTGTGTGACCCTTGGTAAGCCACTTAACCTCCATTACCTAGTCCTTACCTCTCATCTGCCTTAGAACCAATACTTAGTATTAAATCTAAGATGGAAGGTAAGAAGATATATATATATATATGTATATATGATATATATATGTATATATAATACATATATATAATTATTTTGGTAGGATAGATATACTAGAAAATGGAATATTGCCTTTATATTACATGGTACCCTGTTTTTTGAAATATCAGATACAACTATTGAAATTAAAATAATAATCACTTTGTGGTCAATATACAAAATATATCTAAATTATAATTTAAGAAAATGAAATCAAGTGAAATTTATGATTCATTTGTTGGTTCAAACTAAATATTTTCTTTAAAAAATACCTTTATCTTCCATCTCAGAATCAATATTGTGTTTTTGAACCCAGATTTGAACCCAAGATCTCCAGTCTCTAGACCTGGCTTTCAATCCATTGAACCACCTAGCTGTCCCCTTTTAGCAGTACTTTCATATTAACAGTCTTTTTTTTCCTGCTCTGTTGTTTGCAACAGTTCAAGCACATAAATACAAAAAGTACAATGCTCAAATATTCTCTTTAGGCAGAAACTATCCAGTCTGTAATGCAATGTTATGTAACAGGAGACACCATCCTACACAATCTAATGAGCTAACACGTGCTCTTTGATGGCATCCATCAATCTGCCCCTTCTTTAGACTGGAGAATTTTAAAATGTGTTTATTACAGTTATAATCATAACATTAATGATTCTGACATATTTTAAAAGAAATTTAAAGAAACATTTTGTAAATCATTAGAATTTAGGTAAATCACCCAGAATTTTTTAAGGAGCCCATACAGGACATATTAGAAATTCTAAGAAGCAAATACAAGACAGGCAGTGAACATAGAGAGAACAACATCAATACTTAAAGATGAGTATTCTCAAGCTACAATATAACATATGACATGCTATCTCCTGACTCAATGTCTTTGCACTGACTGGCTATCCCCCTGCCCAGAGTTCTTTTTCTCCCTCCTTAGTGTTACCTCTTAAACTACTAGTACCCTTCCAGCCTCAGTTCAAGGGCTACTTCCTTCAAGAAGGCATTCCTGATATCCATTCCAAACCACTGTGTATCAAACCCTTACCTTCCATCTTACTTTCCATCATTTTAGCATCAGTTCTAAGTATCCATTCTAAGGCAGAAGAGTGGTAAGGGCTAGGCAATTGGGGTTAAGTGATTTGCCCAGGGTCACACAATTAGGAAGTATCCAGGGTCAAATTTGAACTCAAAACCTCCCATTTCTAGGTCTGGTTTTCTTACCACTGAATCATCTAGATGCCACCGTGTACTTATTTTGTATGCAGCCTATATTTATTAATCTGTGAATATATTTTGCTAGTATATTGCAAGCTCTTGAGGACAGGAAACTTTTATAAAATCATTTTCAGCACCTAGTACAGTAACTAACATAACTGACTCTGAAAAAAAATCTTTACTTTCTGTCTTAGTAACAACTCTAAGACAGATGGATAGGGGCTAGGCAAATAGCATTAAGTGACTTACCTAGGGTGTCACAGCTAGAAGTGTCTGAGGCCAGACTTAAACCCAAGTCTTCCAGATTCCAGGCCTGACATTCTATCCATTGTGCCTCCTGGCTGCCCCATAATAGACTCTTAATTTGTGATTATTGATTAGACATGGATAATACAGTCCCTATCTTCATGGACCTTATAAGTCATGTGTTTTGTTGTTGGTGTTGTTGGTGCTACTATTGTTGTTTAATCATGTCTAATTCTTTATGACTCACTTGGAATTTGCTTAGCAAAGATACTAGATGGTTTGTCATTTCCATCTCAAATACAAGTCATGACATTTAAAGGAATAATTCCAGTGCCAGGTAGGTTATGACAAGTGTATCGTCCAAATGCAAAAAGCTCACAAAAAGGTATACAGGTGAGAACTTATAGGTACAAGGATCAAGGAAGATGGGGTATCTAAAATAGACCTGGAGGGAAAAGAAGGCTTTTGACCAGCTTTAAAGTAAATCCATTCCATGCTTAAGGAACAGACAACACAAATGCAAAAGGCAGAAGACAGCTGAGACAGTTTGGGAAATAGTTCCTAGTCCTGCTTAGCTGGAATATAATCTAATGAACCTAGTTATTCAAACAAAATGTAATAGTAGCAATATAGAATTTCAAATAAAGTATGAAATGAAATAATGCCCCCAAAGAAATCATATCAGAAGCAATAAAAATTATGAGTGCCAATGTGGAATAGTAAATAGATAATTGACCTTGGAGCCAGGAAAATTGGGGTTTCAAGGGCTTCTTCTGATACATACAGGTTGTGGGACCCTGAATCAATTGAAAGGTCTCAGTACCCTGGACAACTCCCTAGGTTTATAGATTGCAGAGAAGATGCAGATCTGCTTTGGCAGAGACAATTTCTTCACCTTGAAGCTTCCTACCCCAAAGAGCTCACAAGTTTTGTCCTTATTCTAAAAGAGATTACTCCGATTCATATTTTAAAAGTTCATTGACTAATGACCTATCATTGATTGTTATCTTGTGTATCTCTCAATAAATTAGCTAAACACATTTACAGGCTTGACTAACTACATAAATCAAATTAACTGAATAATTAATTGCTAAAATAAATTATTATTTATGTTTGCCCTATCTGCCAGGATATATACAGGGTCCTAAAAATAAATCATATTTAATCACTTTAAAATCTAAAATTTTAGTAAGAGAGATAAGGATTTTGTAGTATTTATAAATTGAGATTTTTTTCAATGGCTTACTTCACCTTTATCTCCTTTTTAAGTCTACTTTTTGTGTATACTTCACAATGTAACATATTAGTAGAGATATTAGAATTATACATGCATATAATTTATACATGAATTTTTTTTTTACTGATAGGGACACACCATGAAAATAGTTTGGACAATGTTGGCATTGAGCATTGAGAGTTTAAGTGTCTTTCCAGGGTTTGTGGACAGCTAACATGTGGCAGAGGACTCTAAGCCAAGCAGTCTCTCAATAGCTCCTTATATTGAGCTGAAATCTGGCTCCTCATAGATTTATACCTTCTACTTTTAGGATATACTCACCCACCACTCCTTTCACTGATTCCAAGCAGTGAAGAACAAAGATATGTATTTTCAAATCCAAATTTACCATCTCCAAAATTTCAGAGATAGTCATTAATATGTCTAGGCTAGATGTTAAAATAGGGAGGGCACTGGATTTGAAGTCAGAAAGACCTGAGTTTGAATCCTTTCTCAGATATTTACCAGTTGTGTGATCCTGGATAAGTTACTTAATCTTCGCCATCCTATTTCCTCACCTGTAAAATGGGACTAATAATAGCATTTACCACCCACTACACCTCAGTCTGGTGTATCCCAGCCTGAGGTCTGAAGCATCAAGAGGATTCCCTCCCTTTACCTCTTAATACATTTTTCTATGTCTATGATGAACTGAGTCCTTCAGAACATTAAGTTCCATAAATATGAGGCCCCACATGTCCAGATCTAATTGTACCATTGTCCATCATGCTCTTCTGGATCCAGCTAGATTACTCATATTCTTCCTCTTGATCACACTAAATACTAAAGTAGATAGAGTGAATATAGAAAAATCTGAGTTTAAATCCTTTCTCAGATACCTACTTGCCAGTTCAATAACCTTGGAACAGGGTCAGCATCCTCATCTGTAAACTGAGGGGAAGAGGATGGACTTCTGGGGTCCCTTTCAGCTCTGGATTTTGTTCTAAGAGTATTTACTAAAGACTCAAGATGGGAAAGATGCCATAAGATGCTCAGAGAGCAAAGCCCTTCCCAAGAGTCTCCTCCAGGGCTTCAGCTTAACATGGACAAGACCCAGGGTTTTCTGGGGTTCTGCTGGCCAAGTCCAAGCTAGGGCAAAAAGGCTTTGAGTAAAGACCAGGTTTAT
The DNA here is from genome assembly GCF_027887165.1 of Monodelphis domestica. NCBI lineage: Eukaryota > Metazoa > Chordata > Mammalia > Didelphimorphia > Didelphidae > Monodelphis > Monodelphis domestica. The sequence goes on from NC_077230.1 coordinate 363,849,084, forward strand.
CAACACAAAGATGGGCCTAGCTGAACTCAGGGAGGCTCATCATCAAAAGGCTGTCTACCAGATGGTAGCATTCACACCTGACATTTCTGGTAATACCCAAGGATAAGAGTTCAAGGGCTGACTCTGACATCAGAGACTAATTCATTAAATCATTTGTATCCCAGAATCATCTCAAGAACAGCCACTGACCACAAGTGAGAGGAGAGGTCCTTTGGAATGAAGCAAAAAAAAAGAGCCTCATATTTAGACAAAGACCAAAACACTTGGATTTTAAGTCCTGGCTGCTATGTGACCTTCAATAAGTCACCTCACCTCTTTGAACTTTAGTTTCCTCCTTTTAAATCATGATGCTCATACTTGTCCTGGCCATCCTACATAGTCTCTTAGCTGAAAGAGGTCTCAGATAACCTACTAGTTCAATCCCTACCTACACAAGAATTAATTCCTTCCTTCAGATCTCCAAAAAAGCCACATGGGTTGTTGTAAGAAACATGCTTTATATACTGTAAACCTTGAAAGAAAATGTGACTGTTATTGCTGTTACTAATAACTACTGTTGTTGCTGCTGCTGCTGCTGCTATTGCGACTACTACTACCATTGCAACTACTACTAGTAGTAGTAATAATAATAATAATGACTGCCACTACTACTGAGAATAGCTATCTGTCATTGCCCTGTCACTGAAGGGATTCATCCTTCCTTTACCCAGCCCAACACAGCTGGAGAAAGAGTCTCATCTTGTCCACAGACCCCAACATATCCCTGGACCCAAGGAAAAGGTCAGCTATCTTTCATTGCCTGCATCAATTGAGACAACCCATGTTTCTAGCCCAAAAATGCTTATTATGGTCTCCTGCCTCCAGTCTCTTCCTTTCCAACTCATCACACATAGACCAGACTGCCAGTTTGTTTCCTAATGAATTTTTGTGGTTCAGTTATGTCAGACTCTTCACAATCCCATTTGAGGTCTTCTTGGCAAAGATACTGGAGTGGTTTTTCATTTCCTTCTCCAGCTCATTTTACAGATGGGCAACCTAAGGCAAACAGGGTTATTTGACCTGCCCAAAGTCACATATTTAGCAAGTGTCTGAGGCTAGATTTGAACTCATGAAAATGAATTTTCCTGAATTCAGGCCCAGTGCTCCAACCTACCTGCCCATCCTAATCCATAGTTCTAACCAATTCACTTCACTCCTCCTATCACTAATCATCCCTCTGGTTCATGAACAAGGGATCTTCAAGCACTCCCTTCTCATCTCTTTCACAGAATCTCCAGGATCCTTCCAGGTGCCATCTCTTACTCTAGAGGCCTTTCTGGAACCCGAGTGCCCAGGAGTTAGCACCCTCTCTCCCTCTTAACATTATTTTGTATTACTTGCTTAAAATTTGCACTTACTTAGGTGGTATACGTGGACTGGGCTCTGGGATGCCAGCCCTTGCAACATGCATAGATATTCCCTGTCAGGTGCCAGCCCAAGTTGCCTTATGGAAGCTTGAACCAAGCCTGTTTCCAGTTATGTGTAACTGAGAGACAGGTATCATATGATGATGTGAATTCTCTAATTGGCTACAGAAGAAATGGTGTCTCAGATTTTGTTGGGTCAGAATTGAGTGGGTCTACCCAAGAGGTTGCCTACCCTTTTGTTGTTCTCTTTCCATTGCAACTGCAAGAGGCTATGAATACTTATAGCTAGTATTTATACTTATATAGTAAGCTATACTTATAGCTAGATCTGGGAGCAATTCTGGGAAGAAGCAGCAGCACACAGCTGCCTCTGCTTCTTAATGATTATTCTTTTCCAATCTTAGGCACATCAAAGGCTGGTACTATTTTACAAAGTGGAAGAATGTAGATGGCCTTATGATTTGGGGAGATGCAAACTGGTGGTCATAAATGAATGGCAGTAATAAAGGCAGTTGGCCCCATAGCAGTAGTGACCAATAGGGAAAATGAGGAAAGATAATGAGTTCTGTTTTTGAACAAGTTGAGTTTATTAAGAAGGAAGAGAATCAATGAGGACAAATTAGGCCTTGAGTCAGGAAGACCTGAGGGGCATTGTTCACCTCCTAACTGTGTAAGTCTGAACATGTCAGAGTCTTAACCTCTATTTGCCTCAGTTTCCAGAACTCTAAAATGAGGAAAATAATAGGACTTACTCCCCAGAGTTGTTGTGAGAACAAAATGAGATCATTGTAAAGTGTTTAGCACATAGTATGTTGTATATTACTAGCTACTATTATCATAATCATCTTCACTATACCTGATGAAAAGTAGATTTAAGAAATGAAATTCCTTGTAACTCCTAGGGAAATGCCAGTTATAGACTTAATATCACATACCTTCAGAGCCCAACTGGATTTCCTTCCTATCAGGGAGTTATTATACCTAAGTAGAATTAGTAAGGACTTCATAAATGGAGAAAATTCTTTCCAGTACCAGAAGTTTCATATAGGTTTTCCTATATGAATTTTCCCATATAGGTTTTTCCCATATAGGTTCTCTATCTGTATGTTCCACTCCCATGATAGTTTAAGTATGATCCCACTCCTCCTAGGAACCCTGTGTGTACAAAGGGATCACTTATCATCCTAGTATGGGGAAAATATTTTCTACTAAATTTCTTACTATAACTGCTCATCAAGTACCTTTTCTAAAAGCAAAATCTAGCTAGATGATTGTTGACTTGAAACACATTAGTGGTGACTTAGGAAATATAGTATTAGAAATTTCAGTCCCTCAATAGTTATTCCTAATACCCTAAGAGTAGTAACTCACCCTTGTGAAGATTGGATTTAGCTCTCCCCTGAATGTAACAATGAAGGTACTTAGCTCTTCCTTTATTGTGAAGATTAAATTGTAATTCCCGGTCTATTTTTAGATTCTAATCCCCAAGGCATAAACCCAGTACTTAAAGTAGATCTACCCATTTTAACCACAAAAAGGTATGAACTAACTACAAAAACGTGTGAACTAACCACAAAAAGGTATGAATACCCATTTCATACATTGAGTGGGACATCTGTGACCCACATGTAAAAGAGTGGGCAGTCCTGGAGAGGAGCGTCTGCTGCTATTGGTAGACGTAAAATTTAGGGGAGGTGACACGAGAGAGAAAAAGGTCTTTAAATAGTGGAAACAGAGACACACAGTGCATCATCAATTCAGTCACTTGGAGTTGGACTTAAGGACAGTCACTCGGGCTAGGAGTGAAGAGCATTCAGTGACTCAGAGTTGGAGTGAGATCATTAGTCACTTGAGGAGAGCCTGGAAGACAGACACTTGGACTTAGAGTGAAAACACTTGACTGTGGAACTGGACCCCTGGAGGAACTTGTACAGGAGACCTCAGACTGCTTTCCTTTTAGATGGTCACCATGGTGAGTGTAAAGGCTGATTTCTTTTCTTGCCCTTTCTGGAGGTGTGAACCACCAAGAAAGGCCCATTGTCTTGAGACACCTTTCCCCTGACTGATGCCTTAAAATTTCTAACTGGTTCAGAGGAAGCCAGAGTTTTCCCTCTTTTCACTTGCCTATTTTCTCTCTTCCTTAAATCTTTCTGTATTGTAAAAACAAACTACCATAAATTACATTTTATTTTAGTAATTCATTTTGGGGGTTAGAAATTAAATCCCTGGTGACCACCAATTAAATATTCAGTGCAACCATAAATTTAACACCCTCTAGGAATTCAAATTGCCAATAAGTGTGCCCAATTAGCTATGTGTGTGTTATATCTTCCAGAAGAACATAAGTTCTTTAAAGACAGGAATGGTTTTATTTTTGTCTATAGCCTATTGCACACATAAGACATTTAATTCTTTGGTTCCTCATTTACTACAGGATAAAGTCCAAACTGAAGGACCTCCTTTACAATCTGGGCCCAATGTACCCTTTTTTTTAATTAAGTTTATTTATTTAATTAATTTTGAAATTTTTTCTGTGGTTACATGATTTATGTTCTTTCCTTCCCCTCCTCCCATCCCCTCCTGTAGCCAACAAAAAATTCCACTGGGTTATACATGTATCATTGTTCAAAACATATTTCTATGTTATTCATATGTGCAGTAGAGTGATCTTTTAACATCAAAACCCTAATCATATCCCCATCCAACCATGTGAAATGTCTTTCTTCTGCATTTCTGCTCCCACAGTTCTTTCTCTGGATGTGGACAGCTTTCTCATAAGTTCCTCTGGATTGTCCTGGATCGTTGCATTGCTGCTGGTAGAGAAGTCCATTGCATTCCATTCTGCCATAATATATCAGTCTCTGTGTACAATGTTCTCCTGGTTCTGCTCCTTTCACTCTGCATCAATTCCTGGAGGTCATTCCAGTTCACATGGAATTCCTCCAGTTCTTTATTCCTTTAAGCACAGTAGTATTCCATAACTATCAGATACCACAATTTGTTCAGCCATTCCCCAATTGATAGATATCTCCTCATTTTCCATTTTTTTGCTAACACAAAGAGTGTGGCTATAAATATTCTTGTATAGGTCTTTTTCCTTATTATCTCTTTGGGGTACAAACCCAGCAGTGCTATGGCTGGATCAAAGAGCAGACAGTCTTTTAAAGACCTTTGTGCATAGTTCCAAATTGCCCTCTAGAACAGTTGAACCAATTCACAACTCTACCAGCAGTGTATTAGTGTCCCAATTTTGCCACATCCTCTCCAACATTTATCATTTTCCTTTGTTGCCATATTGGCTAGTCTACTAAGTGTGAGGTAAACCTAACCACTCTTCTAGATGCAAGGCAAAATGTCACCTTCTCCATTATGTTTTCCCTCAGTTTCACAGCCAGAAGTGACCCTTCTCTTCTGACCTCTCTTAACAAATGGGTCTCAGTCACAGCCCATTTTTAAAATGTTTGTTGAATTGAATTGAACTGAATTAAACTGAAATTTCATACAATACTTACTATAAGAGTTGGGGTCACCTAGACTTATTAAATCAATCAATCATTTAAATAAAGATATTAAACTAGGTGCAAGAAGTCTTTCAAAGCCATTGGATGAAATGTAGTGAGGCTCCACAGGAGGTATATCGATATCAACTGGGGAGACTTGATAACCTTTGGGACTTTATAGGTTTTCTACCAAAGGGTAAGTCAGTTCAGAAACCTGTCATCATCTGGAAGCATAGAGTAATTCCTGAGAAGGAATTACTTGGGGAGGAGAAAGTTTCTGTCCCCTTTCCCTATTTTCCATGACCACAAGACTTTGTAAACTTTGGAGGGTTGGAATATTTGGACTTCTCATCAAGATCATAGCAGCATCCCTGGGACATCCCTGAATAGCCATAGTGTCTACACTGGGAGTAAAAGACAAACTAAACATACTGGGGAAAGGTAGATTTAGGATTCTATAAGGAAGTCATTAGAAAGCTACACCAGAGGTGTCAAAAATGCTTCTGGAAGGCCAAAATGCAGCCAAAGCATATTAAAACATAATTGGGGAATATGTAAGATAAATAAAATATAATAAAACATAGAAAATGCTATTATGTAGTTTTTTGAATAAATATGTGGCTTGGCAGAGATCCTTATGTAGAGCTGGCCCTGCTTCTATTTGAATTTGCTACCACTGAACTCTACTATGCCTAAAGATTCCACATAGAGGAGAAAAGGACTTCCAGTAACTGGGTGTTACTCATTGTTTTATGCCCTCACTAATCCTGAGTTCAATTTCCCATGGATTTTATGTGTACTCGTGAAAGAATGTGTCATATCTTTTGGGGGAATGTTTATACCAACTGTCCCTATAATATCATTTAGTACCTGCCTCAAAGTGAATGAAATCTAGTTGATCAACTAAATCTAACTCACTAACTGCTATCAGCTGATAATCACTAAGGAAAACACAACAGTGGGGACTCATGAGCTATGGAATTTAAAAACCACCCAAAGCCCTTCAGAGCCCTTTTTAACCCTGAAGGAAGAAGTAGTTGCTATTTGCTGAGGACCCAACTTGCTAAGTCCAAGGAGAAGGTTGGGAAAGTGGCCCCAGGGCATGTGCTACACTTATATTCTTCATTATCCCTATAATGTCTTCCCTTCTAGATGGTAAGCTCCTTGAGAATCTTCCTAGTCTTCTTTGGTTTTCCCTCCCTAGAATGCTCTAGGTCCTGACACACAAGATGATTGGTAAATATGCATTGAATTTGTTATTTAATGTTTTTTACTCCCAAAGTTATTTATTTTAGTGTGGTTTTGAAATGTGTGGCAAGATGTCTGCCTTGCTGTTTCCCTGAACATATGCTGACTAATGGTGTGGGGATAACGATATGAAGAGCAAGGCTGGGATTTTTTTTTAAATTAGGCATGAATAATCCACTTACTTATAATTGAGAGGTGCCTTATTTGAGAACAAGGTAGATTCTGGGATTCCATCTGAGAGGCTATGGTGGAAAATCTCTGACCAGGAGGGAATTTAGGATGAGAAGAGACCTGGAGAATGGGCTAAATGAACATCCCTTTAAATAACTGGGAATTTTTGTTCTAAAAGGAGAGCACTGTGTGGTTGTGGGAAAGAGAGCACAGCAACTCCTTTCAAGTATTTGAAGGGCTGTCACAAAAAGAAGGAGTAGACTGGTTCTGCTTGGCCCAGAGGGCAGAACTTGCAGCAGTCACCAGTGCAACTGCAAAAGATTTAAGTTTGACATTAGGAAAACTTCTTAGCAATCTGAGCTATCCAAAAGTGAAATGGGCTATCACAGAAGGTAGTGAATTACTCCTCTGCCTGGAGGTGCTCAAGTTAATGCCAAATCACCAATTTTTGGAAATGTTGAGACTACTTTCTTGGTCAAGTACTGACTGACTGGATGGTGAGGTCCCTTCTAGCTCTAACATCCTATAACTTTGCAGTGAAAACATCTCTATGTAAGATGGGTCTCTGTTGTATTTATCCAGCCCTGATCTCTTTTCCGATCTGATTTCACTAACTGCCTGTTGGTTAGTATCTCAAACTGGATATTCCATTACATTTTAAATTCCACATGTCTTAAACAGAATTCATGATATCTTCTCTCAAACCCTGCCCTCCTGTAATTCTCCCTGTTTACTGAGGAAGTCAGTACCATTCTTCCAGTCACCCAACTCTAGCTTTGACTCCTCACTCTCACTTACTGCCACCACCATCACCACCACCACTACTACTATCTCCAACCCTATCTACTCAAGTGCCAAGTCTGTCAACTCTACCTTCATAGCATTTCTCATATACTTCCCTTTCTTTCCACTCTCAGAGCCACCACCCTAGTGCAGGACCTCATCACCTGATCTTTTGCAATACTCTAGTGATTGGTCTACCTGCCTCAAGTCTCTCCTCTTTCCAATCCAGCGTACATTCTACCATGAATGCAATCTTCCCAAAGAGTAGGTCTGACCATGCTATCCCAACCTCTTAATCACCAAGTTCCTTATTGCCTCTAGAATCAAATATGGCATCCTGTTTGACTTTAAAATTCCTTCATCTCCTGACCCCTTCCTACCTTTCCAGTCTTCTCATACTTTAATCCCTTCCATTTATTCCATGATCCAATGACATATGCCTTCTTTCTCCCCCATTGAAATGACATTCCATTCCATCTGCAAGCCTTTTCAACAAATGTCCCTCTTGCCTGCAGTGCTCTTCCACCTCTCCATCTCCTGGCTTTCCCAGCTTCCATCAACACTCAGTTCAAATCTCACCTTCTGGAAGATGATTTTCCCCAGTTTCCTCCAATACCAATCTCCACGGCTAGTGTCCTCCCTCTAAGATAACCTCCAGTTTACATAGGATATGTCTTATATGTACATATGTACTTTTATAAGTTGTCTCTCTTAAGGACTCCCCAGTACCCCAAAGAGGCAAAGGTACGTGGGGTTTGAACATTTCCACACTATAATAAGAAGGAGGAAAAGCTTGAACAGAAACGTGAACTGAGCCTCCCTTCCCCCACACACACTCCTTCCACACCAAACCAGAGTGAGCTACCAGAGCTCTCACTGGGACAATGAGTGAGTGGGGAAGATCTCTGTCAGGAGGGGCACTCCAGGGTCCTTGGGATCTGGGGACTGCCAGGAAAAAACATCTCAGGGTGGTTTCATGGGAGAATCATGCGCTGATCACAGGGGCCTCAGAGCTGTACTCGGGGTGGTTGCACTGAGTATCTAGGCAGAACTAAACACCAGGAGTGGACCATGGGCTGATTATCTGGGCAGAGCTGAACACCTGGGCAGTTTGGCTGTGATCAGGGCCCCAACGCTCTAAGAAACCTCGGAGGCTGGGAAGAACTAGTCTGAGGCAACCTAAATTCACAGAAAACCCACCCACATTACCCAGACCCCAGACCAAAAAATAAAGTGGAATAAAACCACCAAAGGGATGGCTCACATGGCCCAAAATCAAGCCTCCAGGAAGAAAGGGGAAAAGGTGACTATTGAAAACTTTTATGGTGGGAGTACCCAAGGAAAAGAAGAGAATGAGGATAAAATAAAAAAAAAATCAGAACATGCCTTACAAAATGGAAACTATCAACAAGCTCTGGAAGATCTCAAACTGGAGCTTACCCAAAAGAAGGAAAACTTCTGGAAAGAAAAATGGGAGAAAGAGATCAGCAGTCTGATAGATAAGTCTGCACAATTGGAGAAAGAGCGGGAAGCATCCAATAGAAGGGCAGACAAAGCTGAAAAGCAAAACCAGTCCCTAACGACCAGAATTAAGCAACTCAAAGAAAATGAGATCATAAAACAGCAAGAATCAATAAAGCAAAGCCAAAAAATTAATGAATTAGAAGAAAACATAAACATAAAAGGTCACAGACTTGGAAAACAGAGGAAGAAGAGAAAACCTCCAAATTATTGGTCTCCCAGAAAAAACAGAGATAAACAATAACCTCAATGTTATTCTACAGGAGATTATTGAAGAAAATTGCCCACACGTTCTGGAGCAAGGGGGCAAAATAGAAATAGAAATGGTTCATAGAATACCTTCTATACTAAATCCCCAAAAGACAACCCCCAGGAATGTAATTGCCAAATTCAAGAGCTTCCAAGAAAAGGAGAAAATCCTACAAGAAGCCAAGAAGAGGAGATTCAGATATAAGGGGGCTCCCATAAGGATCACACACGACTTAGTGGCTAACACCCTAAGAGACCTCAAAGCATGGAACACGATATTTAGAAAGGCAAGAGAGCTGGGTCTCCAACCAAGAATCAACTACCCAGCAAAACTGACTATATACTTCCAGGGGAAAGTATGGGCATTCAACAAAATAGAAGAATTCTAAGCATTTGCTAAGAAAAGACCAGAACTTAGTGGAAAACTTGATATCCAAGTACAGAAAGCAAGAGAAACATGAAAAGGTAAATATGAAAGAAAGGGAAAAGGAGATAAATCTTATCTTTTTCTTTAAGTCAAACTCTCTTCTATAAGGACTACATTTACATCAAATTATATATATATTAATATGTGGGGAAAATGTTTTGTGTAACTCTCAAAAATTGTATGCATCATAAGAGTAGTTAGAAGAAACATGCATAGGGAAATATTGGGGCATTAAGAAGATTTGGTGAAAGTGGGGGCAAAGAAAGGAAAAGGGAGGGGGGAACTGTCGATAATACTAAGATTTACTTCAAGAAATGGGGGGGGGACTTAATAGAATAATCTTTTCCATATAAAGATACACATGGGAAGGGGAGGGGAAGAGCTCTCATATGAGAAGGAGAGGAAGAGAACATGAAGTGGAATTACTTAAACCTTACTCTCAGTGAAATCAAATCTGAGAGGGAAGAACATCTAGATCCAGTGGGATCCTGAATTCTATCTTATCCAACAGGGCAAGAAAGAAAGGAAAATTAAGGAGGGGGAGGGGGAGAGAGTATAAAAAGGGAGGGAAGGAGAGGGGGAGGGAAAGGGAGCATAAAAAGGGAGGGGCTAGAAAGGGAAGCATATCAAGGGGGGGGGACAAGAAGAAAATTATAGACCAATCTCCCTAATGAATAGAGATGCAAAAATCTTAAATAGGATACTAGCAAAAAGACTCCAGCAAGTGATCAGAAGAATCATTCACCATGATCAAGTAGGATTCATACCAGGGATGCAGGGCTGGTTCAGTATTAGGAAAACCATCCACATAATTGACCACATCAACAAGCAAACCAACAAAAATCACATGATTATTTCAATAGATGCAGAAAAAGCCTTTGATAAAATACAAAACCCATTCCTATTAGAAACACTTGAAAACATAGGAATAGAAGGGCCGTTCCTAAAAATAATAAACAGTATATATCTAAAACCATCAACTAATATCATCTGCAATGGGGATAAAGTAAATCCATTCCCATTAAGATCGGGAGTGAAACAAGGATGCCCATTATCACCTCTATTATTTGACATTGTATTAGAAACACTAGCAGTAGCAATTAGAGAAGAAAAAGAAATTGAAGGCATTAAAATAGGCAAAGAGGAGACCAAATTATCGCTCTTTGCAGATGACATGATGGTCTACTTAAAGAATCCTAGAGATTCAACCAAAAAGCTAATCAAAATAATCAACAACTTTAGCAAAGTTGCAGGATACAAAATAAACCCACATAAAGTCATCAGCATTTCTATATAATTCCAACACAGCTCAGCAGCAAGAACTAGAAAGAGAAATCCCATTCAAAATTACCTTAGACAAAATAAAATACTTAGGAATCTATCTCCTGAGACAAATGCAGGAACTATATGAACACAACTACAAAACACTCTCCACACAACTAAAACTAGACTTGAACAATTGGAAAAACATTAACTGCTCATGGGTAGGACGAGCCAATATAATAAAAATGACCATCCTACCCAAACTCATCTATCTATTTAGTGCCATACCCATGGAACTTCCAAAAAATTTTTTTACTGATTTAGAAAAAAACCATAACAAAGTTCATTTGGAAGAACAAAAGATCAAGGATATCCAGATCAAGGATATAATGAAAAAAAAAATACAAAGGAAGGGGACCTTGCAGTCCCAGTTCTCAGACTCTATTATAAAGCAGCGGTCACCAAAACAATCTAGTACTGGCTAAGAGACAGAAAAGAGGATCAGTGGAATAGACTCAGGATAAGTGACCTCAGCAAGACAGTATATGACAAACCCAAAGATCCCAGCTTTTGGGACAAAAATCCACTATTTCATAAAAACTGCTGGGAAAATTGGAGGACAGTGTGGGAAAGATTAGGTTTAGATCAACACCTCACACCCTACACCAAGATAAATTCAAAATGGGTGAATGACTTGAACATAAAGAAGGAAACTATAAGAAAATTAGGCAAACACAGAATAGTACATATGTCAGACCTTTGGGAAGGGAAAGACTTCAAAACCAAGCAAGACTTAGAAAGAGTTACAAAATGCAAAATAAATAATCTGGAATACATCAAATTAAAAAGGTTTTGTACAAAGAAAACCAATGTAACTAAAATCAGAAGGGTAGCAACAAATTGGGAAACAATCTTCATAAAAACCTCTGACAAAGGTTTAATTACTCAAATTTACAAAGAACTAAATCAATTGTACAAAAAATCAAGCCATTCTCCAATTGATGAATGGGCAAGGGACATGAACAGGTAGTTCTCAGCCAAAGAAATCAAAACTATTAATAAGCACAAGAAAAAGTGCTCTACATCTCTTATAATCAGAGAGATGCAAATAAAAACAACTCTGAGGTATCACCTCACACCTAGCAGATTGGCTAACATGACAGCTATGGAAAGTAATGAATGCTGGAGGGGATGTGGCAAAGTAGGGACACTAATTCATTGCTGGTGGAGTTGTGAATTGATCCAACCATTCTGGAGGGCAATTTGGAACTATGCCCAAAGGGTGATAAAAGACTGCCTGCCCTTTGATCCAGCTATAGCACTGCTGGGTTTGTACCCCAAAGAGATAATAAGGAAAAAGACTTGTACAAGAATATTCAGAGCTGCACTCTTTGTGGTGGCCAAAAATTGGAAAATGAGGGGATGCCCTTCAATTGGGGAATGGCTGAACAAATTGTGGTATATGTTGGTGATGGAATATTATTGTGCTAAAAGGAATAATAAAGTGGAGGAATTCCATGGAGACTGGAACAACCTCCAGGAAGTGATGCAGAGCGAAAAGAGCAGAACCAGGAGAACATTGTACACAGAGACTGATACACTGTGGTACAATCGAAGGTAATGGACTTCTCCATTGGTCTCAATGCAATGTCCCTGAACAATCTGCAGGGATCTAAAAAATACTATCCACAATCAGAGGATAAACTGTGGGAGTAAAAACACTGAGGAAAAGCAACTGCCTGACTACAGGGGTGGAGGTGATAGGACTGAGGAGAGACTCTAAATGAACACTCTAATGCAAATACCAACAACATGGAAATGGGTTAGAAACAGGAACATATGTGATACCCAGTGGAATCGTGTATCGGCTATGGGAGAAGGAAGGGTGGTGGGAGGGGGGGGTAGGAAAAGAAAATGATCTTTGTTTCCAGTGAATAATGTTTGGAAACGACAAAATAAAATAACGTTAAAAAAAAGAAAGAAAATAGTTTCCTTGTGGGCAGGGACTGAATTTGTGCCTTTTTTTGTATACCAATTCCTTCACAAAGTGCCTAACATGCAGTAAGTGCTTACTACGTAAGTGACAATGATATCAACAGGAATCACAATGACAACATATACTAGACATTGTGTTAGATGCTGGAGATATGAAAACAAAGGCCAAAACAATCCTGACCTTGAGAAGCTTACAGTCTAACTAGGGAAGAAAACTTGTACATATATAGTATAGGTATATGTGGAACATATGAGGTGATTTAAAGGGAGAGGCATTAGCAGCTGAGGGGATCTGGAAAGACCATTGCCCCACCTGACTGCAGAAGTCAACATTTTCTGCATTAATGACCCTCCTAGTCCAATGCACAAATAGAGCATAGGTGGACCCCAGAGGGTAAGAAGAAAATCTTAAATCCTTATATACAGACACCATGTCCAGCCTTCTGGGCTGTGCTAACAAGAGTGCCAGACCCAACAGATGGTAGACAAGAATTATCACCACTATAAACAGCCAACTACCCTTCTCAATCCCTTTGACAAATCACTTCTCTTCCTCCCTTCCCCCATCTATCTAACGCTGCCAGGCCAGAAGCCGAGATATTTACTCAGCACCCATAGTGTGCAGAGCTCTGGACCCCATACACTTGGACCAACTGTGAGAACACTAATAAATCATCATTTAAAGCCAGAAAATTCTTCTATATGGCAAGAGATATGTGGCATGTGACTGTACACTGGGACTCAACAGTCCTCTTTCCCCACATATGTATGCTAATACTTCTTTGGTTTACAGCTCTGGAGGTTTGGACCACCTGCAGCCCATATCTGCATGGACATTCCCTCTAGGCCAATGAATATTAATAATAACAAACATTTATATAGCACTATAAAGTTTGCAAAGCATTTTCAAATATTATTTTATTCTCATGACAACCCTAAAAGATAAGTGCTATTATTATATTCATTTTACAATTGAGGAAACTAAGGCAGATAGTGGTTAGGTGACTTGCCCAGGGTCATATAGCTAGTGTTTAAGGAAAGATATGAACTCTGGTCTTCTAGACTTCAAGTCCTGCACTCTATCTATTATGCTGCTTTGTTGTCTAGAATGAATGAATGATGCCCCCCACTAAATTTTTCTTCCTTAAAGGCATCCCCTATCTACCACTAACTATTGTGTGCTTAAGCCTTGCATATTTAACTCAACTGTGCCATTGATTCACTGTGTTATTTCACATTACTTTTCTTGTATCTATTTTTTTGTTTGTAAAATCTCTCATTCCTCCTCTAGCCTTAATTTGATGTGACTCTATAATATTGTATCTTTAAAGTCTAGCAATGCATTTCATGTCAATCATGATCTATTTGTGACTTAATCTGAAAGAAGTGGGCTAAATACTCATTCAGCTAAGTGTACTTGTAGTCCGCTGAATATCTGTGTTGATTTATTGACCAATACCAACTGGAAGGAGTCTCTAGTAATGGGCCATAGATATCTACCTTTACCTCCTTTTCATTTTGTCATTATCTTAAATGAAGATAAAGAAAACATTCTTGTGATTTTCAAATAATACAGAAGAAAGGGGAAACTCACAAGATGGATGACAAGATTCAAAAAAATCTTCACAAATTGATCTAAAATAATGTGATAAAAACTTAGCAAGGATAAATACAGCTATTCATCTATCTTGAAAGGACACTTCTTGGACCATGAGATAAGTGCAGTACTGAATATCAGTCTTGATTGCATTGGGGGAAATTAAGCAATGCTTTTAATTCCCTCAACCATTTCCTTGAAAAAGAAGCCCACCCTGTAAACAGCAACATTTATCCAATGATGTTATGTAGTTGTGAATCATGGAACCCTATAGTCTGCAAGAATTAAAGTTGTGAATTACCCAAAGAACAATGGAGGGGCCCCTTGTGGGTGGGAGTTGGCAGCAACGTATTATCAGTGAAGTACAGTCAGTTCTGCTCTAATATGATATGTGTGTTCCTAAAAACAACTGAGCTATACAGAATCACATGATAAGAACCAAAGGGGCTTATATCTATGGGCACCATAGATATAATAATGCTAAGCCCAGAGTTAAGAAGTCCTGAGTTTAATTCTGGCCTCAGACATTTACTAGCCATGAAGCTGTTAACCTCTGTCTATGTCAGCTTCCTCAACTGTAAAATGGGAATAATAATAGCACCCATTTCTCAGAATTGTTATGAGGATCAAGTAGGATAATATTTATAAAGCACTTAACACAGTGCCTGGCACACAGTATGTATTATATAAATGTTGTTATCGTTATTATAGGGAAAGTGGAATTGACAGTGACATTTTAAAAAGTTAGGAATCTAATAAAAATGATAACACCATGTAACACATGTTAAATAATTAAATAATACATAAATATTACAATAAATAATATTAGTATTTGTGACCTCAGTTTGCTGCTAAAGTTGGGCACTAGTTCCCATGGGCATCAGTTGGCAAAGTTGGTCAGCAAAGCCTAGGATTAGGGCAGAGGGAGACTTCCATCAGTGAAAACTCTTATAATCAGGAGTCTAGGACAGAGACTGAGACAGAAGATCAGGGGTGAAGTAGAGGCCAACTCTCCTCCATAAGACCTGAAGTTTGCTTGTGGATGCAGATGTTGGAAGAGTCACAGCTTGTGAGTTCATGTGAAGTGGGGCTGTTTTCTGTGGTTTTTGCTTTTTTTTAGATAAAATTGTACATAAGCAAACTCAAAATTCTCATTATGTTCAAATTGTTCCCTATTATATTAATTATATTGGAATATTTTCAAAACAAGCATTATAAAAAAACTGACTGTATTGTGCAGGAGAGATGCCATAAAAGGTATCATTAGAAAGATGGATAATTGTAAAACAAAGTATGCCAGGGATGTGATATTGAGGGATAGTTGATGGGCAGCCCAGTTTTCATATGGGCAGGCAGACATTGTCAGGAGATCTTAAGGAAGGTCCCAGGCACATTGGGTGGACCTCCTGTGGGGAATTTATGGGAGAATGTGGAAAAGAACCATACAAACTAGAAAGGTATAGGTGGATTACAATGGGAATTGCTGGGAATTGACAAGACCAAAAGCCTTTAAAAGGATATGTCTAATAAAACCTTTCCCTGATGCCTGGTCATTGTTTGGAAATGACCTGCCTTCTCAAAGGCTATCCCAGTGGAACATAAGTGGGTCCTATGGGGAAGGAGAAGGGAAAGGAATAAACGTTTACATAGAACCTACTATGTACCCGGCACTCTGCTAAGCATATTTTCACAACTATCTTGCAAACACAAAACTGGAAGAATTTCAAATTCATGAGACCATGGAAATGTAGTACTATATCTTTTCTGAGGACCGACTTGGCTAGGCTTAATGATGCCCATGCAGGGGCAGCTAGGTGGCTCAGTGGATAAAGAGCCAAGTCTGAAGATAGGAGGATCTGGGTTCAAATGTGGCCTCAGATATTTCTTAGCTGTGTGACCCTGGCAATTACTTGCCCTTGTTGCTCTTCTGCCTTAGAACCCATACTTAATATCTATTCCAAGTCAGAAGGAAAGGGTTTGTTTAAAAAAAAAAAAAAAGAGGACCATGATCAGAATTATTTAGCCGCTTTAGCTCTTTAAAACTACTTACTAAGTTACAGAGGGGTTGCCATCTGTGTTAGTGGAGGAGGGGCCCTTACTGATGAAATGACAGTTTCTCAAAGTATAGAAGTAAATATTAAAACCTTAGTTTAGATTCTAAAAATCAAATACCCATGCACAGAATGAAAGAAGTATTGCCTAAAATTACTATTGCTATGAAGATGATTTGGGAGTTTCAGTGAACTAAAAGTTCAATATAGACCAATGGTATAATATAGCTGCTTAATAAGACACATACCTCCAAAGAAATAGTTTCAGAAAAAATGAGGAAACCTTGTATGAACTGATACAAAGTGACCTAGAGTCAGGAGAACAATTTTATAATAGCAATATTGTAAAGACACGCTACTATGAAACACTTAGTAACTGATCAACACAATGACCAATCATATTTCCAAAGGACTCATGATGGAACATAGCTATCTATCTCCAGATAGAAAGCTGTGGGTTCAGAGTGCAGTTTGATACATATTTTCTTCTCTCTCTCTCTCTCTCTCTCTCTCTCTCTCTCTCTCTCTCTCTCTCTCTCTCTCTCTCTCTCTCTCTCTCCCTCTCTCCCTCTTTCCCTCTTTCCCTTTCCCTCTGTCCCTCCCCCTCTCTCAAAGCATAAATATGCTTTGCATATCTATGCATATTAAATAGATTTTATTTTTCTTCCCTTCTTGATGGTTTGGGGAGGGGAGAGAGAATTTGGAACTGAAAAGAAAATTTCCAAAAAAATAAAATTAAAAATAAAGCCCCAAAGCAGTCCTTATTTTAAAAAAAAAAAAGCAATATAACCTCCTGCCCCAATAAAAGCTAAATCAGGACAAGTTTAATGTCCAAGGTAATAAATGTATTATTGTCCTCTGGCCTGGTAAGACCTCTTCTGGAATGTCAAGTGTAATCTTTTGAACTACAATTTAAGAAAGATGTTAACAAACTGGATGTACCCAAAGGAGAATAACCAGGATGGGGAAGTGGATTTTTTTTAACAGAAAATGGATACTTTTATTATATAACACAAATGCATTAAATAAATGTCAGCTATGTTTATTTTTATACCTAATTTATTTTTTTAAACCCTTACCTTCCATCTTGGAGTCAATACTGTGTATTGGCTCCAAGGCAGAAGAGTGGTAAGGGCTAGGCAATGGGAGTCAAGTGACTTGCCCAGGGTCAAACAGCTAGGAAGTGGCTGAAGTCAGATTTGAACCTAGGACCTCCCATCTCTAGGCCTGGCTCTCAATCCACTGACCTACCCAGCTGCCCCCACCTAATTTACTTTTTTTATTTTTTAACATTATTTTATTTGGTCATTTCCAAACATTATTCACTTGAAACAAAGATCATTTTCTTTTCCTCCCCTCCCCTCCACCACCTTTCCCTCTCCCATAGCTGACGCACAATTCCACTGGTTATCACATGTGTTCCTGTTTCTAACCCATTTCCAAGTTGTTGGTATTTGCATTAGAGTGTTCATTTAGAGTCTCTCCTCAGTCCTTTCACCTCCACTCCTGTAGTCAGGCAGTTGCTTTTCCTCAGTGTTTTTACTCCCACAGTTTATCCTCTGATTGTGGATAGTATTTTTTAGATCCCCGCAGATTGTTCAGGGACATTGCATTGACACCAATGGAGAAGTCCACTACCTTCGATTGTACCACAGTGTATCAGTCTCTGTGTATAATGATTTCCTGGTTCTGCTCCTTTCACTCTGCATCACTTCTTGGAGGTTGTTCCAGTCTCCATGGAATTCCTCTACTTTATTATTCCTTTTAGCACAATAGTATTCCATCACCAACATATACCACAATTTGTTCAGCCATTCCCCAATTGTTGTCTCTTAGTGTGTTAGCTGCTAAGTCATGTGTGATCCTTATGGGAGCCCCTCTATATCTGAAGTTCCTCTTCTTGGCTTCTTGTGGGATTTTCTCCTTTTCTTGGAAGCTCTTGAATTTGGCAATTACATTCCTGGGGGTTGTCTTTTGGGGATTTAGTATAGAGGGTGTTCTATGAACCATTTCTATTTCTATTTTGCCCCCTTGTCCAGAACGTGTGGGCAATTTTCTTCAATAATCTCCTGTAGAATAACATCGAGGTTATTGTTTATCTCTGGTTTTTCAGGGAGACTGATAATTCAGAGGTTGTCTCTTCTTCCTCTGTTTTCCAAGTCTGTGACCTTTTCAGTGAGATATTTTATGTTTTCTTCTAATTCATTAATTTTTTGGCTTTGCTTTATTGATTCTTGCTGTTTTATGATCTCACTTTCTTCGAGTTGCTTAATTCTGGTCGTTAGGGACTGGTTTTGCTTTTCAGCTTTGTCTGCCCTTCTATTGGATGCTTCCCGCTCTTTCTCCAATTGTGCAGACTTATCTATCAGACTGCTGATCTCTTTCTCCCATTTTTCTTTCCAGAAGGTTTCCTTCTTTTGGGTAAGCTCCAGTTTGAGATCTTCCAGAGCTTGTTGATAGTTTCCATTTTGTAAGGCATGTTCTGATTTTTTTTTTATTTTATCCTCATTCTCTTCTTTTCCTTGGGTCCTCCCACCATAAAAGTTTTCAATAGTCACCCTTTTCCCTTTCTTCCTGGAGGCTTGGTTTTGGGCCATGTGAGCCATCCCTTTGGTGGTTTTATTCCCCTTTCCTTTTTGGTCTGGGGTCTGGGTGATATGGGTGGGTTTTCTGTGAATTTAGGTTGCCTCAGTCTAGTTCTTCCCAGCCTCTGAGGTTTCTTAGAGCACTAGGGCCCTGATCACAGCCAAACTGCCCAGGGGTTCAGCTCCACCCAGATAATCAGCATGTGGTTCGCCCCTGGTGTTTAGCTCCACCTAGATACTCAGCGCAACCACCCCAAGTACAGCTCCGCGGGCCCTCTGTGCTTAGCTCAGGATTCTCCCATGAAACTGCCCTGAGACATTGTTTCCTGGCAGTCCCCAGATCCCAAGGACCCTGGAGTGCCCCCCCAGAAAGAGATGTTCCCCACTCACTCGCTGTCCCAGTGAGCGCTCCGGTAGCTCACTCTGGTTTGGTGGGGGAAGTGAGGGGCGGGGGGCAGCTCAGTTCACGTTTCTGTGCAAGCTTTCCTCCTTCTTATTATAGTGTAGAAATGTTCAAACCCCATGTACCTTCACCTCTGTGGGGGTACTGGGGAGTCCTTATGTTCCTCCAAAGGTGATTTTTATGCTCCTTTGATATAGTCTATTTCGTTCAGTGCCGGGGAGAGGAAGCATGTGGCGTCTAGATTGCAGCCATGTTTACCCGGAAGTCCTCGGGGAAGTGGCTTTTAATACCCTGAGAAAAGAAGACTGATTAAAAGAATTTAGGAGTTTAAACTAAATTTAAGTTTAGTTTAAATGATGATAATAATGGCAGCTAACATTTATAGGGCACTATCAAGTTTGCTAAATGCTTCACATATATTATCTTATTTGTGCCTCACAACAACTCTCTAAGGAGCAATGAGGCATTGTGGATAGAAAGCTGGCATTGAAATTAGGAATACTTGAGTTCAAGCCTTGTTTCTGATCCCTGTTGCCTAGATGGCTGTGGACTAATTACTTCACCTCTCAGTATCCTTGTCACAGTCCTGGCAACTTTGAGACCTCAGCTTGCAAAGAAATTGCTTTTACTGGCAAAGAAGGTTTCATGAAATCATGAATTTAGAGCTAGAAGATTCCTTAGAGGACAACAAACAACTCCTTCATTGTACAGATGAGGAAACCGGAAGAACAATTTACATAATAACAACATTGCCAAGAAAAATATTTCCAAAAATTCAAGAACTCTGATCAATGCAATAAATCACCATGGTTCCAGTGGTCCAGCGATAAAGTATGCCACCTACCTCCTAATCCAAAAGAGTGGACAGAAGATGTATAATGAGAAATAATGAGAATTTGTTATATTTGACTGTACATATTTGTTAGAAGGAGTTTGTTGTCCTTTTTCCCATGAGGAAAATTTTTTTCAGCAAAATTGCATGAAGGATACCCATACTCTAGCTAGAAATGACAGGGATTAGAAGGAAAAGGAGATAAATGCTTAATTGAAATTTTTTGGAAAAAGGAAACTGAGGCACAGAGAACCAGGATAAGTCAGCTGGAAAGGGGCTAACGCAAAACTTGATGCAGTTCTCCCTATCTCTGGTGCCCTACCCATTATGCCAAGCTCTTTCTTCATCTAAGAGTTCTCTAAACCAGTAAAATCACAGATCCAATCCCTGTCCCCCAACTTACAGATGAGGAAATAGATGTTAAATGACTGACCAAAGGTAACCCAGTTAGTCTGAGGCAGGGTTCAAAGTCATGTCTTGCTAAGTCCAAGACTAAACCTCAATCCACTAAGCCTCTTATGGAAGACCTGATAGCATTCTTTAGGAATCTGAAGGCCTCTCTTGGGAAAGAAAGATTGTGTTTATTCTACTTGGTCCTAGAAGGCAGAATGACATGAGAAAAGCTTTTAGCTTAATATCAAGAAGACTACCAGTTTGGAACCATTCCTTGCTGAGACTAGGCTGTGACTTTGAATTCCCTACTCCCAACCCTTCATGCTTAGCACAGTGTCTTGCTTATAGGAGATGCTTAATAAGTGTTTACTGAGTGAAGTGTGTGTGTGTGTGTGTGTGTGTGTGTGTGTGTGTTTAAACAATTGGAGCCTTCCGGAAATGGAACAGGCTACCCTGTGGTTAATTGGCTTCATCGTGGAGTTAACAGAGCACATGGACTAAATTCAGTGAGTTCCTTATCCCTGGGGCTATTCAAGTATTGGCTGGATAACCACCTGTCGGTGTGTTATAGAGGAGATTCCTTCCTGTATCTTGGTAAGGATAGCATACATGCCTTCTGGACTGGGGACCCTGAGGTCACTTCCAACTCTGCTATTACATAATCCTGTGAGTCTTTCTCTAGTTCCAGAAAAATGAGAAAAAACTTGGATTGAATTCCGTAGGCATATACTTTACATTATGATTTTGTTCTCCCCAAAGTAAGTCTCATTCTGCCAGACTCTTTCTGTCGCACAAGGACTAGTTGAGTCGGGTGTGGTGGCAGTCACCTGCACTGGTTTCCACTGAGATGCTGAGACTGGACAGTTGCTTGAGCTCAGGAATTTTGAGCTAAATAGGGATAAAGTTGTTTAGGTCTCCACACCGATATAGTGAACTGTGAAGGAAAGCCATCAGACTGCCTTTGGAGAGACAAACTGGCTCAAGTCAGGAACAAGACAGATCAAAGCTCCTTCCCCAATCACTAATGGGGTTGGACCTATGAGTAGCTGCTACACTTCTAGTTTGGATGAAAAAGGGAAACCTGGCTGACTAGGTAAGGATAGAACCTAAAACGCCCCTGACCTATCAAAAACCAAGCAGTGAAGGGGACCCACACCCCAGCTGGAGGTGACATTAGCCTTTGGGGACTTTCCTTTCCTGCTGCAGGGGGACAAGGGAGGTCCCTCACCCAAATCTTTCAGGTTATGGATGTGATCATTTTCATGACTAATAGCCAGGGTTCCTGGCATCTATGGGCCAAACTATATAATTTGCAAATCTCTCCCAACAAATAAATCTAAATTCGGTATATAACTTAATTCCAACTTCATATCTCAAACTTATGTGTTTACTTCAGGGACTAAGTGCTATTTTGTAGTTTCCAGTACAAAGCAACTCATAATTTTTTCACACCTCTTGGAGCAGGTGACAGCTTGCTTACAAAAGCTAATTCATTCTTGTGGGGAGAGTCTGGCTGGGCTTTAATGTATGCACGAATAACACATCACAATAAGGTTACAGGCAGAAACTCCCTCCCCACGCCCCACAGATGCATTTGTAGGATTCAGCTTTCCATGAGGCAAATGCATGAAGCAGACACCCAGAATCAGGCTTGTCCTGGAAACTAGCAATGAGAGAGAGGCCTCCCTATGTAATTTCCTCTTGGACAGAGTCCTCCCCCCCAACCCCCACCACCACCCCTTATTTAATTGCAGGAAGAATTGTTATGCTAATTGCCATTATTCACAGAGTTAACAGAGCACAGGGTCTAAATTTAGCTCCCCAATTGCAGAGGGTTGAGTGCCTGATGCTAGAGCAAGAAGGGAGAAATTACTGACTGAGAAGAGCAGATTTGGGGAACCCAAGGAGGCTGAATGAGAGTGCAGAGTGACTGGAAGAAGAGACAGAGCCCTCTCTTCATGCCAGAGTAATACTCAAATGGAGCTGGCATCTCATTTATGTGAATATTCCCTCTAACAGTGCGAAACTTTACCCATCCATGCCTGCCCTTGCCATGGCACCCTTAACCACATCCACTTTAAAATACCCAGGATAGCATCCTGCCAAAAATAAATCAGGCAATGTGATGCAGCAAGAAGATCCCTAGAGTGAGAGTGAGAGATTATGATTGGGCTCATAGAAAGTGAATATAGATCAACCTGGAGTGGGGAAAGCAGTCCCCCAACTTCTTTCCTATCCCTCAAAGTGAAAGTGACAAAGACTGGAAACTAAGAACGAGGATGCTTAAGCTAAAGAACAGAGCCCCCAAGACTCCAGGTTCCTACATCCTAAACTACCCTGGAAGCTTCTTTCTGTTGCGTGGAGCAGCAAAAGTGAAAGATTGAATGGGATCTGGTTTAGGCAAGTTTCAGAGTGTTTTAGCTTCATTGATTGTTAATAATAAAGTCACAGCTGGCTAATGCCAGGGGATGATTCACTGTCAGTAGGAGCAAGAAGTCCAGGGTCCAAGCATTTCTTCTGACACTTGGTAATTTATTCTTATGAGAATCTCATTCTTTTCTCTTTCCTGAACCCCTAACCTAGATCCTGGCTGGTATTCTTGGACTTATTTTTTTTTATTTTTTATTTTTGTTTTTTTTAATTATATTTTATTTGATCATTTCCAAGCATTATTCGTTAAAGACATGGATCATTTTCTTTTCCTCCCCCCCACCCCCCATAGCCGACGCGTAAGTCCATTGGGTATTAGATGTTTTCTTGGTTTGAACCCATTGCTTTGTTGATAGTATTTGCATTAGAGTGTTCATTTAGAGTCTCTCCTCTGTCATGTCCCCTGAACCTCTGTATTCAGGCAGTTGCTTTTCCTCGGTGTTTCCACTCCCATAGTTTATCCTTTGCTTATGAATGGTGTTTTTTTCTCCTGGATCCCTGCAAGTTGTTCAGGGACATTACACCGCCACTAATGGAGAAGTCCATTGTGTTCGATTATACCACAGTGTATTAGTCTCTGTGTACAATGTTCTCCTGGTTCTGCTCCTCTCGCTCTGCATCACTTCCTGGAGGTTGTTCCAGTCTCCATGGAACTCCTCCACTTTATTATTCCTTTTAGCACAATAGTATTCCATCACCAACATATACCACAGTTTGTTCAGCCATTCCCCAATTGATGGGCATCCCCTCGTTTTCCAGTTTTGGGCCACCACAAAGAGCGCAGCTATGAATATTTTTGTACAAGTCTTTGTGTCCATTATCTCTTTGGGGTACAGACCCAGCAGTGCTATGGCTGGGTCAAAGGGTAGATATTCTTTTGTCGCCCTTTGGGCATAGTTCCAAATTGCCCTCCAGAATGGTTGGATCAGTTCACAACTCCACCAGCAATGAATTAATGTCCCTACTTTGCCACATCCCCTCCAGCATTCATTACTTTCCTTTGCTGTTATGTTAGCCAATCTGCTAGGTGTGAGGTGATACCTCAGAGTTGTTTTGATTTGCATCTCTCTGATTATAAGAGATTTAGAACACTTCTTCATGTGCTTGTTAATAGTTTTGATTTCTTTATCTGAGAACTGCCTATCCATTTCCCTTGCCCATTTATCAATTGGAGAATGGCTTGATTTTTTGTACAATTGATTTAGCTCATTATAAATATGAGTAATTAAACCTTTGTCAGAGGTTTCTATGAAGATTTTTTCCCAATTTGTTGTTTCCCTTCTGATTTTAGTTACATTGGTTTTGTTTGTACAAAAGCTTTTTAGTTTGATGTAGTCAAAATTATTTATTTAACATTTTGTGATTCTTTCTATGTCTTGCTTGGTTTTAAAGCCTTTCCCCTCCCAAAGGTCTGACATGTATACTATTCTGTGTTTACCCAATTTACTTATGGTTTCCTTCTTTATGTTTAAGTCACTCACCCATTTTGAATTTATCTTGGTGTAGGGTGTGAGGTGTTGATCTATTCCTAGTCTCTCCCACACTGTCTTCCAATATTCCCAACAGTTTTTATCGAATAGTGGATTTTTGTTCCAAAAGCTGGGATCTTTGGGTTTATCGTATACTGTCTTGCTGAGGTCGCTTGCCCCCAGTCTGTTCCACTGATCTTCCTTTCTGTTTCTTAGCCAGTACCAAATTGTTTTGATGACTGCTGCTTTGTAATATAGTTTTAGGTCAGGGACTGCAAGGCCCCCATCATATGTGTTTTTTTTTTCATTATTTCCCTGGATATCATTGATCTTTTGTTCTTCCAAATGAACTTTGTTATTGTTTTTTCTAAATCAGTGAAGAAGTATTTTGGTAGTTCAATGGGTATGGCACTAAATAGATAAATAAGTTTGGGTAGGATAGTCATTTTTATTATATTGGCTTGTCCTATCCATGAGCAGTTAATGTTTTTCCATTTGTTCAAGTCTAGTTTTAGTTGTGTGGCGAGTGTTTTGTAGTTGTGTTCATATAGTTCCTGTGTTTGTCTTGGGAGGTAGATTCCTAGGTATTTTATTTTATCTAAGGTGATTTTGAATGGGATTTCTCTTTCTAGTTCTTGCTGCTGAGCTGTGTTGGAGATATATAGAAAAGCTGATGATTTATGTGGGTTTATTTTGTATCCTGCAACTTTGCTAAAGTTGTTGATTATTTCAATTAGCTTTTTGGTTGAATCTCTAGGATTCTTTAAGTAGACCATCATGTCATCCGCAAAGAGTGATAACTTGGTCTCCTCCTTGCCTATTTTGATGCCTTCAATTCCTTTATCTTCTCTAATTGCTACTGCTAGTGTTTCTAGTACAATGTCAAATAGTAGAGGTGATAATGGGCATCCTTGTTTCACTCCTGTTCTTATTGGGAATGCATCTAGTTTATCCCCATTGCAGATGATATTAGCTGTTGGTTTTAGATATATACTGTTTATTATTTTTAGGAATGACCCTTCTATTCCTATGCTTTCTAGTGTTTTTAATAGGAATGGGTGTTGTATTTTATCAAAGGCTTTTTCTGCATCTATTGAGATAATCATGTGGTTCTTGCTAGTTTGCTTGTTGATGTGGTCAATTATGTGGATGGTTTTCCTAATGTTGAACCAGCCCTGCATCCCTGGTATGAATCCTACTTGATCATGGTGAATGATCCTTCTGATCACTTGCTGGAGTCTTTTTGCTAGTATCCTATTTAAGATTTTTGCATCTATATTCATTAGGGAGATTGGCCTATAGTTTTCTTTCTCTGTTTTTGACCTGCCTGGTTTTGGAATCAGTACCATGTTTGTGTCGTAAAAGGAGTTTGGTAGAACTCCCTCTTTGCTTATTATGTCAAATAGTTTGTATAGTATTGGGATTAACTGTTCTCTGAATGTTTGATAGAATTCACAGGTGAATCCATCAGGCCCTGGGGATTTTTTTCTTAGGAGGTTCTTTGATGGCTTGTTGGATTTCAATTTCTGATATGGGATTATTTAAGAATTCTATTTCCTCTTCTGTTAGTCTAGGCAGTTTGTATTTTTGTATATATTCATCCATTTCTCCTAAATTGGTGTATTTATTGCCATATAATTGGGCAAAGTAATTTCTAATGATTGCCTTAATTTCATCTTCATTGGAGGTGCTGTCCCCCTTTTCATCTTTAATGCTGTGAATCTGCTTTTCTTCCTTCCTTTTTTTAATGAGATTGACCAGTACTTTGTCTATTTTGTTTGTTTTTTCAAAGTACCAGCTTCTTGTCTTATTTATTAAATCAATAGTTCTATCACTTTCGATTTTATTAATTTCTCCCTTAATTTTTAGGATTTCTAGTTTGGTTTTCTGCTGGGGGGTTTTAATTTGATTGCTTTCGAGTTTTTTCATTTGCATTTCCAATTGATTGATCTCTGCTCTCCCTTGTTTGTTAATATAAGCATTCAGGGATATGAATTCTTGGACTTATTTTAATTAGAGGTGCATCAGAATGTCAGAGTGTAGGGTTGTGCCTTTATTTACTCTAAAGAGAATGGAAAGAGACTTGTAGAAAGAATTATATTCTACCCAATGATAGTCACTTTGGGAGGAGCCTCCTCATCTCATCTCTTTTCTTTAGAGACTGTGGTGTAGTAGACAGACTGAAAGCCCAGGAGACAGGAGAGCTTCATTCTAGCCCAAGCTCTGCTATTTCCTAGCTGAGAGGTCTTTTTTTTTTAAACCCTTACTTTTCTCTCTTAGAAACCACTCTATAGAAGATAGAAGAGTAAGGGCTAGGCAAATGGATTTAAGTGACTTGCCCAGGGTCACATAGCTAAGAAATGTCTGAGGCCAGATTTGAACTCAGGGTCTCCTAACTCTAGGACTGGTGCTCTATCCATTGTGCAACCTAGCTGTCCCTGAAGCTGAGAGGTCTTGAACAAATTCCTTCATGCTTTCTGATCTTCAGTTTCCTTATCTTTATAATTAGAGGATTAAATTAAATAGAGAGTCTCTAAGACCTCTTCCAATACTACCTTTTTACTTCTAAGTTCTAAGGACACTTTCATTTCTGAGTTCTAAGGTCCCTTTCAGCTGTGGCATTTTCTGTTCGAAGGTCTCTTCCAGCTCTGGTATTCTAGGTTTTTAGGTACCTCTGACCTATGATATTCTATGTTCTGTATTTTAAAGTCTCTACTAATCTTCACATTCTATGCTTCATATTCTAAGGTTCTTCCCAATTCAGAGGTTCAGAGGATTTAAATTAAGAGCTGAAAGGATCTCACAGGCTATTAAATCCAATTCCTTTATTTTACCAGATTAAAAAAGAGAGACCCAAAGACAGTAAGTCATTTGCCCATAGTCAAACATCTAGTATCTGAGACAGAATTTGAACCCATGTCTTTCTAATTCCAGAGTCCTATGCCCTATACTATGCTAGCCTCCTGACATTCTATAGTCTTATCTAGCTCTAATATTTTATACTCTATGTTCCAACATTCTATAGCAGATCCCTTTACACTCTACCAAGAGTCTTTGAATATCACCAGGAATTAATGCACAATTTTTCATTTTGATATTAAAATTTGAGTTTTTGAGACTTGTCTGCCATTTTAAAAAGTCATCCTGAGAGAAATATGGAAAAGTGAGGAAGGGAGATCAGAGAACAGAGATGAGAACTCCAATAAACTGCTTTGTAGGGCCAAGGACTCATTCTCTAGAACTGATTTGATCACTTCCAAGTGGTTTCTAAGGGTAATTCTCTCCCTCAGTTTGAACTCTATCTCTAATTTCTTGTCTAGCTTTACAGCCACCTGACAAGAACTCAGAGACATAACAAAATGGAAAGAACCCTGGCTTTGGAGTCAGAGGACCTGAGTACAAATCCCATCTCTGCTCATTACTATCTATGTGAGTGTGGACAATTTATTAACCTTTCTGTGCTTTCTCAGCTAAGATGAGAGAGTTTGGATTGGATGATCCTTTTCAATCTATGAACTTGAAACAATTATTCTGGGCCTAGGGCTGTGATCTTATTCCCTGGAGTGAAGATAAATGTGAAACAGCTAGGACATCCCCAAGTGGCATCAATATAGGGCATGACACCCCTAGAGTTCAGGCCTTTAATATTCCTTTTCTGTTGGAGAAAAAGGTACTCTTCCATTCTCCTCCCAGGTTCCCCAGGGTCCATCGTCCTTAGGGAATTTGTAATTAGAGAAAGTTTGAACACAGAATGTTTGAATCTAGAATGTTAGGGATAAAAGAAATATTAGAATCATAGGATGAGGAAGATGACAGCTGGAAAAGATAGATAAATTAACAAGCATTTATTAGAGAGATGAATATTAAAACAGAGTTCATCTTTAAGAAACTTACAGTCTAATGGGAGGAGACAATGAAAAGTTATAGGGATTATTAAAAGGGTCACAGGGGAATAAGTTGTCAGATACCTTCTGAGGGAGGCCCAAGCAGGGAACTGCTCGGTCATTGCAACACATATCGCTGCAAAACATCTGGCAAACAGACCCCCGGCAGAAAACATAAATGCGTCAACACCCTAGCCATAGATTCCAGGAGGAATTTGTGGGCCACGTATGCTGGCAGGTGATATGCTGGCAGATGATGGGTATAAAAACCTCTGCACTTACGAGCTGCAGGCAGAACTCTTTTGTTGAGCTCCCCTGGTGCGCACCAGATCAATAAACGACCCTTTTGCTTGATTGTATTGTCTACTGGTCTTCCTTGGTGGTGGGTGATGACTTGGACCCTAACATTTAGGGGCTTGTCCCAGGATCCTCGTCCCCACCTCTGAACCCCTTGACAGAAGGGCCAAGGGCACTGTCTTGGACCAGACCTTCAGGTGAGTCAAGTGGAGTGTGTTTGTGGTGATCAAAAGTGTGTATGGGGGAGAGGAGGACTCTCATTGAACATACAGCTTAGTGGATGGGAGATTCCATGCCCTGCGGGTCATACGGGGACATCCTATGCTAAGTTCCAAGGCCCATCCCATTCTGGGGTGAGGGGTTTGCCCCGCGGCATCTGTCCAAACCTCCTACCTGTTTCTGAGAGTGAACCCTGCGAGGGAGCCAGTCGGGAACCAGGGGAAGCGCTTGAGATCTGTCTGAGGGGTGGTGAAGGATTATGGTCCAGGGTACGTGCCAACCTTGGAACTTTCAGGGATTTGAGTCCCCTGAGGCAGAGTTCGAGTCTCTGTCAGGTTGGGATTGTTCTCAACTAAATTGAAGGGCAGGAGGTTCAAGTCCCCCTGGGGAAGATATTGCACCCCTAAGAGAGACCGGGGGATGCCCCACAATTTCTAGGTGACTCTTATAGCCTTATAGACACACTGGGTCTTTTTGGCTGCAAGGGAGGGAAGGGGCGACCAGCCTCTGACAGGCAGTCGCTGACATCAGGATTCTTTGAACTCTCCGGTATCACCCCCCTCCTCATCCTACTCTCTCTGATTTATCTCCTCATCCTCTCCTTAACCTCTGGACCCAATATGGGTCAAGGCCAGTCCACCCCCCTAGATTTGATCCTCCAACATTATGCTGATTTTAAGTCAAGAGCCGCAAACCTGGGCCTGGCAGTTCATAAGGGAAAATTGCAGACTTTCTGTAACATGGAATGGCCCACCTTTGGGGTCAGGTGGCCCCGAGGAAGTACTTTGCAGAACAGTGTCATCTCTACCATCCGGGGGCAGGTCCTCCTCCCTGGACCAGAAGGGCACCCAGACCAGGTCCCCTACATCCTGACCTGGCAAGACTTAGCCTTAGAACCCCCACCCTGGTTGAAACCTTATATGGAGGCCATCCATGTCCTAATGGCTTCACTAGACAATAGGACCAAGTCCAAGGGCCTGCCTGAGAAACCTAACCTTGAAGAGCCCCTTCCCCTCCTCTACCGCCCCCGCCTATGGCCTCAGCTCCTCTACCGCCCCCTCCCAATGCCCCTCAGTTATACCCCCCCCCTTCCTCTTGATGGAAACGAGGCAGCAGCAGTACAGGGAGCAGACTTACCCAGCCCTCCTCCGGATCATCACACCAGAGGCCAAGTGCCTTCGATGCAGCTGCCACCTCCCAATCCAGCAGAAGCCCCCTCCTCTACCACTGTCTTACTGGTCCGCACTGTCAGGCCCATGGTGGCTGGGGGTCCCCTTGTTTTCCAATACTGACCTTTCACTTCTTCTGACCTGTATAATTGGAAACATCAAAATCCCCCTTTCTCTGAGCAGCCCCAGAAGCTAATAGAGCTGGTCAAGTCTATTTTTCTCACCCATAGTCCGACTTGGGATGATTGTCAGCAATAGCTCCGCACACTCTTCACCAGTGAGGAGCACGATCCAATCATCGCTGAAAATAAAAAGTTGGTTCTTGGGAACAATGGGAGACCCACCACTGACCCTGCACGCTTCACCGTAGCTTTCCCCACCAAGCAGCCTGACTGGAACTTGGCCATTGATCAAGGTAGGGAGCATCTTCAGTCCTACCACCAGACTTTCCTCGCTGGGCTTCGGGCAGTGGCCTGCAAGCCCACTAATTTGGCTAAAATTGACTCTGTTAGGCAGGGCCCCAAGGAGACCCCTGTCACATTTTTTGAGTGGCTGCAGGAAGCCTTCCACATCTATTCCTCGGTAGACCCAACAGCGCCCAATAGCCAGACAGCTGTTCTTGCTTTTGTCAACCAATTTGCCCCTGATATTCGCAGGAAACTCCAGAGGGCTGATGCATTTACAGCCCAATCTCTGATCGAGTTACTTAAGGTGGCAGAGAAAGTTTTTAACTCCCGCAAAACCCCTGAGGAACAGGCTGACCGACTAAGGCAGGAGGACGTTGCTAGGCAGGAACAGAAACAGAAGGAGGCCGAAGAACGAGAACTCAAGCATTTGCAGGACCTCCAGTCTAGGGAAGAGAAGGCTAGGAAGCAATTGTTTAGGACCCAACAGCAGACAACCAGGGTCCTCGTGGCAGCCTTAACCCAGCCCCCTCCCCCTGGTAGGCAACCGCCTGATCAGCACCCACGAGGGCACTGTTTCCTTTGCGGTAAATTTGGTCATTGGCAGCGTCACTGCCCCCAGAAAATACAAGGCAAAGTGAGACAAGGCCGACAGGCCCCCCCCCAAGGCGCTGGGATAGCCCCTCCAACACTGACTAGGGATGACCCAACAGGAATGTTATCGCCCTAGCTGAGGATGACTGAGGGCGATGGGTCTCAGGCCCCCTCCTTGAGTCTTAGGTAATGGCTTACATTGAGGGGAAACCCCTTCCCATGCTTGTGGACACTGGGGCCAAACACTCAGTCATCCTGTCACCCTTGGGGAAGACCAGTTCCAAAACCTCATTGGTCCAAGGGGTGACGGGGTCCAACCAGTACCCCTGGACCACAGCATGGACTGTCAACCTGGGAACCTGCCAAGTTTCCCATTCCTTCCTCATCATCCCTGAGAGCCCGGCTCCCCTTATTGGTAGAGACCTCCTCCACAAGATCGGGACCCATATTCATTTTTCCTGCAGGACCATGTCCCTTACAGATGACTCAGGAGCCCCTCTCACGGTCCTTACCTTCGCTCTCCAGGATGAACACCTTCTATATTCTGACCCAGCCCCTCTGGACATTCTCCCCATGTGCAGCCATGGGTGGACTCTATTCCTAAGGTCTGGGCTGAACTTTCTGGGGTCAGGCTGGCCATAAATCAACCACCCATTATCATCCCCCTCAAGAGTGGGGCCACCCCTATACAGGTTAAGCAATACCCAATGTCAGTTGAGGCCAGAGACAGCATTCTCCACATCATAGCAGCAGTAGCCCTCCTGGTCAAAGATGCTGACTCACACATGGCTAGCCATTTCTCATTGCCACCTCACACACCACTGAGAGCATCCTCTGCCAGCCTCCAGTACCCTAGCTGTCCCATGCCCGGCTGACCCACTACCAATCGCTCCTCCTGAACGAGGCTCGATTGTGCTTCCAGGTGGTGTCCACCCTCAAGCCCGCCACACTTCTCCCCACCTGGGACAACAGCACTGAACCGCATTCCTGCCAAGAGATCCTTATGGAATCGATATCTGCACAGCCTGACCTTAAGGACGTTCCTCTAGCCAATCCGGACTTCCTTTACTTCACCGATGGCAGCAGCTTTGTATCCCCACAAGGTAGGAGAGCCGGAGCTGCAGCAGTAGATCATACTGGCCAAATCATCTGGGATGCCTCCCTCCCCGAAGGGATCAGCACAGAAGGCCAAACTGATTGCTTTGGCAGCAGCCTTGCAGGCGGCAAAGGACAAGCGGGTCACCATTTATACTAACAGCCACTACGTCTTCGCAACCCTACATGTGTATGCACCAATATACTGGGAAAGGGGGTTTGTCACTTCAATTGGGAAGCCAGTGGCCTACCTCCAAGACATCTAGAATCTCCTTGCAGCAGTATGGGAGTCCCATGCAGTTGCTGTTGTCCACACCCCTGGACACCAAAGTGGTTCGTCACTCCCTGCCTTGGGAAACCGCTGGGCAGACGAGGCTGCTAAAGCAGTCACAACATGAAACTGGACCTGTACTCTAGTGTTACCTGCACAGGCCAGCCTAGAGCCACCCAGCTCCTTATCTCCCATCCTGAACCCCCCACCGGACCCTCCACAATATTCAGACAGTGACCGCCAATGGATAAAAGGGAAGGAAGGACGACCTGTTGGGTCCTTCTTCCAGGACCCCGCTGGTAACTTGCTTTTGCCTAAAATCACTGGCCAACTTTTGACCACCCACCTCCACCATCTCACCCACCTGGGTGCTAACAAACTCCATGAACTGCTCTGGAAAGGACCGATTTGCTTTCAAGGCTCTCGGGCCTTCCTGACAGAGTTGGTTGACAAATGTACCACCTGCCAGCTGACCCGGCCAGCAAACCCAAACTCACACCCCGGGACCCGCCTTCGCGGCACCCAACCCTGTGAGCATTGAGAACTTGATTTTACTGAAGTGTGGACTGGCAAATTTGGATTCCGGTACCTCCTAGTTCTTGTAGATACCTTCATGGGGTGGCCTGAAGCTTTTGCAACAAAGACTGAAACAGCCCATGCAGTCGCTAAAATCTTGCTAGAAGAAATAATTCCCTGGTTCGGGGTACCCTCCTCCCTAGGCTCAGATAATGGCCCTGCATTTGTGGCCAAGACTCTGCAGGCACTGGCAGAGGGTCTCAGGGTCAAATGGAAATTACACTGTGAGTATAACTCCCAGAGTTCGGGGCAGGTAGAACGAATGAATCGAACCTTAAAAGAAATTCTTACTAAACTCTCTTTGGAGACTGGCTGGGATTGGGTGACGCTCCTTCCCCTAGACCTTTATAAGGCCCACAATGCCCTTGGACCCCTCTCCCTTACCCCTTATGAGATCCTTTATGGTTCCATTCCCCCCCCCCATTTTCTCCGCCTTCCCAACTGCAACCCCCGGTAGCCCCTCATAGTGAGACTTTGTTCTCTCCCTCTCTCAGATCCAGTCTGACCTCTAGCTGAGGCTCCAGGCACGGTTCCAACCTCCTCCCCATAACCCTCATCCTTTTAAACCTGGGGATTGGGTTTGGGTGAAGCGACACCACAAGGCAAACCTTCAGTCACGGTGGAAGGGACCCTATGTAACCCTCTTTGTTACCCCTTCAGCTCTTAAGGTCGACGGAATCGGCCCTTGGATCCACCACTCCCATGTGAGGGCCGCAGACGTGCCAAAGGCTACCAAAGTCTGGACAGCTACTTCTCATCCCGACACTCCTGTGAAGCTTAAACTTCACCAAACGGCATGATCCTCCCTTCCCCCCCCCCTTTCTCTCGCCTGTTTTCTTTCCATTCTACAGGCAGGGTCCTCCCACCAACCATGGAAATGGTCCCTCATCAGCCTCGAACACTCCACCATACTTGCCACAGTTGTAACCTCAGGGATTCCTAGTCTTCAAGCCGAGACTTGTGACCTT
This sequence comes from Monodelphis domestica, assembly GCF_027887165.1. Classification (NCBI taxonomy): domain Eukaryota; kingdom Metazoa; phylum Chordata; class Mammalia; order Didelphimorphia; family Didelphidae; genus Monodelphis; species Monodelphis domestica. The sequence continues at coordinate 363,882,884 of NC_077230.1, forward strand.
ATATGGGGACCTAAGGACATATGTAGCCCCCCCCCCAGTAAAACCCCTGAATCCATCTGTAAGAACACAGAAGTATTTTACCTCTGTCCTGCCTCTAACCCTGGGAAATCTTACTGCAACCAGCCAAACCAATACTACTGTTCCAGTTGGGGGTGCGAGACTATAGTCACCGGAGGGAATACTCGGCACGGCTACAACCCATGGACCCCATCGAACCCTGACAACTGGTTGACAATGAAATGGGGTCCCCGTGCCTGTGGGCATCACTGCCGCAGGCATGACCCGTACCCAAAAACCGAGTGCAACCAGCTCATCCTGAAGCCCCTTCAGGGCACCAACCAATCTTGGATGCTGGGCAGGACCTAGGGAATCCAGTGGTATAGATCCTATGGTGATGGGCAGCATTTGGGAGGCCTACTCACACTTCAGAAAGAGCTTGCTTTGCCCCTACCCATACCGGTAGGACCCAATCTGGTACTTAACCCCAATTCGGTCAAGCCCCTCAAGCCCCCTCCCTTTACAAGTCCTCCCTCCCTGCAGGAGACCACCATTTTTCCCTTCCCACAAGGGATCACCATTTTGCGGCCCCTGTACCCCTCCCGCCCAAGTTCCCCCTCACCACCATCCTGTACATGACAACCCCCTTTTTCCCCTACTACAAGCCTCCTTTTCGGCCCTCAACCATTCCTCCCCCAACCTCATTGAATGATGTTGGCTTTGCCTAGTCACATCTCTGCCCTATTATGAGGCCTTCAGCCTGAATGCCTCCTATACCACCTCTCAAGAGGAAAGCCCATCCCAGTGCCAATGGGGTGACTTGGCCCCTGGTGACTCGGTCCCTGGCCTAACCTTCTCCTCAGTCATTGGGAATGGCACCTGTGTGGCAGGCAATTCCAGCCGCCCAGATCCCCACCTCTGCTCAGCTACTGTCCACCTCTCGGGAGGTGAATATCTTATCCCCCCCTCAAGGGGCACAATGGCTGTGCTCCCACTCTGGTCTCCAGCCTTGCGTCTCTCCCACGTCCCTTAATGAGAGCCTTGAGTTCTGCGTTCTTTGGACAATAGTCCCCTGGGTGACCTGTTATACCAATCAGGACCTCCTTTAAACATGAGATCACATATCGTCCAGGCGATAGAAGAGAGAACCTGTTACCATTGCCATCACCGTAGCCACCCCCTTGGCAGCGACAGGGGCAGGGATGGGCATTGCCTCCCTTGCCTCACAGACACAGGGGTACCACCACCTCTGCAAGGCAGTCGATGAGGATATAGCCAGGCTAGAATCCTCTATTGCCTTCCTTGTGTGAGATTTAAAATGGTTGAGGTCTTAAACTGTAGTGAGTTAAAATGGTGGAAGATATAAATTGTGATAGATATAAGGGAGGGTGAGTAAATTTGACCGCAGAAAATATGTTTCACTACAGTGTCTTGGTTTTTAAATCAAATATAAGGTGGTCGCCAAGGAAATATTCCCAATTATTCAAATACCCAAGTCAATTGGGTTTTACAGAGACTAATTAACAATACAATGAGTAATCAAAGAAAGAGAGAGAGTAAGAATGGAATAAGTATGAAGGGCCTCAAGCCAATATGGCCTAGACCTGAGTCTTAAAAGAGAAATCAATCAGTCAGTCTTTTAACACTCACCACAAGGTCTGCCTAAACAAGGATTCTAGTGACACCAGGCCAGCTCCATCTCAGCTGACTTCACCAGAGAGAGCTCCCAAGCGATCCTCATCAGAGATCCTCCAAAAGGATTTCTCCAAAAGGATCTCCCCTCAAGAGATTCTGCTTCTTCTTATATAGGGGTTTTTCTCCCATGTCACCTCCCCTAAGTCCTTACATCTACCAATCACTGTAGACGTTTTACAAAGGACTGCCCATCTGAATTCCTGCTAAGTCGACAAATCTCCTCAGTAAGTCTGAACCAGAAAAAATGCTGCTGTGTCGACCAAGATCCTCAGTAAGTCTGAACTAGAGAAAACACAGCTGAGTCAACTAATCTCATCAAGAGAAAACTTGCCCGACCCTTTTAGGTATCTAGCATCCCATTGTATCAATTCTAAAAACAGGCCTGGCTCAAAGAACTCCTTGCCTTATTATAAGCATGGGTCCAAGTACTTTCATTGTTTAGCAAGGAGTTTTTTTTTTCCCTTAAAGCAGTCTTAAGTACGGTTGGAGTAAATGTCCTCCCATTTCTGATCCTGGTGAGTTCTCACATCAAAATGGGGAATGTTTCTCAGTAGGGAATTTGTTCCAATTAAGAATTCCCTGATGGGGAAATTTTTAACATTCACAAGTCTGAGAGATTTCAAGATTTACACTTGAGAAGTCCCATGCCTCCTTAGCCAAGGTTGCCCTTCAAAATCTATGAGGCTTGGACCTCCTCTTCCTTAAGGAGGGGGCTTCTGTGCAGCCTTGGATGAAGAATGCTGCTTCTATGTTAACCATTCGGGGATTATCAGGGACTCCCTGAGCAAGTTGCGGGAAGGTCTAGAATCCCGACAGAGGGAGAGAGAAGCTGCTAGCCCCTGGTACGCCCACCTTTTTAACTCCTCTCCCTGGCTCACTACTCTAGTCACATCCCTCATAGGGCCCCTTACTATCCTAATCCTACTCTCAACATTTGGCCCCTGCATTCTCAAATGCCTTGTTCGGTTCATGAAAGAGTGCCTGGATGCTGTCCAGGTGTTGACCCTCCGACAACAGTACCAACCCCTAGCCACCATCGAGCCCCAGACCAAGGGCTATGAACTGCCCCCAAGGACAGGCCTTCCCTCTACCCCCTAAGAGAAAAAGAAGTAAGGAATGAGGGAGGCCCAAGCAGGGAACTGCTCGGTCAGGGCAGCACATATCATTGTAAAACATCTGACAAACAGACCCTTGACAGAGAACGTAAATGTGTCAACACCCTAGCCATAGATTCCAAGAGGAACTTGTGGGTCATGTATGCTGATGGGTGATATGCTGATGGGCGACGGGTATAAAAACCTCTGCACTTATGAGCTACAGGTGGAACTCTTGTGTTGAGCTCCCCTGGTGCGCACCAGATCAATAAACGACCCTTTTGCTTGATTGCATTGTCTACTGGTCTTCCTTGGTGGTGGGCAACAACTTGGACCCTAATACTTCCATAAACAATGACAGTTGATTTAATCATAGTTCTATATCTTTAGGGGTGAAGAGCCTTGGCATCAAGGAGAAGCCATCCAAAAAATAGTCAGAACAGAGGGTGAAAGAGAAAATGGCTGGGGTCTTCCTGAAATAGTAGATCAGGTGAAATCATTGCCAATCAGAACTGAGAGAAGGGAGAGAAGGGTTTAAAGAGGGAAGAGCAGGACAAAATGGGATGATATTTACAAAGCATTTTGCAAATTTTAAGGCACTAAATGATTGTTAACTATTATGAAGAGGCAAGGCAGAAATTCCATAGATGAAAGGGTTAGTTCCTCCATGACATGATTTCTGGATACAGAATGTCAGAGTAGGAAGGGACCTATAGATCATAAAATAGATTATAGAATGTAGATGTAGGGTGTAGAATTAGAAGTAGAATGAACCTTAAAATACAGACCATTCAAAGTAGAATGGAGCTGAAAATTATCCAATTCTTTCATTTTATAGGTGGAGAAAGCTAGGATCCAGGCTAGGTTCTTACTTACCCAAGATCACACAGGGAGCTGGTGGCAAGCCCAAGACTAGAACCCAGTCCTCCAAAGCACTTCCCATTACAATAAGCAGTTAGTTCTTGGGAAGGCATGCTTCCAGCCTGACAGCCCCCTCAGGCCCAAAAGCAAAAGTCACAAACAGTCACTTCCCTCACCACTTGTAAAAATGGGTTTTATTTGGGAACAATGCAACATTCAAAGAATTGATTTTTCCCCTGCCCCCGAGGGTGTGATTATGTTGGTTTTTTCCTCCCTTCTTCATTGGCTGTTCATGGCACAGTTAATAAAAGAGCTTTTTCTGGACAGGTTTTAACTTGCAGATTGTTTTTTGGGTGCTGAAGGAAGCGTTAAAACCGAGTGGACTTTTTTCCAATTGAATTTCGTTTCCTGGTGTTCACTGCTTGGCAGCCAATGCATCTCCGTCACCTCAGGAAGATGGAAGAGTCAGAGTCTCTGTATTACTTTAAGTAATCAGGCTGGGAGCTAAAGGTAGCCATCTCCTCTGCTGACAAATAGGAGGAATAAATAACCAGGGCACTAAAAGTTGCATTAGGCAAATAAACATTTCGACAAGAATTATATGTGACATTGAAGAGAAAGCAAATAAAACCTTGAGTTATGGAGAGACATCAAGGCTCTGGGAGACTTAACTAACTAACTAAAATTATTATGTAGCTTTTGAGGCAGGCTCTTGAACCTTTCCTGCCTCCTGTATCCCCCCTTATAAATGGATAAAGATTCTCCCTCTCCAAACTGAAACTTACATGACTTCTTTCCATCTCCAAGATCTCAGAAGGTCACTTAATCATAAAATTATAGCATTTCAAGCCATAAGAAGCCTTATAGATCATCTACTCTATCCCCCTCATTTGATAGCTAAGTCAAGTAAAAACAAGCCAATAAGCCTCTATTAAGTGCCTACTGTGTACCAGGCACTGTGATAAGCACTGGAAATTGAGCAAAGAAAACCAATCACAGCATCCCAGGGTTAAAAAAGACCTTGGAGACTACCCAGTTCAATCTGTGTCTAAACAGAAATCTCTTCTCTGACATTTCTGAAAATTGGTCTTCCAAACTCCATTTAAAGACCTCCTCTGATGAGGAGTACAGTAACTCCTCAAGTAGTCTATTCTAATTTTGGACATCACTGATTTCCAGGAAGATTTTCCTTATGTAAAATTAAAATTAACCTCTTGAGACTCCTACTCATTGCTCCTTTCCAGTTCTTATATTTATTATTTGAAGCCTTCTTCTCGCTTTGATGTTTTAGATTCCAAGACTCCTATATTTTATGCTCTAAGGCCTCATCAAACCGAATATTCTAGATTCCAAAGCTACTTCTAACAATAGGGATTAGGGAGGGTCATTGAGATATTTCCTATATTAAAAAAAAAAAAAAAGATCAGAAGGAAGTTCAGAAGGAGACACAGACAAATAGGACAGCTTTGAAAATAATGTGTTGGATTTATTATCTACTTTTTTTTAAGCAAGCAAGATAAATGGAGATACATGGGTTCATGGTTCACATACAGTCCTTATTTGTTCCTTTTTATGTCTAAGTTCTTTTTATAAATGACCATTGGGGGCAGCTAGGTGGCACAGTGGATAAAGCCAGACTTGGTGATGTGAGATCTTGGATTCAAAACTAGCCTCAGACACTTCCTAGCCATGTGACCCTGAGCAAGACACTTAAACTCCATTGCCTAGTTCTTGCCATTCTTCTGCCAGTAGGTAAGAGGTTTTTTTTTCCTCTAATGAACATCCAACTTCCTTTAAAATTCTCCATCTCATATGATGTTCTCAATAAGGAGCTTATAATCTAATAGGGGAGACAACATGTAAACAAATAAATATGCAAGCTATATTCAGGATAAATAGGAAATAATTAGCAGAAGGAAATTACTGCAATAAATAATGGTTAAGGAAGGCTTCCTGTAGAAAGTTAAATTTTATGTGAAACATCAAGGAAGATAACGTGGTCAATAGATAAGAGGAGGGAAAGCATTCAAGGCATATGGGACAGTCAGAGAAAATGGCCAAAGCTGAGAAATAGAGTGCCAATCCCTTACTAACCAGGAATTCCCTAGGAAAATGGCTATTCCAATGTCCAACTGAGGACCTCTCTTAAGGATAAACCCATTCCCTTGTGATGCATACTCCATCAAATTTGACCTAAGGTCAAGTTGGGGCTATTATGGTCAGGGAAACCTGAGTCTGAAGTTGAGGAACAAGACTTTGGACTTGGAGAGACTGGAGAAGCAAAGCAGGGTTCCAGCCTTAGAAAAACAGGAAAATGGGTCAGGAGACCAAGAAAGAATAAGCATGACATCAGTTCATAAGTCTCTGGCACAAGGCTCAGAATTGGTATCAATAGATGAAATGAGAAAGTAGTTTCAGAGTATGAGGTCAGTACAAGGCAAGAAGCTGGGCAAGCAGCTAGGCTGACTTGATGCCCCTCCTCTGGAGCTCTAGAAATTCTTATTTTTTCCTGTATTTTAGGGTCATATTGCAGATAAAGCAGCAGATGAGGATTAAGTGATCCCAGATGCAGAGACTGCAAGGCTTCAGGACAGAGAGATAAACAAGACATTTTGGTCATGCCCCATTGTCAAGTAGGTAGGTGAATTTATCCCTCCAAAGACAAAGAAGATAAGTGAGAGCCAGGTCCTTGGTTTCCATTCCAAGCTGGAGGTGGGATTGCTTGTAAATAGTGACTTTAGAACTCCATGATATAGAAATAGGACTACCAGTGCTATAGGAACATTCTATAGTCAAGAATTTATCAGGCAGTATGTGCCAAGCACTATGCTAAGTACTGGGGAAACAAAGACAAAAATACAGGAGCTCACAGTCTATTGAAAGAAAAATATACAATCAGGTCAACAAAAAAAAAACTTATCAAGCACCTACTATGCACCAGATATTGTGCTAAACATTGAAGATACAAGGAAGGCAAAAAAAATATTTCTTGCCTTCAAGGAGTTTAACTTCTAATAGGAGAGGTAATATGTAAATAAACTGGAACATGAAAAAAAAAAACACTCAAAATAGATGGAAAATAATCTTAGAGAAGAAGACTCCAGGGTCTTGGGGAACCTGGGAAAGTTTCCCTGCAGAAGGTGTTGTATAATGTCAGTTAAGTCAAAGTCATCATTATGGTCTCTGTTGGGCTACAGCCTAATCCCCAGTCCAACTCTGGCCAACTGCCTCATCAAAACATCTTATTTTTCCCAAAGCAGATCAGGTAAGAGTTTCCCTAGAAAAATCAAATAAAGGGAGGCAAAAGAATAGCAGCAATTCCTACTCTCTCTAACCAATCTGCAACCCCAAGCTGTAGGGGAAAAGCAGATGTTCCTGTCTGCTTGGTCTCTGAGATACATAACTCTCCTATTCTAGCCATAGAAATATTATTTCTTCCCCATATGGATCCCAAAACAGAATCTGAGTTTTTCCAAAAGAACCTTAACAGCAACTAAGTAAAAGAAGATGAAATAGGATACAGAGGCCAGGTGAGGCAGACGGTAAGGTATAAATGAAAAAAACAAAAAAACAAAAATGAAACCAAATTTGGAGTCGAAATTCCTAGGTTCAAAACTGCCCACTTTTTACTCATGTGATCTTAGGCAAATGCCTTCTTTTCTCTGAGCCTTGGTTTCCCCCTCTGTAAAATTATATTAAACTAGATGACCTATAAGATTCCTTCCAGCTCTAAATTCTATAATGCTAGAAGTGATGAGTTGAAGACTGTAAGAAGGTTCTCTTAAGATAGCTTTGGTTTGCCTATAGAGCTAACTGAGCTTTCTAATTAATATAACTACCCTTTGGGTCTTTGCAATACCTCCCTTGCCACTCTGATGCCTCAGAAAAGGGTCCTGCACATGACTCCTATCAACCTCTAAAACCAGTCTCCATATTCAAGCACAGGTTTGATCACATTCTAGCCATGTCAGAGAGGGGATTCATGCTTAAGTTTCCATAGACCCCTGTCTTTCTCCTTGTTCCTTTCTAGATCTCTCCCAACTCAGAGACACTGACCTTACATTGCTGGATTTAGTCTCTGCCCTAGATCCCAATCCAAACCTGAAGAGTACTGCCTCCCTCTGGACTAAGGAGAAAGTACTGCCCAGTGCTAGGGAGGAACTAGAGCTTGGAGCCTATTCCTGGTATTAGATTTCCTTCTCTCTCTGCAGCAGGAGTCTCATAAAACTATTCATTTCTTAATTCTGATGGCAGAAAGAAATTTAATCACGTTCCTTTAATATGACGGCAGTGCCGGGCTGAGAGAGCTGCCTCGCGAGGCTTATTGTGAGACAATGCCCTGTTAATATTTAGCTCTAACAGCAAACATTATGGCTTCCAATTTAGAAGATTATACTTCTGGTTAGTTATGTATCATATGTGCTATACCTCTCTCTCTGGGTGGCTCATCTCATCAACAGCAAAAGCATTTTGCCAGGGTTATAAAAAATGCCATTTTCTCTGAGAGCACTTTCTATTCACTGATCCAGTGAAGTAGCGTTGGGATCAAAACCATGTTCTGAAAAGTAATTGATATAATCAACTGCATACAGGCCTCCGTTCCCAACACCCCAAAACAGAAAATTTTCCAATAAAGTAGTTGCAGCCAGCCAGCCAGCCAGCCAGTGGGGGGAGGCGAGGAAAGGAGAGAGGTTTGGAGGGAGCAGGTGCCTCCAGCCAGATTTGAGCAAAGCTTTGCCTCAGAATGGAGGATGGGACTGGATGGAGAAGAGATGGCGGACTGCCTGGTGCTGTCCGTGGTCCTGAATGATGGGGTTACCTGGAAGAGCTGTCCAGAGACCATCAAAGCTAGAAGAAATGTTAGTGCTTTTGTAGTCTAGTCTCCTCACTTTACACATGAGGAAACAGTCCTTTTCCCTAGGGAAGTGATATGCTAAGGGTCAAAGTACAAGTCTTTGGAAGAGCCAGGATTAGAAATCAGGTTTTCTGATTCACAGAATATAAACACTCTTCCCAAGGCACTGAGATTTTTTTTTTTTAACTGTGGTTGGGTGGCCATGAATTAATTGATTTAGTAAGAATTTTGGAGCTAGGGCTTGAGTTGGAGTTGGAAGTCATTTTCTCCTTGTCTTCTACCCTCTTCCTGGAACTATGCCCTGGGTTTGGAACAAGCATAGAGCTACCCTCTACCCAATCTGCCTTCCTAGAAAAAGCCATGGCTGCATTTTTGGGAGAAAGGGAATTTCATTAGAAATCCTGGATTGTTATATTTGGCTGTGGCCCCAAATCAATTCTGAAAGGAAGCCGTAAGAGCAGAGGGCGCAGCAAAGGAAGGATGCAGGACAGTCCGTGTTAACTAGTCCATCAGAGTAAGGTTCAGGATTGTCTAAGGTGTCTTAAATATTCACATTTTCCCACTTTCCAGAATTTTCAACCACATTTCTAATTGTAAATTAATAATTAATTGTTCGCCCTTCCTTTTTTGGCATTTGGCTGGAATTTTCCTCTTTTTCCTACTAATATCTTCCCCTTTTCAGGTGCTTCAAGTTCTGGCTAGTAAAATCTCATGCATTTGAGAAAAACAAGATTTCAGAAAATATGCACATCCTTTATTCCCTCTTTCCTTGCTTTTAACTTCATTCTTTCTCCTTCTACTTCCTCTCCCTCCATTTCTCTCTTCTCAACTTCTTTCTTTTTCCTCATCATTCTTTTCTCTTTTCATCTCTTTCCTTTTCTCTTTCTTTTCATCTGTCATGTCTTCTCATTTCCCTCTCCCTTTCTTCCATCTCTCTCTCCTCTCCTCCTTCCCTCCCTCCTTCCTCTCTCTGTCTCTTTCTCTGTGTTTGTCTCTGTCTCTCTATATCTGTCTCTTTACCTCTCTCTCTCCCCTCCTCTCTTCCTCTCTCCCTCTCTCACCCCCACACACAAACACACACACACACACACACACACACACACACACACACACACCTGCTCTCCCAGAGCCCCCAGCTGCCTGCTGAATTCATTTCAACAGCTATTAGAGATCAGCACCTGCCCTGGTACTTTGAAAGGAAGATGAGTTTGAGATAAGATCGGCTGTTTCAATTTCAGCACATCTGTAATTGCATTACCATTAAATTGCACCATTTTCCAAAGGTGAGAGCCCAGGGCCCTTGGCACCCAGAGACCGACGTAAATCCGCTGCCTAACGCAGTGTAATATGGGATGGAGGACATTACTGCAGGGCCTGAAGCATATTGGATATTTGACTGAGCTCCATTCCATCCCCATACTAATTTCTCTTGTCCTTGGGGTCTTTTGCCCAATACATAGAAAGACAACTTCACAGCTGCTTTAGCTCTCCCCCAAAATTGGAACCCCCCCAGGGCTCCGGGGCTCTGCATATCTGATTCCAGGAGGTCACTCTGAGAAAAGCTTGAGTCCCTCCCCCCACACCAGATGCAAGGAGAAGGACAAGCAAAATGGAAACAAGACGAGTTAGGAAATCTGAGTTTCAATTCTGCTTCTGACACTTATTATCTTAATTTCTCTGAATCTCAGTTTTCACATCCACAAAATAGGGAGAATAATACAATCTCTCCCTTACAAGGCTGTTGAAAAGAAAAAAGTCTGCTAACTTTGCAGTGTTATAGAAATACGAATCTCCCTCAGTACTTCATCCCATGCCCATACCTCCCTTCCCCCCCCCCCCCATCCTTGACTAAGTCTGGGCAGGTAAGAGAGTATCTGAAGTGAACAGAATGAGTCACAAGAGCAGGGAGAGAGTGAAAGGGCAGGAAAGTGGTTACCTTGCTAAATGACTCATTATCCTTACCTAAGAGAAAGAAAAGGATACATAGCTCACTCTTTCCCATCTTCAGCCTTTACTCACACTTTTCCATAGGGCCACAATTCCTTCCCTCTGATCTCTTGTCAAAATTTTACTTGTTCGTTGAACACTAGCTTAAATGCCATTTCCTCCAGGAAATCTTCCATAATTCCCCATAGTTCTTGATTTGTATCTCTCATCACATTTTGATTTATAAAGGAGAGGTTTGCATAATGTTTAAAATCTTCTTCCCCCCTCTCTTCTGTGGGTTTTCTGAGCAATCACTCAAAAAATATATTAAGGATTTAGAAAGTACCAGGCACTATGCTAACACTGGGGATACAAAAAGAGGCAAAAGAAAATCATGGCCCTCAAGGAACTTCCAATCTGATGGAAAATACAACATGCAAACAGATAGAGATCTAAACAGGATAAATAGGAGCTAAATAACAGAGAAGGCAGTGGGATTGATATGGATGGGGAAGATTTCCTGTTGAAGGTGGAACTTTAATTGGGACTTAAAGGAAAATAGGGAACTTAGTAATCAGACCAGAAGAGGAAGAGCAACTCAGGTATGAGGAACAGTCAAAGATTCCATGGATCAGGTCTTATTCACCTTTTTTTTACCTTCCCCAAGGTACTTAGCCCAGAGAACTAAACAGGAATTTAAAGAAATTATTGTTCACTTCTTTCAGTCATTTACATGAACCCATTTTGGAGTTTTCTTGGCAAATATACTGGCATGCAATTTTCTTCTATGGCTCATTTTATATATGAAGAGCTGAGAAAAACAAGGTTGCATGAATTGGGTAGGGTCACACAACTAGGAAGTGCCTGAGGTCAAATTTTAATTCAAGAAAATTAGTTTTCCTGACTCCAGTCCTGGTGCTCTATCTACTATATCACTGAACTGGAAAGAAAGAAAGAAAAAGACAGACAGACAGAGGCAGACAAACAGAACATTGTTTTTATAGATAGCTCTAATATTATACCACCAAGTAGCTGATTCATTAGGAAAAGAGGTCCTGGCTTAGTGATACCAAGAGGACAAAATCATCTAGTACGACTCTTTACCCATACTTTTCTACTCATTATATTCTTTTGCTAGAATTGTAAGCTCATCGAGGACAGACACTCATCTTTGTATTCCCCACTAAGTATGGACAGGCAGGAGAATCTTAGAGGTGAAAAGGACCTCTGAAAAGATCTGGCCCCACAGGTACCTGAACATCACTATAATAGCAAAAAGACCTCCCACTTGTTTTTGAAGACCTCCTAAGGAACTGACTACCAGCCCAACAAACCCATTCACTTTTGGATATCTCTGATGATTAAGTTTTCCCTTGAAACAAGCCCTAAATTGTCACCTTTGCAATGTCTATGCACTGTTCCTAGTTCTACTTGCTGGTGTTTAAAAAAGAAATTCAATTTTTCTTTCATCTCACTGACAGATCTTTGAAAGTTTAAAGATAACTCATGTTAATCAATCTACAAGAATTTATGTCTTCTATGTGCCAGTCACTGTGATAAACACTTAAGATACAAAAACAAAAAGGAAGCTGTCCCTACCCTTAAGGAGCTTACATTCTTTTTTGCCATGGTTAGGTGTGGTTTTTTTTTCATTTTTTCATTTTTTATTTAATTAATTTAGAATATTTTTCTATGGTTACATGGAAAACATTTTACACATAAAGAACTGAGACAAACAAAGTTGCATGTTCTCATGTGAGGTTTGGTCAGTCACAATATTTAGCCTGGAGAAGAAGGGTAGCTAAGTGGTGGCAGTGGCTGGAGTATTGACCCTGGAAATCTGCAGTCCTTGGAGGGGTCTCTGGATCATCCCAATCATCAAGTGCAGGTAGACAAACAGAATCTGGTTACTTGGATGTACCATCCTGGGAAGGTAGGTAAAACTCCAGTTTGGGACTCAATCCTTCAGGTCCAGAAGTTTCTAGCATCATAATCTTATATGAGTCATTCTCCTTCTTGGGTCTCAGTTCTCTAATTTGTAAAAATAGAATTTAGGGGCAGCCAGGTAGCTCAGTGGATAGAGAACCAGGCTTGGAGATGAATCCAAGGCCTGGGTTCAAATCTGGCCTTAGATGCTTCCTAGCTGAGGACAAGTAATTTAATTCCCATTACCTAACCTTTACTACTCTTCTGCCTTGGAACTGATACTTGGTATTAATTCTAAGAAGGAAGAGTTGAAAAGGTATAAAAATAACTCCTACTTTCTCTCATCCTCACAAAGTTGTTGTAAAGATGGAATGAAGCGATGAGTAGGAAAGTGCTTGGTGGCCACAGAAATAATAGAATTCTGTGCTGTTGTCATTTTCTAATATTTCTGGACAGAAGACCAGGGCAAATGTGAGAGGCTGTGAGATCTCAAACCTCAGAAACTTTTGCTTCCTCTATGAGAGATGGTGATGACAGTAGTACTTGAGTAGTACTGAATAGGGCTGAATTTGAAGTCACATCACCTGAGTTCTAATCCCACCTCTACTGCAACTTCCTATGTGACCTGACACAAATAACTTGACCATCGTGTGTCTTAATTTCCTCATATATAAAAGGAGGTATTGAACTAGATCTGAAGTGTCAAACAAGCAGATTGAAGACTATATCCTGAGTGCTAGCCTAATTAAAAAGTATATGACAAGGACAGTTAGGAGACTCAGTGGATTGAGAGCCAGGAATGGAGATGGGAGATCTTGGGTTCAAATTTGACCTCAGACACTTTCTAGCTGGGTGACCCTGGGCAAGTCACTTACCCCATTGCCTAGCCTTTACTACTCTTCTGCCTTGGAATATTGGAACCAATATATAGTATTGATTTTAAGACAGAATGCAGGTCTATGGGAAACATTTAGCAAAATGGGTAAAATACAATAAAACATAGATAATGTTAATATATGGTTTCCTTAGTCAATATGTACCTGCATATATTCAGTTTAGTGATCCCCATGACATCAGTGGATTAGATGACCTGGTATCATTTCCTGCTCTAAATCTAGGATTCTGTGTATAACTTCCATTGCAGAGTGCTATTCCTCATTCTGGAACCTCGGACTGGTCCGAGTCTGTGAAACAGTTCCAATCCTGGGCCCTTCTTTCAGTCTAGTCTATAATCAGACAAAGAAACAGCCATCATGGGGCTGGGAAACAAATGCTCCTGAACATCTTGGTGGCCCACCAGAGGGTGTGTCCTGGCTAAGCATTTACTTTGAAATGCACCGAGATACAATGAAAGTGAGCTGAGCCTTGCAACAAAATGGGAGTTTAATAATATGAAATAGCTCTGTGTGTAATCTAGGTGCATATAGAGGGCTAAAGAGAAGTCACTAAAAGCTTCCCCTGGCTTGCCTGACTCAGACTTTGCAAACCTTAAAGCACTTTATGTTGTTTGTCTCTGTGTAATCAGGGTAAAGCAAATACTCTCAGCTCTGGGTCCTCCATCAGCATTTCTACCCCCTTGGCTCAAGGTCCCCATGAGAACCACTGTCTGTCTGGGCAATGTGTATGTGATGAAACCTTCTTTTGTCTCATTGTTTCTGGGAATTACATGCAACTACTGAGCCTATCCAAATAAGAGGTATATATAGTCTTCTACAAGGACCTTTGGGGGAAGGCTCCTCTGTTGGAGGGCCAGAGTTCTGTAATGGCAATGCATGACTTTGGAGAAAGGCAATCTCAATCAGATTCTGATTGAGGTCTCAATCAGATACTGAGCACAAGGCTTGGCCTGAGCACATTCCTCTTATCCCTGGCCATTCCCTAGAGTTGTGGTGGCAAACCTACGGTATGCATGCTAAAGTGGCACACAGAGCCCTCTCTATGGACACACCTGTCAAAGCTGTAGCAGAGTTTGTCAGAGTTCCTTACTAGAAAACCAGAGGTAGGTGGGGCCAGGCTTCTCCCTTTCCCCTTCCCATCCATACCTGAGGACATCACCCATCCCTTTGCCCAGCAGTCCAATGGGAGTGTTTCCTCCCTCCCCAGTCTGGGGTAAGGGAGGGGGCTCAATTTGGGCACTTGGTCTCTAAAAGTTTCACCATCACTGCTCTAGGGTGACTGCACTATCCTAAGTCTCTCCATGCTTCCTTTCTGTTCTGGAGTTTCCCCTAGAGCTAGCCATACAGGATTAGTCACTCTTAGCCCCACCAATACCCCTAGGGAACACAAATACTTAAACCAAGTAGAACCCCCCAAAATCTCCAGAAAAGTCACCAAGAATATAGACATGAGCAAAGGAATTCAGGGCACCCTGAGATTCCCAGTGGAAATCTTCACCTCCTCCCACCTGACCAACCTCTTTTCACAACAGAATGATATTGGACAGTTCCTCTGTAACCAGCAGACATGCTGCTAAGCCCATGTTGAGTGTAATATAGCTAGTTCCTACATCCATTACGAATTCTCTATCCTACAAATTGGTGCTTACTTCCTGCTCCCTTCTTTATGCTGAATCTTTGTTGGGACCTGATAGCAGGTGGCAAAGATCATTGAAACTGAAATCAAGAAGAATTAAGTTCAAATCTAGCTTTAGACACTTCTTAACTGTTTGACTCTAGGCAAGTCACTTAACCTCTGTCTTCTTCAGGTTCTTAAACCTGTAAAAGGGGGCTGATAATACCATTTGCTTTCCAGAGCTGAGGTGGGCATCCAATGAGATGACACTTGTAAAATACTTTTGCAAACCAAAAAGCATTATGGAAATGATAGCTAGTGTATTGTTAATAATAATATTAATATTATTCATAGAATTATCAAATGAACCCTTAGTTCCATTAGTCAAAATCTGAAGGAAATAGTGGGTCCTCACCCCTGATACCTGGGACCTTGATCCAGGAAGCTGGTCGAAGAGTCCAGAAGACATGTCGACTTTAATCAAGAACAGGAGAGCTTGTTTGTCACAAGAGGGACTTTTCAGGATGTTTCTTCCCAGTCAGCAAGGTAGCCGACCATGTAAAAAGGTCAGGCTTAGATATGCAACGCATAAAAATCAGGGTAGTTGGCCCAAGAACATGCTCTGACTTTATTAGGACTTTCTTAGGATGCTGACTATCAATTAGCTTATCATAGTAGAATGAGCCAACATTACAATCAAGGAAACCTGGGTTTAGGTCCTGCCTTGGACACTTTGTGTGGCCCTAAGAAAGTTGTTTAACCTCTTCATAGCCTCTTCCCCATCCCCCACCCCTCCATAATTCTGTAAGTTATAGGGTCTGTCCTGATCTGTATTAGTAGAGGGGATTTTTCACTGGAGTTTCCTATACTTATCAAATTTCCTGCTGGTACCAAAAAAAAAAAAACAGTAAGGATATTGCCCCTGGACTCTCATCTCCTTCTCTAATCCAGGGCCAATCCCAAAACCTATGGAACTTCCAGCCACAAAAAAAAAAGCTGCCACCCATTGGGCAAAGCTTTCTCCATTACTTTTCCTTTTCCCCCCATTCACCAACAGAACCCATTCGGAATGGTTGAGCAACAGGACAACCCAGTTTTCCTGTCTCTTTCTCACCTTCTTCCCCTTTCTCCAGAAGAATCCATCTAGGACTGGGGGTGGGGGGAGGAGGGTGGATAAAAAGACTCTCTCCTACCCCCTCTTTCCTTGCTGCTTGATAAGAGTTGGAAAAAAGTAAGAATTATCAACTATTCCTTCTGAAGATAAGGAAGACCACTAGGCTTTACTCTACTATTTTCTCCTAAGGTATTCCAGGCCTTGCCATCTTTCCTGCCATTATAAACTATAATCCTTAATCTCCTGACATTTTAATTTACCTATTTCCTTAGGACCACTCAACCTTACCACCCTCCTGACAACTGTGCTCTTTTATTTTAACCTTTATTTCTGCCTTAATGTCAACTCTAAGATGGAAGAACAGCAAGGGCTAGACAACGGGGTTAAGTGACTTACCCAAGGTCACACAGGTAGGAAGTATCTGATGCCATATTTGAACCCAGGTCTACCTGTCTCCAAGCATGGAGCTCTATTCATGTGACTCACAGAGCTACCCCTTTACCATTTTACTTTTAAGATTTCTAGGATCTGTCCTTCAGCAGAACTTTTTTTCTTTCCTTCTTTCTTTCTTTTAACCCTTACCTTCCATCTTAGAATCAATGCTGTGTATTGGTTCCAAAGCAGAGCAGTAGGGGCTAAGTAATGGTAGTTAAGTGACTTGTTTAGGGTCACACAGATGGGAAGTGTCTGAGGTCATACTTGAACCCAGGACCTCTTGTAGAACTTTCTTTTATCAGTTGTCTCTCCCAATTAGATTGTGAGCTCCCTAAGGGCAAAACCCATTTCAGCTTTTCTATTTGTACGCCCAGGCCTTAGGACTGAGTTTTACACATAATTAAGGTTTAATAAATTGTTTTTAATTCATTCATTCTATTTATGTTATATTATAAATATATTATTATTATTTTTGATGATGTTATTTTTTTATATTTATATATATATATATTTGATGATGATAGATGATATTATAAATATCATCTATTTATTCTTACTTTCCTATAAGTGTTAGTTAGTCACAAGCATTTATTAAGCATTTACTGTATGCAGGCATTTTACTAGGTTCTAGGGATTCAGAGAAAGACAAAAACACAAAATCTGAACTCAGATTTCTAAACAAGTTGTGTGACCCTAAACAAGTCACTTAACCCTATTTGCCTAGCCTTGTCAAACTTTTTGGCTTAGAACCCATTCTAAGTATCAATTCTAAGATAAGGAAAGGACTAATAAAGAAAAAGAAAAGAATAGACAAAAAAAAAACAAGGCCCTTGAGGGGCTGGCATTTTTTTTTTGCATTTACTTAATTTACTTTTTATACTTGTTGATATACTTGTTGACATTTTGCTATCCATGTGCTCTCCCTCCCTCCTACCCTCCCCAAGACGGTAGGTAATATGATACAGGCTGGATATATATTATCATATAATATTTTTTCCATGTTTATCATATTGGGAAATAAGACACATATTGCTTACACGAGGGAAGAATTCATGGAGGAAATAACGGTCTATCTAAATCTGCATCCAGACTCCATCTATTCCTTCTATTGCAGTACATACCCTTTTTCATCATGGAGGGGCTCACATTCAAATGAAGGAGATAACATGTAAAGAAATGGGATGCATATAGTATAAATGGAAGGTAATCGCAGAAGGAAAACTCGTTGGGTAGAAGTAGGGAAAAGAGGGGAGTCAAAGACCTTAGATTTGAGCTTAATCTGCTTAAAAACTCATCCTCTGTCATGAAGACTCTAAAGGAAAAACAGGGGAGCTTACATATAGAAATGAGACAGAGGAATGAGAAATAGGAGGGGCTACTTGCCCAGCAAGGCAGAACTGCGGACCAATAAAGATGAAGGAAAGCAGAGAATGAGGAGTCAAGAAGACAAATCCCAAGTGGCTCTGGGGGTATGGCTAAGTCCCCTTCCTGCCTGAGGTCTGTGGCTTCACATCTTAAATAAATCAATTAGGATAAATGAGCTTAGCAATATATGACACCCTTGCCCCACTGTGGATCTTCTGAACTTCTTGCTTTCTGGAGAAGATTAATTACAGGAGCATCGTGCTAATGCTCTCTTAATGGAATCTGTTATTTAAGTTTAAGAAGCGGAGGTATTGAGTGCACTGGAATTAGATCTCCATTACGTACAGTCGAAATCAGAACTGATGAAATGGAGTTGACCAAGGACTCAATGAGTTGAAGAAGACCCAAGATTCACTCCTGTATACTGTGGAAGGTCACACCTAATCCTGAAGGGCGAGGGGTAGCACAGCTGGGTAACTCAGTAGATAGAGTGCTGGGGTCTAGAATCAGAAAGATTCCTCTTCCTGAATTCAAATCTAGCCTTGGACACTTACCCGCTGTGTGCCTCAGTTCTTCATCTGTAAATGAGCTGGAAAAGGAAATAGCAAACCACTCCAGTGGGAGTATAGAATGGGACTTTCAGAGGGATATTCCAGGTTGAAAAGGCTGAAGAAGTGGTTAGATGTTCCAGGTCAAGAAAGTCTCAGACTCTGAGGGAAGTTCTAGAATGAGACAATGATGGAGATGTGGGCATGATGCTTGGAAGCCAGGAACAAGGCTGAAAGAAGAGTATTGTAGCATAAGTCTGGAAAAGTAGACTGAGTCAAGCATGAAGGGTATTAAATGCCACAATGAAGTATATGATACTTCCTAGCTGACTATGTGACCATAAGCAGAGTTACTTGGCCCACTGTGGGTCCCAGTGCCTTATAATAATAATTTGGGTTACTAGGTAACTTATACGAATCAAAATACCAACGTTTTTTTCTTTTTAGGATTAGGATAAAATCACATAGAAATTTCTATGGAAAAATAAGTGGAAGAGACTATCAAGGGACAAACTAAGGGTGGGGGGAAGCTGATAAAGATGGTCTTGGGCTGCCAGGCTTTAAAATAGATTACCAAGAAGTTATCAAAATTCTATAGAAATGAGAGAGTGTCTGAAAAGCATTTTTGCAAACCTTAAAGTGCTAATTCTATGTATGCTGGGAGAAGGGAGGAGTGTATGTCTGGACCTGGGGGGAGATAGAACCGGGGTTAACTGGATAGAAATCCCTGTGAAAGCAGATCAGTACCTTCTCAGCTGGATTGTTTAGTGCACTGGGCCTGGAGTCAGGAAAACCTGAATTTAACACAGCATTGGTCATGTAACCCTGAGCAATCAAAGGAAGGGGAAGGGAAGAGGAATTTTTTAGGCATTTTAGGCACCCCACTATGTACCAGGAACTATGTTAAGCACTTTACAAATATTGTCTCCCATGATCCTCCCAATGACACTAGAATATGATTATTTCCATTTTATAGATGAGGAAATGGAATTGATGAGAAGTGAAGTGACTTACCTAGAGTTATGAATGTCTGGGGCCAAATTTGAACTCAAGTTTTCCTGACTCCAGAGCCAACATTCTACCCATTTAAACATTTAACTGCCAAGCTGAGATGGCATATGTAAAGGGGCTTTGCAAACTTTAATAGTATGCAAATGATATGTAATATTGTTATTATTATTATATCCTGTTTGGATTCTTTGACCATATTCCCTTCCCCCCCCCAACCAAGAGGGGCTATATAAAGAGGTAGCATCTTATAAGGAGGGCGCTGCCTCTGGGATCAGAGGACCTGGATTCAAATCATACCTCTCCTACATACTGCCAGTGTAATCTTGGGCAGATCACTTAACTCCTCTATAAAATAAGAGGCTTGGATTAGATGGACTAAGGTCCCTTCCAGTGAAATCTATTCCACCTTTATAAATCTATGATTATTACCCACTTCTTATAGATGGAAAAAAATGCTGTTCAGAGAAAAGGAAAGGACTTACTTAAGGTCATATAAGCAGCAGCGCTGGAATTGGAATAAAAAATATCCATTCTCTCATTTAATCCCTAGAACAAACTTGGGAGGGAGACAAGGAAAGGACATTACCCCTATTTTAGAGATAAGAAAGCGAGTTTAAATAGGTCATGATCTGTCTAAGTTTTGTTGTAGTTATTCAGTTTTCAATTTTATCTTGCTCTTCATGGCCATATTTGAAGTTTTCTCAGCAAAGATAATTGACAGATCAGGAAACTGAGGTAAAAAGTAAAAAGTAACTTGCCAAGGGTCACATAGCCAGTAAGTATCTGATGCTGGTTTTGAACCCAAGTCTTCCTGACCCCAGGCTCCATACTATCCCACCTAGCTGCTCAATTGCCCAAGAGCACAGGGCTAATAACTCTCAGAACTGGGACTTGGTTCCATTCCCTGGCTCTCAGTCTAGCACTTTCCACAAAAGCAGAGATTAGAGCTGGATGGAGAAAACCCAGAGAGAAAACAGTCAGGTAGGACAATCAATTGGACTGAGAGACTGACCTCTGCCTGTGACCTAAAGAAACACATCTGCTTTCCATAAGGCTGCAAATGACAATAGGATTGTTCTTTGGGCAGAGTGACCCAGAGATAAGACTACTCAGTAATAAATGGCAGATCTGGGACCCTCTTTCCACCCACTGCCTCCACCAGCTTTCAAATGTATTATAGGATGTCAAATGGAAGAGGGATTCAAATCCTTTTTTGGCCCCTAAGCATAGAATTAGGAGCAATAAATGACAAGAACTAGATTTAGACTTGATGTCAGAAATAATTGCCTAACAGATAGGGCCATATAATACTAGAATAGGCTACCTCTCAAGGTAGTAAGTCTCCATCTTCCTTGAAAACAGGAAGTCTTCAAACAGAAGCCAGGGGTCCATTTGTTGGCTATGCTGGAGAAGGGATCCTTGGTCAGGCATGCGTTGGACTAGATGCCCTCTGGGATTCTTTTAGGGACCCCCAGTGCTGCTGCTTCCACTGACAGAGAGGAAAGGCAGGGATGAACTGTCTCTTCATTGCCTATTGAATGGAGCTCAACCCCACTTGCTGAGCATTCCAAGCAAAGGCAATAGCAGAACCCTGGAGAGCTTGTTACCTGGGTGATGCCACTTTCTTACATTTGTAAGGGGTGGGGCAGGCAGATGGCGAAGGATGGTCTCAGTATACAAGCTGCCTGCTTTATGTAACCCATTCTCTGTGCTCTCCCAACACACCCCCCACCTTTACTGTTTCTTCTCTGTTAGCAGACTTCCACTCACAATTTATATTAGCAGGTTTGCTTTCCCCCTCACTTGAGAGCATAAAACATATGGGGATCACCTATCCCCATGGAATTTTAACTGTGATTTCTGTTTTTTTTTTTTCACTTTTTTTCCATCTAGAAGAGAAACTTAATAATAATGGAACAGTTGCCTGAGAAGAGGCTAGGGAACTGCCTTTGAGGAGAATGAGACTTGGAGCTGAAAGGAACCCAAGATATTGGCTTGTTCAACCCCTCCATTTTGCAGATGAGGAATCTGTGATTCAGAAAGGAAAATAAACTTTTCCATGATCACAAAGGTAGTAAGAAGAAAGAAGTCAAACTGAAATTCAGAATCAGGTATTCTGACCCAAAATCAAAGGATCATGGATTTAGAGTTGGAGGGGACGCTAGAGATGCTCTAGTCCTCCCCATTTTACAGATGAGGAAACTGAGGCACTCAAGAAGTTAAGTGTCACACAGGGTGTAAGTAGTAGAGCCAGGATTTAAAGACAAGTCCTCTGAGATTCTAAATCCAGTGATCTCTCCACTATAACTGGCAATGTCTGGGGTAGAATGAAGTTTCAACTCTTTTGTTTGACATTAAAGTCCCTTGATAATCTAGTGCCATTTTACCAATCTTACCAATTTAGGCTTATCTTAATTTACTCCTATCTATAGGAGATTAGGAAAGAAGGAAACAAGAATTTATTAAGCTTCTACTATGTACCAGATACTATGCTAAGCATTTTATAAATAGGATCTTATTTGATCTTCACAACCCTGGGAGATAGATGCGCTTATTATTTCTACTTGAAAGTTGAGGAAACTGAGGCACATAGAGGTTAAGTGACTTGCTAGAGATCATACCAACAGTATGTATCAGAGGTTGGACTTGAACTCAAGTCTTATTGGCTCCATCCCCAACTCTCCATCTACTATACCCAGGCTGCCTCTCAATTCCTGCTTTTGCTCCAGACTATTATACACTATGCTGCCCCATCTCCCACTTCTATGAGTTTATCCATCCTGTTCTCTTTTCCTTAAATGGTCTCCCTAACTCTCTACATCTGTTGGATTCCACTTCATCCTTTAAAACACAGTTTAAAAATCACTTCCTCCATAGAAACCTCCCCATTTCTCCTATTTCCCACAATGACCTTCCTTCTTAGATCTCAAAACAGAATTTTGTTAAGCCCTCTCTAAAGCATTCCTCATGTGTTATTTGGATCATAGTTATCAGTTCAGATCTTACCCCCTTACTAGACTGTGAGTTCTTTGAAGGCAAGGAACCATCTTTTCTTACCTATACTTTTACACAGTATTCTGAAGCACAATAAGTTATTAATAAATATTGGTCGAATCAGTCATTCAGTCAGCCAAACTCAGAGATGATCTCTTTCCATCCTCACAGTTCTGACTTCCAGATCCTAGCAGACATCAGGCAGTAGTGAGGAGACCAGTGTTCTTGTTCCAGTTCTTCCATTAACTTGCTGTGGGACTTTAGGCAAATCCTTTCCCCTCTTTGAACCATTTTCCCATCTGTTGAATGAGGCAAAAACACTAGGGTCCCTTCTAGCTCTGTGATTCTATGGTTGTACTCTGGTTATGAAATTTTTCTGGTTCCACTCTATTTCTCTGAACTCAGTCTCCTCAAGCCCTGGCTATGTTCCCAGAATATTAGCAACTCCTTGGGTAAATATATGAGAAACCCCCACCCACAAATCAGAGGACTTGGATCCCAACATCTTCCTTTCCCTCTCCCAACTCATCATGCATCCCAACAAGGAGGCAATGGGCCCAAAGTTGGCAAGGAGGGCAGTTCTGAGTGGAGTGGAGCCAGAGGTAGAGAGTAAACATATAGGACCTTTAATAAATTATTTCCTCTTTCTAGACCTCAATTCCCTCATATGTAAAATGTGATAAAAATGTTGGTACTACTTATATCAAAGAGTGAGATAGGATTAATGTTAGCATCTTAAGGGCAGTGACAGATTATTTTTAATCCTTATAACTCCAGTATCTTGCATGTAGTGGACAATTCACATTTGTTGAATGAATATTTATAGTTAGGAAAATCATTGATGCTTAACCCAAGGTCTATAAACTCATTTTTAAAAAATTATTTTGAGCATTATTTCTAATATAACTGGGTTTTTTGTAATTATGTTCATTTTATTGTATTCGTTTAAAGTCATAATTCTGAGAAGCTTCCTGAGATTACCCAAGGAGCACAGGACACAGAAAAGGTTAGGAGACTTGGGCTAGATAGAGTAGATGATCTTTAAGGTCCTTTCTATCAGAAATCCTCTGCTCCTATGACCTGGTTAGCCTACTATAGAAACTGACTGCCATAGAACCTCATAGTCTCATAGAACCTAGAGCTGGAAGCATTCTTAACAGTGATCTAGTCTAATCCCTTCTTGAAGCAGAAATCCTTTCAAACAAACATAGTGAAAGGTTATTATGTGCCAGATCAAAGGTATTCATAAATACTTATCCTCATTGTCAGGAAAACGTGGGTTTAGGTTCTGCTTCAGATAAATAAATACTGGCTGTGTGACCCTGTTTAAGTCATTTAACTTTTCAATAAGCCATATATTTCTCTAAGATCATACTTTATAGAGCAAATACATCTGTGAATCTGGGTAGATCTCCTTGAGAGTTCCTTTATAGTGATAAAATCATAAGAAGGAGAAGGAGGAGAAAATGGAGGTAGAGGAGAAGGATGAGGAGAAGGAAAAGAAGGAGGAGGACCAGGAGGAGGAGGAGGAGGAGGAAGAGCAAAAGAAGGAGAAATTGCTAGGAACATAGTAACTATATCAAGGCAGAAGGCAGAATGGAAAGAATATCAGGCCTTGATGCAGGATGACTCATCTTCCTGAGTTCAAATCTGACCTCAGACACTTATTAGCTGTGTGACCCTGAGCATGTCACTTTACTCTGTTTGCCTCAGTTTCTTCATCTGCAAAATGAGCAGGAGAAATAAATGGTAAACCACTCTAGTATCTTTTGGCAAGAAAATCCCAAATCGTATCACAAAGAGTTGGACACAACTGAAAGGACTAAACAACAAAGAAACTAAGATAGGTTAGGGGATACAAAGCCAAACAGGAATAGTCCCTGACCTCAAGAAGTTTACATTATATTAAAAGAGATAATGTATGTGTGAGCATGTGCGTGCTTGTGTCCCAAAAGTTTTAGTGCAGCTTAAAATTTAATATAACTATACATCGATGTATGTATTTATATATATGCATATATGTATGAATGTACATTAAAATTAAGTGAGAGGAAGGAAATTAGTATTTATATTGTACCTAATATGTGCAAGATACTGGAACTTTACAAATATCATCTCATTTGATTCTCACAAGTGCTCTGTTGTGCTCCATTGTAAAACAGGTACAGTTATTATCCCCTTTTTACTACTGAAGATAAGGGATTTGCCCAAGGTCACATAGCTAAGCTGGATTTGAATCCAGGTCTTGCTGACTCCAGCCTCAGTGTTCTGCTCACTGCACCATTAGCTTTTTTATCATCATTTATGTCAGGGGAGATACAAGCAGTTCAGTGAATGAGGAAAGCCCTCAGAATATAGTACTTGAGCTGAGCCTTAAAGTACATAAGGGATTCTCCAAGATGGAAAGCAGGAAGGAGGCACAGTTTCCTATGGTAAAGAGACAGGTAGCATCATTATATGAGGAACAGAAAGAAGGCCAGCTTGCATGGCACATGAAGGAGAGTAATGAATAATAAATCTGCAAAGAGAAGTTATGGCCAGGTCATAGAGGGCTACAAATGCCAAATAGAAGATTTTGCACTTGATTCTAGAAGTAGAAGGGAGCCATCAGAGTTTATTAGGCAGAGGAATGGCATCGTCATGGTTCTATAGCATCCCTGATCTGGGGTCATTCAGCCTCTGTTCGAATATCTTTAGTGCCAGTAAGTTCACTCTCTCCCAAGGCAGCCCATGGCAATGTTGGGTAGTTCTAATTCTTAGGAAAGTCTTCTGTTGCTACTAGTTCTACTCTATAGGGCCAAGCAGAACAAGTCTTTTCCACTTGGAAGTCATGAATTTCCTCATATGTATTTCCCATACCTCTAGTGTCTTACCATCAGAAAAAGTAACTCTCAAAACTCAAATTCCAGGGCAGCTTGGTGACACAGTAGATAGAACATCAGATCTAGAGTTAGGAGCACCTGGGTTCCCATCTGGCCTCAGATATTTCCTAGCTGTGTGACCCTGGGCAAGTCACTTAACCCCATTTTCCTAAACCCTTGTCCTTCTGACTTAGAGTTGTTAGTAGGGCAGAAAGTAAAAATTTAAAAAAAATACTCCACCTTATAAAAGCTTACCTACTGAATGAATTCAGAGCCTGCCAGTGACCATGATGTCCCCTCTGCCAGTCAAGACATTGGAGTACAATGGTGGGGCTGGGTTTTATTATCTAGAATTGTGCTGTATTGCAAGTTGTTGTGTAGTCCCGGTTGGGGGTGGGGTGTCTTCCTCTTTGGCAAGCTGTTAAGGAGACCAGTTAAGCAATCAGTGAGTAGTATGAATCAGGCAAGACGGGGTTGCTGGAAGCTCTGAATGGGTTCTGACTCCTTTCCATTAAGGAAATAATGCCTGATAAATGGACCCACATCACTTAAATTACCTCCCCTAACAAGACCAGGCGAGAACATGATGAGGAAATAAGGCAAACAGGATCAGATGTCGGAGGTGCCTTCCACTCTGATCTGTCAAACTAGAGAGTCTCCTGCTAGTCCCTAACAGGAGAAGGGTGATCCCAAACCCCAATCCCCAGTCAGAGAGCCTTAACACCTCATAGGGAAATGAGGCCTTTGGAGGAAAGGAGAGAGGTGGAACTGGTCTTCTAATGAGGAATTGGGGGTGTGGGGGTGATGGGAGTAGGATGTCCTGTAGGAAAGCAAAGGCTGATCCCTAGGGCAGTGGGGGATATGAGTGAATGAGAACCAAAAATAAATCCAATGCAGGAGATGGCAACATTCACATTCATAGATCCATAGTACCCTCCTTCAATACAAGCTGCCTTTTTAGGCAAGGGAGTGGTTCTAGTTCTCTCTGCCTCTGATATCCTCTATGACCGTGGGTAAGTCTATCTCTTCCTCTCTCTGGGTCTTAGCCTTCTCACCTGTCAAGTATGGGTTCAAGAGAATAAGCACTAGATTTGGAGTTCTGCCTTTTATCCCCAAATGATGCTGAACAAGACCCTTCCCTTTTAGGGGGTCTCAGTTTCCTCCTATATAAAATTAAGAGGTTGGACTCAATGACATCACTAAATCTGTGATCTGTGGATATTTCTCTCTTGTGTTCTTAGATATACTCCAAATCATTTCTCCTTGGGGCCCTAGAGAAAGAACCATTTCTCTTAAAAAAAATTTTTTTTTGGATCTCTCAAGCAGTAGCTGAGAAGCCTGCTTTACTTTTCTGAGTAATGAGACTTGGAATCATAGTACAGTAGAAATCATATGAGACGTGGAGTCAAGGGAGCTGAGTTCAAATCCTAGCTATATTTATTGCCTGTTCAACATTGGATCTATTTAACTCTAAGGATCATAGTGACAGGGGGAGCTGATGAGCAAGCATAGTGTACTCAGTAGATGCCAGTCCTATGTGGCATCTTGGGGATCCTCCTTCAAGACAGGTACAATGAGATTGAATAGAAGGGTCTAGCTCCCTTATTTGGAGTATGGACAGGCATTCCATCACTCATTCTAGTCCATTAAGTAAGTGGTAAAGACCCTTTTGACTAGACAGACCAGGGATGTATTCAAAAATGTGCTTACCAGTCTTGGTCTGATGCTTTCCTTCCTGGCTGGCATTATATAAGGAGGACAAGTTAACCAGGGATTCTGAGTAAGGAAATGCCCCCAGACCCTCTTATACCTGGAGCCAGCAAAAAGTCATAAGCACATAGATAGCTCTGACTTCATAAACTTGAAAAGGTCAGAATGGCAAGATATCAAAAGGACTCTGGGGATCTGGAGTTTCACGCTGAGATTTACCAGAATCCAGATATGTAAGGAATGAAGTCCCAAGTGACCTATTTGCCCTAGTACAGATTAAAAGCAGTCAGGAGAGAGCTGCACTAATTCATTTTCAGAAGTGAATTTGATATTCTCCAACCGACAAAAGATCAAGGGACATAAATAGGCAGTTTTCATCACATGATCAAATCAAAACTATCAATAAGCACATAGAAAGGTGTTCTAAATCCCTCCTGATTAAAGAAATGCAAATTAAAACAACTCTGAGGTATCACCTCACACCTAGCAGACTGGCCAATATGGCAGCAAAAGAAAGTGATAAATGTTGGAGGGGGTTGGCAAAATTGGGACACTAATGCATTACTGGAGGAGTTGTGAGTTGGTTCAACCATTCTGGAGGTTCAATTTAGAACACTGCCCAAAGGGCTTTAAAAGACTGTCTACCCTTTGACCCAACCATACCACTGCTGGATTTGTACCCCAAAGAGATAATAAGGGGAAAGACTTGTACAAGGATATTCATAACTGCGCTCTTTGTGGTAGCAAAAAAATGGAAAATGAAGGAATGCCCTTCAATTGGGGAATGACTGAACACATTGTGGTATATGTTGGTCATGGAATACTATTGTGCTCAAAGGCTGGGATGACCTCCAGGAATTGATGCAGAGCAAAAAGGAGCAGAACCAGGAGAATGTTGTACACAGAGACTGATACACTGTGGCACAATCAAATGTAATGGACTTCTCTATAAGAAACAATGCAATGATCCAGGACAATCCAGAGAAACTGAGGGGAAAGAAACACAGAAGAAAAACATATCAATCATATAGTTCAACAGGAATATGATTAGGGTTTTAATGTTAAAAGATCACTCTAACTGCAAATATGAATAACATGGAAATAGGTTTTGAACAATGATACGTGTATAACCCAGTGGAATTGCTTGTCAACTCCAGAAGGGGGAAGAGAAGAAGGAAATAAAAGTCATAAATCATATAACCATGGAAAAATATTCTAAATTTAAAAGAAAAAAAATTTAAGTTAGTTTTATGAAGCAATGGCTAATCAGAAATTTCTGTAAGTTTGAGCCCATTCTCAAAAGATTGAGGTAATATAGAGGAAAGTGGGCACATTAGTATTAGAAAATAGAGGATATAATTCTACTTCTGTTTTTCCTATATCTTAATGATAACAATAACTAGTATCTATAAGTGTTTTAACATTTGCAAAGCACTTTATAAATATTATCTGATTTTATAATCACAACAACCCAGGAAGTAGGTGCTATTATTATTCCCATTTTACAATTGAGGAAATGGGCAAGTAGAATCAGAATGGTAGCTAGGCATGTAGAAAGATGAGATAGAAGTGAGCAATGTTGTAAAGGTAGAAATGATAAGATTTTGCAAGTGATTGAACCTATGGGCTGAGTGAAAGGGAAAAATTAAGGATGACACCAAAGTTGTGAATCTGAGTGACTAGAAGGATAGTAGTAGTGCCCTGAACCGTAACAGGAAAGCTCATAAAAGGGGAAGGCTTGGAGGGAAAGACAAGTTGTGCTTTAGACATACTGAGTTTGAGATGGCTATGTTATTTCCATTTTGAAATATCTAACAGGCAGTTGGTGATGCAAACACCGGAGTTCAAGAGACTAGGGCTGAATATATAGATCAGGGAATAATCTACATAGCAATGATACTGTACCCATGGGAGCTAATGAGATCATGAAGCAAGATGCTTTAGAGCAAGGAATACTTAATCTTTTTGGGTGTCATGGATCCCTTAGGCACTCTGGCAAAACCTACAGAGCCCTCCTCAGAATTGTGTTTGTAAATGTATAAAATAAAGTATATGGAATTACAGAGGCAATCAATTTTATTGAAATACAGTAATCAAAATATGTTTTTTAACTATAAATTTACAGACCACAGATTAAGAGCCCCTGGTAGAGTGTAACCAAGATAAAGCCTTGGGGGACATCCGTAGGTACCATATTGTAGTTTCCTCATATAAAACATGAGGGACTTAAACTGGATGACATTTGAGGTTCCTTCCAATTCTAAATATATGTTCTTTTACTCTTTTCTGGGGTCTCTTAGAGATGACCTAAATCAAATCCCAAGCCTGTGGCAAGAATAAATCTAAGCAAGTGGAAGAATGCTGTCATGGTAATAGAGGGCAAGGACTCCATAGATCCTGGGAACTTTCCTTCCCTGGTTCACAGGGAGATGGTGGTCCTGAGTGGTATGCCTAGCCAGCCCAGAAAAAATGAAACAGAAAAACCATGATTAAGGTGATTCCCTTAAGCTTTCTTTCAGCTTTGGAACCCCAATAATTCCTGAATCTTTACTGCCATAGACCCAGCTCATTTGGGGGTTCTATATCTGCCCCCCTTATCCCACAACAAGTGTGCTGAGGCATGTCCAGTGAGTCTTAGGGATGGCAGAAGGTCTGATCTCAGGCAGGAGGGAGGGAGGTATCTTTCCCCCAGGCAGATATCTTCCCCACATTGCCCCCCTCTGCAAAGGTTCAGTAAACAAATGCGAGATTTGTTGCAAATTATTCCAGGCATCTCGCAATGGAAGTTAACAGCCAGCTGAGCCACAATATATCAATTGTATAAATTCATAGGGCATTTTCATGTTTCAATCTCGTTATGTATTTCTAGTTGACCAAACTTGTTCAAATTACCATTAACTGCAATCCTATCACCTGGTTCACTGGGCAGAAAGGCATCGGCTTTGTTTTAACTCCTCAAGGGCTATAGTGTTTGGGGGGGGGGGGGGAAGGCCCAGGGAGCAAAAGGGAAGGCCCAGGGGAACTTAGTGAGCTTGGAAGGTAGGAAATGGGAGAGAGAGGGGGAAAGGAAGAGAGAGGAAGAGGGACAGGGGTGAAGAGGGAGACTGGGAGAAGGAGAGGGAGATAGGGACAGGAACAGGGAGGAAGAAGCACAGAGGACAGAAGAGGAGATAGGGAGGAGGGAAGAGGAGACAAAGTAGAGGGAAAATAGAAGAGGGGAAGGAACAAAAAGAGAAGAGGGAAGAGGGGGCAGAGAGAAGTTAAGTGGAGGCAAGGTAAAAGGAAGAGGTAAGACAGAAAAAAGGTAAAGAGCATAGGAGAAGAGGAAATAAGGAGAAGGGGAGGGAAAAGGGAAAAAGAGACAAGAAAGAAATAACAAAGAGTAGGGATCAGGGAGGAAGAAGAGGACAGAAGGAGAGGAAAAAGAGAGAAGAGAACAAAGAGGAAGAAGTAATCATGTGGAAGAAGAGATGGAGGAAAAACAATTCTAAGGACAAGGAACCTTTGAATGGAAAGAGAGAAAAAGCATCCTGTCATTAAGGAAAATAGGTATGAAATTAGAGGACTGTGTGAGAGAGTGGCTTAGTGAGGAGAGATGCTAAAATTAGGGCTGGCAGGATTTCTAGAGAGATCCCAGGGAAGAAGAATGTGGAGGGGGAAGGGTGGGCAGGGGATAGAGAGAGAACTCTCTGGGGGAGTAATGAAGACTATAAAATCTATCAATGACTTTAAATGGCTGCTTCTAACTGAGCCCCTTTGTGGTCACCACTCCCTTCACTTTGAATTAAAACAGACTGTTCTTTCCAAAAGTGCCTCCAAGACAAGATATCTACCAGAGTCCATCCAGTTCCATTCTCACCCTCATCCATCTTCTTTGATATCCCCAATCCCCATCCCTCATAATCCCTATCCCTAGCAACTGCCATTTCTCTAAAGTTTTCAGGTCTTCAAGGAAAGGAAATGATGAGGGAATGATGTGTTGCTCATATGCTGAGGGTTCTAAGAGATGGATAGCGAGAGGGCTCCACTGGTGGTGTCAGGAGAAAGGGAGAGAGACCTCCAGCCCCTGTGGTTACCACATGGGAATTCACGAGCAAAAATCTTTACAGATTGGGCAGGCATGGAAAGACTTCGATCCATCACTGAAGGGAGTCACATATCCATTAGAGAATTTATATGTATTTGATGCTTGCAAAGGCCTTGCCTCACATCAACCTTGTGAGGAAGACATTCCAAATATTATAACCATTTTGCAGATAAGAAACTAAAGACCTATGGAGGCACAAAAATGAACCAAATGTCACACAACCAATTAAGTGTCAGAGCAGGGATGCAAGCCTAGCCATGACTCCAAGTCTAGCCTTTAATGTCCTTAATCCAATACAGCAGACTAAGCTAACCTGAGTAACTTGGCCCACCAAGGACCTCAGATCCCCCTCAGACTCCTAATAACACACTTGATTCCCCCTTCCCACAGTGTGGCACTCTGAGAAGCCTCCACTCTTATCTGTTCCATGACTTTCCCTTTATTGAATCACCCCTTCACTGGCCTCAGATACATCTTCCCCTCTGGCTCCCACCCTCTTGCTGTATTTTCACGGATTTTGTTTTATTGGATTTTTAAGCTTCGGTCGCTTAATCAATGAGTCCAAGCTGAGCCACCTCGGGTTTTTATAGCACTCACTGCTTCCTGAGAAGCTCAAGTGGGTTTATTTTCTCCAGTCCCACTCAGTACCAAGCTCCTTCCCCCACCCCCTATCCTTGGCTTTTCAAGTGCTAGTTTATAGCTCTCTTGGGGTTCCTTCTGTAGAGAAGGTTCTGATCTTTATTCTTTCTTTTTTGGGGGAAAGCATTTTCCAAACCATACCCCTTTCTGTCCTTATTCCTAAGAGTTACCTTTGTTTCTCCATAGAGTGATGGAGAAATCCAACATAGCCAAATTTTGATGGCCAAGTTTGTAATTCATTTGATAGTACTAATAAGAGTGAAGCAGTGGATAGGACAACCAGCCTGGAGTCAGGAAGACCTGAGTTCTAATCCTACCTTTGATCACTTAATCCTGTTTGCCTCAGTTTCCTCATCCACAAAAAGAGTTGGAGCAGGAAATAGCAAACCACTCCAGCATCTTTGCCAAGAAAACCCCAACTGGGGTCATGAAGAGTTGGACACAACTGAAAATAAGTGAACAATACAAAGTGTTAATAAGAGTCTATCAATCAGCCTATACATATTAATATATGTAAAACTACAATGTTCCTAATTCTGGGATGGGCTAGGGGTACAAAGACAAAAATGAAGCCATCTCTGCCTTCAAAGAGCTTACACTCAATGGAAGAGTCAACTGACAAATATATATGGAGAGAAGATCTAGAAACCCAAAGGTTTCATGATTGATCTGAGCTTAGAAGAATGCTAGAGATTCTAAAAAGAAGGAGAGAGTGCATTATGAGCATTGTAGCAAAGGGCATAAAGTGTTGGATTCAGATCCTACCTCTGACACATCCTAACTGTATGTCCCTGAGCAAGTCATTTACTCCCTAGGACTTGTTCTGTACTAAATCAAAGGTGGGTTTTGACTGTCTATGGGAAGGAGTTCCCACACTGGGAGTTGGTTGAAATCACAGAACCTTCACATTATCTGGGTAATACTGATGGTGGTGGTGACAGTGATGAAGATGATGTTTCATCTTTCCATAGCCCTTGAAACTTACTCAATATTTTCCTCATTGCAGCCCTGTGAAAGAAGATAGTACAACTATTCTTTCCACTTTACAGAGTAGATTCAAAGTTGTCAAGTGACTACCCTAAGCTCACCCAACTGGCAAAATGGAGAGAGGACAGATGTAAATTGTTTTTCTCACCAAATGAGCTCTTTAAATAAACCCAGAATTAAGCCTGGCAAAAACCTGGGCATCGGCAGGATAAAGGTATGGGTAATTCAGTCACCAGAATTTAGTTAAATTCAAACAAGATTTCTTTAAAAAGAAAAAAAAAAACCTTACTTTCCATCTTACAATCAATACTGTGTATTTGGTTCTAAGACAGAAGAATGGTAAGGGTTAGGCAATGGGGGGTTAAGTGACTTCCCCAGGGTCACACAGCTAGAAAGTGTCTGGGTCCAGATTTGAACCCAGGACCTCCTGTCTCTAGGTCTAGCTCTCAATCCATTCAGCCACCCAGCTGCCCCCTCAACCAATATTTCTTTTGGAAATTTTTATTTAATTAGTTGATTTAGAATATTTTTCCATGGTTATTAGATTCATGTTCTTTCCTTCCCTCCCTCCCCCAAACCCTCTCCCATAGCTGGCACAAAATTCCACTGGGTTTTACATGTGTCATTGATCAAGACCTATTTCCATATTATTGATAATTGCACTGTAGCAGTCCACACCTGTCTAGGGGCAAGGGAAACAGTATGTACAGATTGTCTTAGAAGAGAGCATGCTCAGTCTTGAGCATGCTCAGTCTTGCACATGGCTGGGAAAGCCTCTGACCCTTGACCCCAACTTCCCACAGGTTAGGCGGGAAAACAGGTTTCTTTGTGCTCACCTGGCTAAGAGAAACCACACCTATACTTTGTCGATAACCAGTGATAATCATCCCTATGTATTGTGTATATTTGCATATCAAAGAGATTAAATACAGCCACAGCAAGCTCTACCTTCTCTCTTCCGCTCTTCCTCTCTTCCTCTTGGATCTCAGCTCGCACTGACGCCTGTCCTTGCTGGAGCTTGGCCTCTGGCCAAGCTCTATCTTTAATCCTTCTCTATCTCTCCCACCTGGGACCTGGCCTTTGGCCAGGCATTTTCTTTTCTCTATATTCTCTCTGACCTGTGTGGTATTAAGTTTGGATCACTGGACGGGTACAAGCCTTCTGAGTAGTCCACTGATTGGAGTATTGCTGTGGCTCATTGATAATTAATAAGGCCTGCATTTCTGACTCATTCCTGCCACCTCATATCTATAATTTGGCTCCGCCATCCCCCTCGTGGTATCCAAAACTTCTATCCTTCCTCCATCTTCCTACCTTAAAGCTTCTCTCCCCTCGAGAAGCTTTATTGCACCATGGTGATCGTTTAGAGTCTACCTCCCCAATCATATCCCCATCGACCCATGTGATCAAGCAGTTGTTTTTCTTCTGTGTTTCTATTCCTTCAGTTCTACCTCTGAATATGGATAGTGTTCTTTCTCATAAGTCCCTCAGAATTGTCCTGGATCATTGCATTGTTACTCATAGAGAAGTCCATTGCATTTGATTGTGCCACAGTGTATCAGTCTCTGTATACAATGTTTTCCTGGTTCTGCTCCCCTCACTCTGCATCACTTCCTGGAGGCTGTTCCAGTTCACATGGAATTCCTCCAGTTTATTACTCCTTTCAGCACAATAGTATTCCATCACCAACATATACCACAGTTTGTTCAGCCATTACCCAACTGAAGGGCATACCCTCATTTTCCATTTTTTGCCACCACCAAGAGCGCAGCTATGAATATTTTTGTACAAGTCTTTCCCCTTATTATCTCTTTGGGGTACAAACCCAGCAGTGATATGGCTGGGTCAAAGGGCAGACTGTCTTTTAGCACCCTTTGGCATAGTTCCAAATTGCCTTCCAGAATTAAACCAATATTTCTTAAGTGCCCATTCTGTGCTAGACAAAGACAAAATAAAAATGAGAAAGGAACAATCATTATTCTCATGGAGTTTACTTTCTACTTGAGGTAGGGGATGGGGATGGATCAATAAAAAAAGATATAACTCATGCAGAGAGGGAAATACAAGGTCATTTGAAAAGGGGGAGAAAACTAACTATTTGAGTGGCTAGAGAACACTTCCATTGAGTTCTGCTCTGAAGGAAGATAAAGATTTTGAAAGGTAGAGATGAAGAACAAGTGCATTTCAGACCTGGGGATGAAAGTTAGAAGTGTAAATGTCAAGATCAGTTCCATGACTGGTTTCAGGTTTGAGGATCTTCAAATTGCTTATCATCTCCAAGGTGGGGGGGGTGGGGTCGAGGAAGAGAAGGAGGGACACAATTTAGATCTTATAATTTGGGGTAAATGTATGTTGAAAATTGTTATTACATGTAATTGTAAACTTCCTACTTCTCCAGTTTGTCTGTGCCTTAAAGCCCAAGGTCTTGGCTACTTGCTACCTGTGTGACCTTGGGCAAGTTGTTTAAACTACATTTGATATATAAAATCAAATAAGTTAAAATATGTAAAGTACTTTGCAAACCTCAAAGAACTACTACTACTCCCATCATCATTATCATTATTATTATTAAAATAAGTGGGTTGTATTCCAGGAACCCTCTGGTGCTTTTCAGTTCTAAATCTCTGGATCCTATGAAATAAGGCTAGAAAGGTATGTTGAAACCAGGTTGAAGAATCTCAAAATATAGAACAAGTATTTAACCTTAGAAGAAATAGAGAGCTATTGAAATATTTCAAGCAAGGGAGTGATATGGTCAAGATGTACACTTGGAATATTATTTTGGCAGCTCTATCAAAGGTGAATTGAAGAGCCTGGAAGCAGGGAAATGAATTAGATGGACCTCTTGATATTTATATTAGCTAATAATTATAACAACATTTACATAATGCTTAAAGCTTTGCACAGCACTTTATGAATTATTATCTCATTCAATCCTCACAATCTAAGAAGTAGGCACAATTATTATCTTCATTTTACAGATGAAGAAACTGAGGCAGCTAGAAGTTAAATGACTTGCCCAGAGTCACAGAGCTAGTGTCTGAGGCTAGAGCTGAATTAAAATCTTCCTGACTCCAGACCCAGAGCTCTCTCCACTATGCTGCCTAGCCACTTAGTTGATAAAACAGACTGGAAGTGAAGAGTGTCTGGGAAAAGGTTATTATGGTTCATGTTTCTATAGCTTCTTTCCCTCACTATCCCTACAAATGAAAACACATTCTTATTTTACAAATGTGGAAATTGAATCTTAGGGGAAAGAGTTGGCTCAAAGCCACATAGCAAATGGGGAGAATTAACTGAACTGAAGGATCATAAATTTAGAGCTGGGAGGTATCCCAGAGACTACTCTGAACCAACTCCTTCATTTTACAGATGAGGAAACTGAGACCTAGTGAAGACAATTTGACTTGCTCAAAATCATACAGACAGTAAGAAACAGAGCCAGGATTTTCTCTCTCTAAGATCCAAGTCTCCTCTCTCCAAAAACTATTCTCTTTCAACCACACTGCACTGCAGTCAGGAAAGACTTCCTCTGCAACTTACTTGAGTAAGTCATTAGTCCACTCTAGGCCTCAGCTTCTTTATCTGTCAGATGAATGGTTTGGATGAAACCACAGTCTATATGTAGACTGAGAAGGGACCTTAGAAATCATCTAGGCTAAACCCCTTCCAAATACCTGAGAGAGACCAGCAGACAAGAGAGAACATTTTTATGTGCAAAGTAGAAT
The DNA here is from genome assembly GCF_027887165.1 of Monodelphis domestica. Lineage (NCBI taxonomy): Eukaryota > Metazoa > Chordata > Mammalia > Didelphimorphia > Didelphidae > Monodelphis > Monodelphis domestica. Next base: position 363,919,228 of record NC_077230.1, read on the forward strand.
GGAATAAGAGAAGTATATGTGAATCCTCTATTATATATAGCCTTCTTTTTAAAAAACAGTATATGATAAATTGAGCGTGTTACTTTCAAAGCTGTCACGCTTGTTCCTTTTGTGCACTGTTAAGATGCTTTAATGATCTTTTATTTCTATTCTTTTTCTTTTGGGGAGGCACTATCGCTAGCTCTTCCTTACCCACAAGTCCTTCCAAAAATTTATAAAAGGAAAAAAAACACACTTGTAACAAATAAGCATAATCAAACAAAATAAAATCCATACATTTGCTGTGTACAAAACTGTATGTCTCTTTCTGCACCTAGAGAGTCTATCAGTCTTCTGCCAGGAGGCTTCTACTGCATCCCTGGCCATCGCCATTTATCCTGCCTTGGTCTTGCCACTGAATTTGGATGATTCTGGAAGAGAAAATAAGACTGATGACTTTGTACAATTCTGCCTCACTTCAATCCAATTCATACATAAGTCAAGACATTGCCCCATGGTGTCATTGATCCTCTTTGATGGATCAAAAATAAGCAGATGTCATCATCAGGACTCTTAAGTCCTACCAATCCCTTCACTTATAGTTGATGAATCTGAGACTCAGAAAGGTTAAAGTGATTTGACCAAATTGACACAGATGTTGAACATCTGAGGCAGGATTTGAACCTTAATCTTCTAACTACATTCCTATTCCTCTTTCATTTCCTCAAAAAACAAGATCTTAGATTCAGAGCTGAGTGAAACCAGAGGTCTCTCCCATATCTATATCTATGATCCTATGATATTCTGACATCAAGGCCAGTACTCATTTCCCTGGACTGTGCTAACTACTCTTTTTCCTTGACCCCATCTCTCTCTTCCTCCATTGTATATCTCAGGAAACTCTTTCTTCATGGATAGCAAAAAGGTAAATGTCAACTCTACCTGACCCCTCATTCTTGGAAAGCTAAGCTGAGGTCACAACTCATACAACTCTCCTCTGCCACATCCCAGCTCTGATCAAGGTGACCTTGGTGATCTGTACAACCAATCTCCTCTATGAGACTCAATTTCCTCATTTATAATTCTTTTAACACTCAGTCTATGACTCCTCAAAGCATTTTTCCACCTTTTCATCTGGCAATGGTCCCACCAATGCTTCTATTACTAAGACTTTTTCCTCAAATTATTGAATTATTCCCCCATTTTCCATTTGAGGATGCACCCATACCTCCATGCTCTTTTCAAATTAGGACCAGCCCATGACTCCTTGACTATTTCTCCCTTCTCTGCCTTGTCCCCAGTTAAGAATCTTTTCTTCCTATCTTTTTAGTTCTCTTCCTTGTATTATCATCCTTCATTAGAACATAGGCTCCTTGAGGACAAGGACTTTCTCTTATATTTATATCCCCAATACTTCATGCAATGCCTAACACATAGTATGTGATTAATAATTGATATATGAAGGCATTATTTTAGAGCAGAAGTGTCAAACACCTGACCTGTATACTACCAGTGTGGGCAGACCAAATAAATATGATTGAGAAATATTAAACAAAATAAATAAAAATACAATGGTAGTAGTCTCTTGGTAACCGAGGATGACAATTGTCTTTGTGCATTTTCATCTATGGTGTATAGATGAGTGCACAAAGACACTTGTGGGTGAAGGAGATTTAAGTGGAAAAGTCATTGCACAGAGACAGTCCCACTCTCTCGGTGTTGGAAGCCTGGATCCAATGGCATGAAAAATCGTGACACCTGGAGACTTCCTCAGCTGCATTGGATGGTCGTGTTGTCCTTTGTACTCCAACACGCCCTAAGCACTCCACAGTGCTTTGCTGTGTCACCATCTCAGCCGTTGAACCTTCTTATTGGTTTCTTCCATCTGTTCAGCCGAAGCAGTCTTCACATGCTGGGTGAGCAAAGCCTTGGTTCACCAGGGGTCGACGACGACCCGATGGCTACCCTCACAAGGTTTAGCTGGCCTGTCGAAGCCGTTTCCTGGGGTGTGGCCGCTGCCACATGCTAGCAGCTACTGGGAGCCACAAGTGAGAGCTGGGTGTCAGGTAAGGGTCAGAGGTTGGAGAGCTGCCCTAGGAGGGCACGACAAGCCCTCCATATCAGAGATACTACCCCAAGCCCTCCATATCAGAGATACTACCCCTCCCTGAGTACCCCATACAATAGAACATAGATAATACTACTATGTGGTTTTCTAAGTCAATATGCTGCCTGCAGGGATCTTTATGTATGGTTCAAATGGCATTCATTTGTATTTAAGTTTTCACCAATAATTTAGATGATCTCATATGATCACTTCTACTTTTCTCTGTCTCTGTCTATCTGTCTCTGCCTCTCTCATTGTATCTCAAGTTCAAATGCATAAGATTCAGACAATGGCTTCTGGAGTGATAGTGGCAAATGACATAGGAATCCCCTACACACTGCTATGAAAACACAGGTCACAAGTATCAAGGATGGCAATAGCTTCAGGGAATTTGACCCTCAAAAAGAAATATGTTGGCCACAGACTACAAAATGGCACCATCCCTGAAAGCCCAGCAGATAGCTACACCCAAGGAGAATCTCATGAGAATTCTGTGAAGGAAGAAAAATACTTCCAATTATGAGGAATTGCAAATTTGCCCTTTTGCCATATCTGTTCTCTACTTATATGTCTCACTACCACTGTCTGTTCCTGTTCTTCCCAAAGTCTTTGTGCAAGAGAAGACTGTGCCCCCATTTATGGGGATTTGTTTTTGTAACTACTATTCTTGCTATAACTTCTCTCTAAATACCTTTTCTGAGACTGTTAGCTGATAATCAATGGGGTGCACACTAGTAGGGGCTCATGAGCTACAGGAATAAAAATCCAGAACCTCAAGGTTACCTCTAGAGCCTTAAAGGTAGTACTCAACTGACCTTCTGGGTCCCTAGAAAGAACAGAGGAAATTTCCTAGGGAGGGACTGCTAAAATAGGAAAAGAAATACATTTGTGGAAGAGGGGAAACTCTAATCACCTAGTTTGGTCCTTTCTTGCCCTCTCCCCAACAGTAGCATGAGCCAGTTCTCTGCAAGGTAGCAACTTGTAGTGTAGCTAGTTGGCAGGGTTGGTATTGAGGGAAGGAACATCACTTATCCTCCAGAATCTCTAACTAGAGGTCCCAGGGTTCTAAACTGTCCAGCATCTTGTTTCCCCAGAATAGGCTTAGGAGAACACACTTCATCACTTTGGGCCTCCCTTCCAGGGAGACTTGTTGGGGTTTGTTATTTCCGCATCCTAATTGTATGCTAATCAGGCCCTAATTGTATGCTAATCAGGCCCCGTGGGCTCCCTCCAGCTGCTGAGCATTAGCATTCTCAAAACTCCCCTTGACTCAGGCCAGGCGGATTTAAATATTTATTTCTGCTGCATTTGAAATTCCAGAATCTTGCACTGAGGTAAATGGTGCTCTCTGACAGCTGTTGGGAGTCTGTTCATAAATGGGAGTTCTAAACCAAAAGGATTTGATCGGTGATTCTGGCTTCCTCCTGCTTACTTGAGATGTTCTAAGGTCATGGCCAACTCCCTTCCACCATGACTGATGGTTGGGTCTTGGATCTCAGTCTTGTTCCTCTTTCCCAGGCCTCTCTCCCATCTATAACTTTAGTTATTCACACACTGACTTTCCTTTTTAAAATCATAAGAATACTTTTCATCTTGTCCTTGGGCTTCATGTTCTTTGACACCCTTTAAATATCAAATGAAAAATAAACCACCCACTCAGAAACCCAGTAAATTACATGAGCATACTGGTCTACTCCTTCCCTCTCTCTGAATCTGAATCCCCTCTATCCTCCCAGGACTAATGGAACTCATCAGCTTCCATGAATCCATTAGCTACAAAGGAGCAGAAATTACAGAGACCATTCTAATCCAACCTTGCCCGTTTTTCTAAGGGAGTTCCTAAAGGGAACAATGACTATAAATTGAATGATACAATTGTTCATCTCAGAACTGGAAAAGATCATAGAACCCGATCATTATTCCACCCACCTCATTTTTCAGATGAGGAAACTGAGTCAAAGATAAGTAACTTGCCTAGGCCATATAGCTACTGAATGTCTGAAATAAAATTTGAACTCAAATCTTCCTGACCCCAGGTCCAGAGCTCTATCCATTGTGCCACCTAACTGCCCTTTAAAATAGCATACCATTTGTTAACTCCCCTCTTTTGTACTGAATTCTGTCTTGTGTTATTCAATATTTCTCGCTTCTAGACTATAAATTGACTAGAACAATGATGGTGAACTTATGGCCCAGGTGCCAAAGATGTCACACAGAGCACTCTCTGTGGGCAGGCATGCCACACCCCCTCCCCCTAGAGTTCATTACTAGAAAGGCAGAGGGACTTGGGTCCCTCTCCATCATGTCTGATGACATTTTTTCATATCCTGCCCCTCTGCCTGACAGCCAAATGGGAGTGCACAGGGAGTTAGGTGGGAGGCTCACAGGCAGCAGAGTTGGAGGGGAGCAGAGATCTCAGGCCATTCCCCTCCCCCTCTCTATACTCACTGAGGACATTCCTCACTTCACCCACCCCTCCACCCAGCAGCCCAATGGGAGTGCTTCCTCCCTCCCCTGTGTGGGGTAAGGGTGGGGGCAGGGTACACTCAACATTCAATGGGAGGGAGGAGCATGGCATTCTGTCTTGGGGGCAGGGCAGGCAGGGCACTTAGTCTATGGGGGATGGGGGCAGGGCCTGGCACTTGATCTCTAAAACATTTGCCATCACTGGACTAGAATATACTCTCCTCCAAGCATCAGCAAACTGTGTTAAAGGTGCTCAAGACATGTTTGTTCAGTGAATAATCTTGAGTATCTAGATGGATATGTCCATGTTTGTTATTAGTAGCCAAGTTGGTAAAGGAACTATAGAAGAGTATAAGAAAGAGGAAGTCCCTGATCTGATTGTTAAATGTTCAGTGTGAGCATCGGAAATCAGAAGGCACTACAAATCAGGGCTTGATTGTTTTGTGAATTATCTATACTTAAAGAGGTGATGAAGAAAATGTCAATACTGCAGATTAACCTTTTTTCCAGGTTAATTATTAAACATTGGCTTCCAGGTTATAAATGGGGATGGATGCTTCTGGCTGCCCCAGAAGCTCCTGGATTGAAGCCCAGGTCTTCCTCAGAGATGCATTCTCCCCCTTTAAAATCTCTGGGATTCATAGCCTTCCTTCCACCCTGACATGGAGAGGAGCGAGGCATTCAGTAATGGAATGCTCAGCAAAGACTGGTGTGGAAAGAACACTGAATTGGGAATCATAGGAGTCATAAAACTTGGGTTCAGATTCCATCTCTGATGCCTGTTCCCTGAATGAGTGACTTTGGCCACGTGATCTGCTCTCTTGTCCTTCAGTTTCCTCTTCTCTAAAATGAGTAAGTTGGATTAGATAACCTCTAAACTGTCCATCCTTTGATCCTAAGAGAGACTGGCTTCATGGGGTTCCATGGAATCTCAGTGATTCTTCTCTCTCTTCCTTTAGCCTCCCAGATGTAGGGTGGTGGCAGAAAGAGATGGTTGGTTGGGAAGGGAGGCATTGGTTACTGGGAAACAAAAAAAACAAGGTGAAAAAACAGAAAGCTTCCATCCTGTTCCCCTGAGGTCAGGGGAGGGCAGGATGAGGCAGGGAGTGGAGCTATTTCCCCTGTGACTCAGATTCGTGCCTTTCATTTAGAATGAGAAACTCTAAGCTGAGGATTGGGCCAAGATCACCATGGAGCTCTCTTAATTTGCAAAGAAAAGTAGCTCTTCAGAAATTAGAAGCAAGAGCAGAAAAAGAGAAAAAGACCCAGGCAGATGTTCAGAGTCATGGATGTAGGTGGGTAGAATGTGTCTAAGGTGAGGAGAAAGCTCTTGGGGAGAGAGATGGTGGTCAGGGAGAAATGTTCAGCCTCCTTGTTGTGGTCTCAAAAGCAACTGATGTCTCTATGAGAAGCAAAAATGCCTGAGGGGTAGAGGAAAAAGAGGGTTCTGGGGGACCTTCTGCCCCAGCCATCTAGAACAGAAGTAACCCAGAGATGGGTCATCAGGAGCCCAGCCCCCAAATGGGTATGCTTAAATATGCATAAACACACACACACATATGCACATCATATATCTATAGGTTCATGAGAGATATAATTACCCAGATGCCTATGCTTGCATGTTTGAAATTGGATGAGTTATCAAGCTTTTCTGAGACCTTTTCTGCCTGGGGGACCCACACAAATCCAGAAAGTGTAGGCTGACTGGTTGACTCTTTATTATCTAGATCTCTACTCCTCTCTCACTCCCTCAGACTATGGACGGGAATACGGAAGCAGGAGGGGGTTCCTCACCCACATTCAGATGCTGCTTCCTTCCGTAGTATTGATATATGACCACCTAGCTTGATGCCCATGGTTCCCATTGCAAGAAAGACATTAGAAAGGACTTCACAAAGGGAGGAGTGTGCTACATTGGAATGGAAATTGGGATTGGGGATCTTTCCCTGAAGAATAGCTCCTATGGGAAAGTTAATCACTCTCAATGGATTGAGAGCCAGACCCAGAGATAGGAGTTCCTGGGTTCAAATCTGGCCTCAGATACTTCCTAGCTGTGTGACCTTGGGCAAGTCACTTAAACCCAGATGCCTAGCCCTTAGTGCTCTTAAATATACAATATTAATTCTAAAATGGTAGGAAAGGGTTAAAATGGATTTTTTTTTACCCCACTCACACAAGATGACTGGAACAAGTAAGCATGACCCTCCTGGCATTGGGATAGTCCTACCTTGGGCAAGAATCGATTCTCCTGAGTTGGAGAGCCTCAAGAAGTGGCTGAATGACCACTCACTGGGGATATTACCAAAGGAATTCTTGTTCAGGTCCAGGTAGGATGATGTCCCCAGAGGTCCCCACCAACTCTGGGATTCTGTGATGTGGTAAATGATGTCATATACTCCCATAGACTATAAGAGCCCAAATCAGTTAGAAGCAAGACAACCTCAGGTCTAGCCAAAGCCAACAGAGATGCCTCAGGCTGGATAACAAGCTATGTGCAGGACTGTAAGTCTAGTTCATTCTCTGCCTCAGGAGACTTGGGTTGAATGAATGAATGAGTGGACTTCCTAACTACAAGACAGGGGAGCTAGATTCTGACTGGTTCATCTGAAAACAACCCAGGGGCTTTACAGAAAGAGAAGAACAGTATGAAGTCAATAATATGAATAAGTAACCCCAAAATCTAATTTGATATTAGGCCATATTGAAAAGTATAGCACCTAGGAATGAGGCAGTGAAACATTCCCCCTATATTTGATACAGCATATCTTAAACTGAACACAACCTTTGGTTCTGAGCATCACATTTTAGGACCTACAGTTATGTACTGGAGAGCTTCTAGAAAGGCTTTGAGGAGGCAGCTGGGTGGCTCAGTGGACTGAGAGCAAGGCCCAGAGACAGAAGATCCTGGGTTCAAATCTGACCTCAGACATTTCCTAGCTGTGTGACCCTGGGCAAGTTACTCAACCCCCACTGCCTAGTTCTTACCACTCTTTTGCCTTAGAACCAATACACAGTATTGATTCTAAGATGAAAAAGAAAGGTTTGAGAGTGTGCCATAGTACTGATTGAAGGAATTAATGATATTTAATCTAATGATGCTCAAAATATAGTCTGAGGATCCCTGACAGTCTCTGAGACTCTTTCAGGGTGTCTAGAGATACTTTCAGGGAGTCCAAGATGTCAAAACTATTTTTATAATACAGTAATACTAGCATAGTATTTGCCTATTAAAATACTCCTCCCTTTTCCATAGACTTATCTGTGTAAGGCCAGATTGTCTTCAGATACTTCAACTAAAACAATTTATGACAGATTCAATGCAGAAGTAGATATGAGAATTCAACTGTCTTCTATTAAAGCAGACATTAAAGAAATTTGCAAAAATATGTAAAACAATGCCACACTTCTCGCTATTTTTTGGTAGAAAATACAGTTATTTTTCACTAAAGTATTATTTGTGTTAACATGTAATGGGCTTATTATTGCTATTTTTAAATGAATTAATAAATCATATACAATTTTTAGTTTTAATTTCTAATATAGGACAAATATAGATATAGGGACAACTAGATAGCTTGTTGGATAGATTAAAGGGCCTAGAGTCAAGAAAACCTGGGTTCAAATCCTGCCTCGGACATTGACTAACTATATGACCCTGGGAAAGTCATTTTACCCTGGTTGCCTCAGTTTCCTCATTGGTCAAATGAACTGGAAAAGGAAATGGCAAATCATTCCAATATCTTTGTCCAATAAAATCCCCAAAAGACAAAATAGGTTCACAAAGAGATGGACACAACTGAACAATAACAACAAAAGGAAAAATTTCCCAGTCTCAGGTCAATGGAGGTATGGAAGTATTAGAAAAGCCCAATGGAACTAGGACATATTACTGTTGTTCAGTCACGTCTGACTCTTCATGACCTCATCTAGGGTTTTCTTGGCTAAGACATTGGTGTGATTTGCCATTTCCTACTCCAGCTCATTTGACAGATGAAGAAACTAAGGCAGAGTTAAGTGACTTGTCTAGGGTCATACAGCTACTAATTGTCTGAAGTCACATTTGAACTCAGGTCTTCCTAACTCCAGGTCTTGTGCTCAATCCAACACTCAACTGCCCAGAAGAAATGAGTTTGTAAACCCCAATAGCCTTGGAGTCCTAGGATAAGTCAATCAACAAACAATAATTAAATGCCCATTATATGCCAGGCACTTTTCTAGTCACAACTGGGAAGACTAAAGCTATCATGAGAATAATCCTTGCCTTCAAAAACTTGCATCCTATCAGATCAAAGGATTTAGAACTGGTAAGAATCTTAGCAGTCTCTGGGTCCAATGCCTTCATTTAATAGATGAGGAAATTGAAGTTTAGAAAGATGGCTTCTCCAGCAGCTAGTGCACTGTCTGACCTATCTTGGTGTTTAATAAATGATTGCTGATTGATTGATTAAATCATTTTCCCACAATAATAGAGAGAAATACAAGAATCAGAATTTGAATCCAGTTCCTCTGACACTCAATCCTGTACCTTTCCCTTTCCTCTCTGGGGAGAGAGGAAGAAATATAGGCTGCATTTTGTGGGGCTCTGAGCTGTCTTCCTGTAGTGCCAACAACTCAATACCACTCACGCTAATGGACTCAGCAATTGGCCAAATTACTACTGTGTCTGAGCAGAAAATATGCTCTGTGGGCAGCCAAGTGCTACCCAGGCCCTGGTCAGAGTGGCTCAGCCTCCCTCCCTCCCTCCTCTCCTTCCTACTGCCTATGGACCTCAGGACAGCCCCTCCCAAGAGGTGGGACTTGGCTTCATCACAGTTCACAAAGAGTAGGGTCCTTCTCCTGGGTCCTCCTGAGCTCTCTTGTACAGTCACTAGGCAGGGGCACTCTCCCTGCCTATCACTCCTTGCCAAGACAAATTCTCCCTTTGTAAGCCCCTGCTACAGCTTCTCCCAAAGGCCATATTTTTAGTCTGTTGAGAAGTGCCTGAGACCAGAGGAAAGAGAATGCAAGAGAGAAGGGGACAAGAACAGGACAGAAAAGCTACAAATACAGCTTTATCCTCTTATTTATGGGAAGCCTTAGAAATGTTTGGATTGAGTCACATACTCTCACACCTTCATTGACAGTCACTGAACACTCATTCAGCCTAATATACTTTTTAGCTTGTATAGCCTCTCTCTCCATCTCTCCCCCACTCCCTCTCCCCTTCCTCTCCTCTCCCTCCCTCCCTCTGTCTCTCTCTCTCTTTTCTTTTCTCTTTTTCCTCTTTCTCTTCTCTTTTTTTAAAATTCCATTTGTCATTGTCATACAAAACATACTTCCATGTTGGTCATTGTTCTAAGAGCATACTCACATAACCAAAACCCCAAAATAAAACCATAAACACATCAATGTGAAAAGAGGCTTCAACAATTATTTTTCTGGAAGTAGAGAGCAGTCCCTATCATAAGTCTTTCAGGACCATTCCAGAGTATTGCATTGCTTTCTCTCTTCTTTCTTCCCTCACTCTCTTACTGTCTCTCTTCTCTATATATATTATTCTCTCTCTTTTTTCCCTCTCTCCCTCTTCATCTCCCCATTTCTCTATACCTCTATCTGTCTCTGTCTTTCCTCTTCTCTTTTCCTTCTCTCCTCTTCCCTTTTTCTTCTTTTATCTCTCTGTTCTCTCTGTCTCTCTCCCCTCTCCTCTCTGTCTCTGTCTGGCTCCCCCCCCCTCTCTCTCTCACACACACACACACACACACACAGAGGAAGGAACAAAATATCCTTGTGAATTATATCTCCATGTGGATTGTGATGGCTACATGGGAATAGAATATTTTCAGCATACGTCCTAGGAGTTTGGGTACTGTTAAATTTATGGTTGGACCAAATATTTAATTGGTCTCCAGGGATTTAATTTCTAAATCCCCAAAATGAATTACTAGAGTAAAATGGAATTTATGGTAGCTTATTTTTACAATAAAGGGAAGATATTAAGGAAGAGAGAAAAAGGGAAAGAGAGAGAGAGAGAGAGAGCTCCAGCTTCCTCTGAGCCAGGTAGAAATTCTAAGGCCCCAGCCAGGGGAAAGGAGTCTCAAGACGATGGGCCTTTCCTGGAGGCTCATGCCTCCAGAAAGGGCAAGGAAGGAAGTCAGCCTTTACACTTACCACATTGTCGGTTCAATCAGCAGATTCTTCTATCAGCCTCAACTCCAGCAAGCTCCACTCTGAGTGTGTTTCTTTCAAACTCCAAGTATCCCTCTTCACTCCAAGTCCCTCTTCACTCCAAGTGTCTCTCTTCACTCCAAGTGCCTTCACTCCAAGTGACTCCCTTCAAGTGTCTCCCTTCGAGTGTGTCTGTGTGTGTCCCTGTTTCCACTTTTAAATACCTTTTTCTCTTGTTTCACTTCCCCTAAATTTTTACATCTACCAATCACAGCCAACCCTCCACTCCAGGACTTCCCACTCTTTCACACATGGGTCACAGACCTCCCACTCAAGGTATGAAATGGGTGTTCACAACTTTTTGTGTTAAAATCCAAAATGGGTAGATCTCCATACTCAACTTTAAACACTGTGCTTTACACTTTGGGGATTAAAATCTAAAAATAGGCAGGGGATTACAATCAAGGAAGAGCTAAGTACCTTCACTGTTACAATCTGGAGAGAGCCAAATTCAATCTTCATGGTAAAAAATCTAACAAAAGGGTCAATACACAAAAAGAATAAAGCAGGGAAATGGAGAAGAAAATATGTATCTTCCCAGATTCTTAATTCTCTCCTCTCCAATACATCCTCCCCACAATAATTTCACTCAAATCTTAGTCTGTCCCTGCCACCACACCTCTGCTCAAGCACCATCAGTGATTCCCTGCTTCTAGGATAAACCATAAACCAACCAATTTGACATTTAAAGCCCTTCAAAACTGCCCTTGAGCTTAACTTTCCAAGTTTATTTCACATGACTCTGCTTGATATACTCTCCTTTTCCATGAAACTGGCCTACTGAACATTTCAGCTCCTGCCTCCTAGTTTATACAGGTTATATACCTCAAACTACCCTCATCACATTCAACTCTAAATCCCTAACTTCATTAAAAACTCAGCTTTTATACCATCTCCTTCAGGAAGTCTTTTCTGATCTCTCTCAATATTAGTGTTTCTTCCCTTCTCAAATTATCCTGTGTATGATTATGTATGGGGTATATTATGATTAAAATTATCTCAAGACACTGACTTGGGGTAAGAAATATTGGTTTATTGAATCTATTTATTGGTTAGGCTAGCATCATAGTGGATATAGAGACATAAGTCTACGACTCTCTGGAATGACAGAAGACCAGGAAACTTGATAGGGCAGCTTAATAGTTTTTGGAACTCATTCAGATCCTCCCTTAAACATCACAATACATCTCTAATTGGTGAATAGCTAATTAAGAGGTGAGTCACCAACTCATGTCCCTACCCACCCCCACTAAAAAAGAATCTTCCTCCCCTTCATTTATTAATCAAATTCTGTTAAAAAGGAAAGCATTCTTTGAGATTTCTAAAGACAAAGAAAATAAAAAAAGCAAGACTTGAAGGAAACCTCTGACCCAAATCTCAGACACAGAATATACCATAATTCTCCCTAATATGCAGGAATTGGGGTCTTTCTACTCCAGGGTCTTGATATTAGATTTAATACAGTAGATGAAAAATAAATTCTCATGGACAGCTAGCTGGTACAGTGAATAGACCACCAGGCATGGAATCAGAAAGACCTGAGCTCAAATCTGGCTTCAGACACTTACTAGCTGTGTAACCCTGGACAAATCACTTAACCCTCCAATTTGCCTCAGTTCCTCATCTATAAAATGGGGACACACTGGAGAAGGAAATGGCAAATCACTCTGGTATCTGCCAAGAAAACCCCATGAATGGTGTCATGAAGAGTTGGACATGACTGAACAACAAAATGATAATATATATGTGTATGTATGTACTATCTATCTATCTAAATATATATATATGTAGCATTCCCCTAATGCAAACGTGTGTTGTAGTCTACTTATACTGACTCAAAATCAACAAATGCTACATATGTTTTGTTAATTGCCTAGACCTAAGAAAATAAGGGGAGAAATGTTAATAATTAAGGTTAATCCTAAAAGTATGCCATCTGTATATTATTTTTTCAGAAACCTACTTGTAAAACCTTGTTAACCTACCCCAGTGAAACAAATTCCACCTCATCTGCCCGTTTCATAAGTAGGGGACTATGGGTGTGAAATATTGCATATATTGTCAGACTCACTGTAGGTATTGATTATTTTTCTAAAGTTTTTTTTTTCTTCCCCACAGTTGTTACAAGGGCTGTCTTACTCACTGGATGAAAGGATTTGGAAATGAAGATGAGGCCAAATCAAAAGCTATAATAATAATGTCTATCTAGCATTTACATAACACTTTATGATTTGCAAAGCATTTTTCATATGTCATTTCTTTTGAGAATCATGAGAACCTATGAGATTGGTACTATTATTATCTTCATTTTATAGATGAGCAAACTCAGGCACTGAGGGGCTGAGTGACTTATTTGCCCAGAGCCACATAAGTAGAAAGGTCTGAGGCAGGATTTGAACTCAGTTGCCCTTGATCATTGTTCCAACCTACTGACTGCCATCTCTAGTAGTCCTGATTTTTGTCTTGCCCCTCTACTTAGATAACTCTGGAAGAGAGAGTGAGGCTGATTACCTCATTACTCTCACTTAAATCCAATTCATGAGCAAGTCAAGAAATGACCCTCATAAAGTCATTGGTCATCTTTGAAAATGAAGGATGAAAGAGAACAGGGAAAATGGAAAAGAATCTATATGTTCCAAAATATTTATAGCAGCTCCCTTTGTGTTGGAAAAGAAATTGGATATTGAAGGAGTGTCCATCAGTAGTGGAATGGCTTAACAATTTGTAGTGTATGATTATGATGGAATCCTAATGTGCCATAAGAAACGATGAGCAGGCTAATTAAAAAAAAACTTGAAAAGGACTGCATGAGATAATGAACAGCAAAATGAGTCGAACCAAGAAAACATTATATACAGCTATAGACTTAATACTTGAAAGATAACCTGTAAATATTCACCTCCAGAGAATGAACTGAAAAAAGGAATCCAAAAACACATTATATATACAATTTGTTTGCTGGATGATGCCTCTTATGATGCTGGAAGGGGATGAGATTCTTGGAAATAAATTCCATTAAATAAAAAAAAGAAAGAAAATGAAGGATGAACAAGTTACTCCATATACCACAACTTCTTAAGTTCACTTCCCTATCCACTGTCATTATTGACTTTGTTTCTAGTTCTTCCCTACTATGAAAAGTGCCACTATGTAAGTATAATGGTTCACAGAGATCTTTCTTTTCATCATTGACCTTCTTGTGGCATATTCTGAATCCTGGGATTTGGGGACTAAAAGATATGGGCATTGTAATCATCTTCTTAACATTCCAAATTGCCTTCTAGAATCGTTGCAACAATTCATGACTCTACCAACAACTTGCTAAAATGCCCATCTTACCACATGACTATTTTCATCTTTTCTCATCTTTTCTAATTAGCTAGAGATGGGTTAAAACCTCAGAATGGTTTGGTTTGCATTTCTCTTACTGGTGATTTGGAGCATTCTTTCATATGGTTGTTAGCAGTTTGCAGTTCTTCTTTTGAGAACAGTTTGTTCATTTTCCTTTAACTACTTATCTTCTAGGGAATGCTTCTTGGTCCTATATCTTTGTGAAGGCTTTTTTCCCCTAATTTTTTTCTCTTTTCTTTTTTTCTGAAATTAGCAACAAATAAAGCGAGCATTTCCATATAAAAGTAGAACAGAAAAATTGGATTATACATGAAATTGAATTTCTATTACATGCAGCTTGCTTTTCCTTTTATGTCTATAAAAAATTTGACATCTAGCTTTCAAAATTATCTAGCTTGTCTGTTTCCCATTAGACTGTGAGCTCCTTGAAGTCAGGGACTTTTTTGTCCAATTCCCTTATTGCTAATGCTTTCCCTCTGTTAAATTATCTCCAATTTATCCTGTTTATATCTTGTTTATACATTTTTGCATGTTGTCTCCCTCATTAAAGGTCTGAATTCCTTGAAACCAGAGATTGTTTTTCCCATTTCTTTGTATCCCTAGCACTTCACATAGTACCTGGCACATAGCTGGTATAAATAAGTGCTAGCTGATTGATTGATTTCCTTCTGGAATTTTCTTCTGTTTTCTTCTGCTTATTATAAAAATTCTGTAGTATCTTCCTTTTGGTTTTTCCCCCTTTTTTCTCTTTTTGGGGCAATTTTATCACTGTCTATTCTCTTCCTATCAACTCCTTTCCCCTCTCTCCCAAAAAAAAAGAGAAAAAAAATTCTTAGTCAATATAAATAATCAAGTAAAACAAATTCTACATTGACTATATCTGAAAATATATGTGTTTGGGGTAGCCGGGTGGTTCAGTAGATTGAGAGCCAGGTTTAGATATGAGAGGTTCTGCTGGGTTCAAATTTAACCTCATCTATTTCCTAGCTGTGTGACTGAGTAAGCCATTTGACCTCCATTGCCTAGCCCTTACCATTCTTCTCTCTTGGAACCAATACTCATTATTGATTCTACGATAGAAGGTATGCGTTTAAAAAAATAAAAAGAAAATATATGTCTTATTCTAATATATTAACTCTCCTTCAGGAGGTGGGTAATATGTTTCACTTCTGGCTTTCTGGAATCATAATTGGATAGTATGTTGATCAAAGTACCTTATTTTAAAAAATTTGTTCCCCCCTTCTTTTTCTCTGTTGTTGTTATAGAAATTATTCTCCTGGTCTGCTTTTTTTCACTCTGCATCAGTTCATATAAGTCTTCTCTTCCCATATTTTTCTGAAACTACCTCTTTAAGAATGCTGTATATAACAATAATACTCCATTAAATTCATATACCACAATTTTTTATCCATTTTCCAATTTATGGTATCCCTTTTATTTCCACTTTTTTGCTACAACAAAAAGAGGTGTTAGACATAGGTTTATATCTCTGGAACTTTTTGTTTTTTCTTTGGCATCTTTTAGTTATAAGCCTAGTAGTGGTACCACTGGTTTAAAGAATATAAACAGTTTAATATCTATAATATCTGGGCAGCTAGGTGGACAGGAAGACACAAAACTTGGAATCAGAAAGACTCAACTCTATGAATTCAAATCTGGCATCAGAAACTTACTAGCGGTATAACTCTGGACAAGTCACTTAATGCTATTTGCTTCAATTTCCCCATCTGGAAAAGAAGCTGCAGAAGGAATGGCAAATCACTCCAGTATCTGCCCCCCCCCCAAAAAAAACCTAAACTAAATAGAGTCATGGAGAGTTGGATGTGACTGAAAATGACTGAACAACAACACCTTTAAGATCATGGTTTCAAATTCCTTTCCAGAATGGTTGGTCCCATATGATGAGCTAGCAAATCCTTAGAGATATTTGATGAAAGGATTTTTTCCCGATCAACTGCTTCCTTTTTTATTCTAGTTAAATAAGTTTTGTTCATGCAGAAGATTTTCCATTTCATGTAAAGCAGATTATCTATTTTATCTCATCATCACATCTCACCCCTGAGATAAAAACTGTGAAAATATATGATCTGGTTCTCATTTACTTTTTTATGGCTTAACCTTTAATATTCTGGTCATGTATCCATTTTGAGCTTATTGCTGTCTATGTTGGTCCAAACCTAATTTCTGCCAAACTACTAGCCAGTTTTCACAGTGATTTTTGACAAATAAGGAGTTCTTACCTAGGTAATTTGTTCTCCAGTTTATTGAAGACTGGGTTATTCAGTTCAATCGTTTCAGATTCTTTCTTATCTAGTCTGTTCCACTGATCTACTTCCTTCTTTTTCAACCAATATCAGATCTTTTTTTATTATTACTGCTTTATAAGATAATTCTCAATCTGGAAATTCTATTCTAAGAGAGAACCTTTTTTAAAAAACAAAGAAATAAATTTCTAAACCTGGAATTTTTGACACTGTAACTGGTGGGTAAATATTTGGGCTCAGCTCATGAGGAAGTGTTCCCTCATATTAAGCCTCCTGAGTGGGGCACTGAACAGAGGACCAAGACTAGAGTCAGGAAGACTCATCTTCCTAAGTTCATATCTGGCTTTAGACATCTACTAGCTATGTGACCCTGGGCAAGGGTCCCTTAATGCTGTGGACTTTAGTTCATCATCTGTAAAATGAGATAGAGAAGTAAATGGCAAACCACTCTAGTATCTTTGCCAAGAAATACCCAAATGGGGTCATGAAGAATTGAACACAACTGAAATAACTGAACAACAAAAGTGTAACTATCCCTATGTCATAATGGTATATATAGAACTTGATAACATATTGAATGTAGAAGAAGAGAGGAATATGAGCTGGAAGAGTGACAGAGAAGGAAGATGTAAAGATGATGAGGGAAGGAGGGAAAAAAAGTGTGACTGAGAGAATGTTGATCCCATCAAAAGAAAAAGAGAGGAGGGCAGCTAGGTGGTTCAGATGATAGAAATGAGAGGTCCTGGGTTCAAAATTGACCTCAGATACTGTTTTTTTTACTTGACAAGTTGAGGTTTAAGGTGTATAGTTTAGAGACATGTACATGTACAAGGAGGAAGAGTTGGAAGCAAAGGCTATATGGCTATATGACCCTGGGCAAGTCACTTAACCCCCATGGTCTACCCCTTATGACTCTTCTCCCTTAGAACTAATACATAATATTAATTCTAAGGCAGAAGGTAAAGGAAGGTAAAGAAAAGAAAAAAAGAGAAAGTAAGAGCATAAACTAGTTAAAGAGAAAATGGGGATGGGTTTACTTTAAATTGGTGGTTGAGATGCTAATAAGGATGTTCAAATGGAAAAACTGAGCAGCCATTCACTGGAGATATAAAACTGAAGGGGGGATTCTTAGGTTGGGGTCCATGAACTTTCTAAAATTATCTTAATAATCATATTTAAATATAACTGGTTTTTACATATTTCTATGTATTTTATAGTATACATTTTAAAACATTATTCTGTGAAGGGACCCATAGGTTTCACCTAGTTGCCAGAGGAGCTCATCTCACACACACACACACACACACACACACACACACACACACACACACACAGAAGAAGAGAGCTCAGTCCATGACAAGTAGATTAAGAATTTCTGCACAGATATAGCCACTGAAGCCCCAGAAATGAACAAAATCACCAAGACAGAACATAAAGGAGGGTACCAAGCATAGAATTTGGAGGAACATCCCTACTATGGAGGTCTGAGAAGAATGAGGAACAAGCATCCATTGGTAAACCATCATGGCAACTTTGAAGTCATTCAGGCTGCCTCTAACAGTAGTGAGTTCCCCATCTCTGACATTATTTAAGCAAAAACTAGAAAACCACTTTAAGGGAGGAATGGAGGGATAGGAGGTTCTTACAGGTACCATATAGGGAAGACTGAGTAAGTTTGTACAGCCCCTACAAGTTGTGTTCCTTGAGGACAGAGATTGTATTTTATTGATTTTCATAATGTAATGAATTTTTGTTGAGGCAACCGTGACAAAATGGATAGAATATGGGACTTGGAATCAGCAAGACCTGATTCCTCAAATCCAACCTCAGGGGCAACTAGGTGGTTCAGTGGATAGGGAGCCAGGCTTAGTGATGCCAGGCCTAGTGATGAGAGGTCTTGGGTTCAAATCTAGTTTCAGATACTTCCTAGCTGTCACTTAACCCCAATTGCCTAGCCCTTACTGTCTTGGAACCAATACTAGTATTTATTCTAAAACAGAAGACAAGAGTTTTTTTTTTTTTTAATCCTACCTCAGACATTGAATGATTTAGTAGCTAGCTGTTGCTTAATCTCTCTGCCTCAGCTTCCTCATCTGTAAAATGTGAATAATAATAGCACTTACCTCCCAGGGTTATTGTGAGAATCAAATGAGTTAACATATATGTAAAGCCCCTTGCAAAAGACTACATAAATACTACCTATTAGTGCTTATTGAATGAACAAATGAATGAATGCATTTTTCATTAAGCAAATAGAAAAGTGAAACCTACATATAAATGGTTTTGGGGAAGGGATGAAGGGAGCCTAAAGAAACAGTCTTGTCTGCTCTCCCCATCCCTGGAGGATTTCTTTAAAAAATTAAAAAAGTCTTCCCCATCCCCCTCTAAAAAGGAAGCTACAGCTCTCCTTGGGAAATAAGCTTCCAAAAGACTGCACTATCTGCTAGAAAAGATGCTATTGCCCCCTAGAGGCACGTGCTGATAGAGGTCCCCTCCCCTCCACCTCCTCCCCTGGCAGCCTCCTCTTCTGTTGGGGGGGAGGAAGGAGAGAGTTTTGGGGAAGAGAGTGGGGAGAGATTCAGGGGAATCAAGCTAGGGGGGAAGTGGATGGCAGGGTACCCCTTTGGGCATGGCAACTCCCAAGCAGGGACTCTGGGTCCCCTATATGATATTGATTGAGCATCATGTGTTAGAGGCAATTTTTTTCCCTGTGTAGGGTCCATAAACTGACACTCATTGCAAGGATCTGAAATAGTTATAATAATAACAATGGCAATGTCATTTTTTGCTACTTTTCTTAGTTTTAAAGATATTTCCTAGAAAAGCAGGGCAGGGATGATTTATTCCTACTTTAAAGTTGGAAAAACCAAGGCCCAGACAAATCACAGGCAGCTACTTGTCCAAATTCACACTGAGAACCAGTACCAGAGACATGATTAGGACCCAGATTTTCCCCCTCCTAGTCCAGTACTCCATTCTCTCTACCACTATGGATTTCAGGCTCATCCTGAATCATTCCTGTGTAAGTACTTTGCCTAAAGGTAAGGCAGTCCTGTTGTGATTCCGTGGAGTGGGAAGATGAAGCCCGCCCACTCAGTCCTACTCCAGAGTCATTCTCTTTTTTCCAGTTAGTGTTAATAAGCCCTTCCAGAGAAAAGATAAGCCCTCCCCTACCTCTTTCTGGGGAGAGACAAATGTCCAAGGATCAATGGGTCTGAGAGTCAGGATTATGGGGGACTGGACCCCACAGGCAGGCACCTGGCTGAAGGATATTCCAGAGAAGTCTCACTGCAGAAGCAGAATTATTTTCCTTTTCTTCCCCTTTTCTCCTGTATCTTGTCTTAAATAAAAACTGGTGCTGCCTAGAAAGTCAGTGCATTTTAGAAAAAAAAAAAGGAAAATCCCAAGAACCTCAAATTATCGCTCTGGTGCCTCTGAAGGAGATAACAGTTTCCTGAACTGACTTTTCATTCCTCTCTTCCACCACCAACCTTACCCTCCACCCAGTGTGAGCACAGAGACACTGGAGTTACATAGCCCAAGACATTGTCTTCCATAAGTCTAGCAAAATTTCAGAGCCAGAAAAAACCTTGGTATCCATCCCCTCTGCATAAAGGATGCAGGCATCCATCTTCTCTACCAGTCTTCCTGAAGGTACTTGAATACTTCAAGTGATTAGGAACTCATTACTTCATAAGGCAGTCCATTTCATTTGGGGATGGCCCTGACTGTTGAACTGAAATCAATCTATCTGCAACCTCTCCCTAGGACTCCTAGTTCTCACCTCATTGGCCAAGTCTATTTATTTCAGCCCCTCCTCCACATCATCATCCTTTAGACACTTAAATGACAACCATTGTCCTCTCCACTATCAGACTTTTCAAATCTTCTACTGACTAAATATCTTCCAGTTCATCCTGCTTAGACCACTTATAGTATGGTTTCTAGCCTTCTCTCCTCTGGTTACCCTCCTCTGGATATCCAGTGACTTGCCAAAGTTCTTCGGTAGCCAGAATTAAACCCATCACTCCAGATGGGAACTGATCAGGACAGAGGTCAGAGAGACCATCTCTCTCATTTTCTCCCTTATTTTGGATATCCTTTCTCTTTTCATGCAGGCTCTAATTGCATTATGTGCTTTGGCTTCCTCTTCAAACTGTTGAATTCCCTAGCCTTTGCAATCCACTGAGATTCCCAATTTCTTTTCATCCCCACGGATCCTAAGCTATGCCTCCTAGCAGGCTGAGAGACCCTTAGAGAAGGGAGAGGAGGGGCTCTCACGGGGAGGAAACCTGCCAGGCTAAGTTTGTCAATGATCCATCCATTCATCACCATCTCCTCTCCCTCCATCAGAGTTCCATTGATTAGAAATTCCCAGAGTTAGAAATTAAGAGACCTGGGTCATAGCTCCAACAGTTGCTATTTCTCCAACAATTAACTATTGTGTACCAACACCTTCCTAGTCCCTTCCTTGAGTGCCTCATATATATATATATATATATATATATATATATATATATATATATATATATTGGATATCCTTTCTCTTTTCATGCAGGCTCTAATTGCATTATGTGCTTTGGCTTCCTCTTCAAACTGTTGAATTCCCTAGCCTTTGCAATCCACTGAGATTCCCAATTTATATTATATATATATATGTATGTATATATATATATATTCCCCATATATAAAAAGAGGGATCTAGTGGAGATAATCTATAAGGGTATTCTAGCTCTGGCATTCTATGTTCTAATATTTTATTGCCTATAAGGTAGCTAGATGGTGCAATGAGTAGAGCCCAGTGCCCAGAATCAGGAAAACCTTCATTCAAATTCAACCTCAGACACCAATAGCTATGTGACTCTGGGCAAGTCACTATGACTTCCTGCCTTACTTTCTTCATCTGTAAAATGGATATAATAATGGTACCCACACCAACAGTATTGTTTGAAGATCAAAAGAGACAATATATATGAGGTATTTACTATAATGTCTGGCACATAGTAAGCAAGTAAGCACGTAATAAGTTATTATTTCCTCCCTTCCTAAAGATCCTGACAGTTCTAGAATCCTATTATTCTAGGGCCCAACATTAATTGGTATTTCTACAATGCAAGGATGAACAGCCTTCATTTTTTCCTCTTCTTGTTGTTTGGTCATTTCAGTCATGTCCCCATTTGGGATTTTCTTGGCAGAGATACTGGAGTGTTTTGTCATTTCCTTTTCCAGCTCATTTGATGGATGAAGAAATTGAAGCAAATAGGGTTAAATGACTTGCCCAGGGTCCCACAGCTACTAAGTGTCTGAGGCCATGTTTGAACTCAGAAGGATGAGTCTTCCTGACTTCAAGTCAGGCACTCTATCCATTGTACCACCTACCTGCCCATTTTCCCCAGGAAGATAATAGTAACACTATAACTCACAGTTATATATTGCTTTAACATCTCAGAAAGTATTTTGCATGGATGATATCTGATCTTCACCACCACCCTATTGGGATAAGTGCTATTATTGATCCCATTTTTTTACAGATGAGGAAACTGAGGCAGAGAGTCAGGCTTAGCCTAGTGCTCAGCATGTGGTAGATACTTAATAAAATGTTTATTGATTTGTCTTCTATGTGACTTGCTGCAAGTCATATCTCTACTAAGACTCTAAAGCAAAATTTGAATCTGTGTATTCCTGATTTTTCCCCAGGACATGCTGACTCCCAAGGGATTTGAGGTGATACTGAGGCTAAATTCAGTGGAGATGAATAGAGGCACCTGGCTTCAGTTCAGCTAAAACGTGAGCACCAAGGTCACATGGCCTGAGCATTCTGGGGTGAGAATCTTAGCAGCCTGCTCTGGGAGGGGAAAACCTGTCACTCAGTCTGACAGAAGAATCCCTCCCCGCCCCCACCGTCTTCAGTGCAGAGAATTCCAGTGCTAGAGACTGAAGGGTCCTTCCTCTCTAGGCATCTAGGAATCCCTTCTCCAGCCTCCCTCCAGAGGAGCTGTCCAGCCTCTGCGTGGGTGGTCCAGATCGCAGTCTGACCTAACTTCTCCCCTCCGCGCCTCTCTCTTAAACCAGGATGAAATCAAGATACCCAGCCTGAGGCAGGATAACAGGGTCCGCTCTCCCAGCCCCTTCCTTTTACTTTACAGATGTGTAAACTGAGGCTCAGCGAGATTAAACTCACAAAAGCTGAGATGAAAACAGAAGCCCCTCTGGTCGTAGAACGAGAACTCTTTCTACCATACCAAACTTCCTCCTAAGCTTCCCCTGGAAGCAGCCCTGGAGTCGGGCTCCAAGACGGCCAGCCTCCACCACGGGACAAGGGTGCTGTGCCGTTGCAGCTGCGGAGGTATGGCTGCGCTCACTCCCACCCTAGCGGAGCTGCTGCTGCTGCCTTGGCTCCCCTGATTGCTAATTTAGATTTTCCTGACATCCCACACGGTGGAATCAGGGGAAATAAAATTACCAAGTTATTCGCTCCTTTTGTACAGCTGAGGGGCTGATTACCTGTCAGTCAGGCCCACATTAACATCTGACACTGTGTGCATAACAATTACCCCCATCAGATTAAGGAAACCTTTTCCTTTCTCCGAAGGGAGTCCTGGCAGCAGCTAGGGGAGGGGAGGATGGGGTGGGGGCGGGGAGGAGCTGCAGTAGGGAGAGGGAGGAAATTCAATCAGCATAATTAGCTCAATCAGAAAGAACTTCTCTTCATCAGGAAAAGGGGGGGTGGAGGGGGCTGGGGAGCTTGAACCAACCTGCTTGCCTATGTCAGAAAGAAGCCAGGGCACCCTCCAGCTGTGCCCACCCCCTACCCCCTACCACCACCCCACATGCACACAAACAGCATCTCTCACCCCAAGAGCTGAGGGAAGTCTCGCCTCTGCTGGAGCTGGAGTGAGATGCATCTTATTTGTCACATGGGATTCCAGGGTTGGGAGAGACCTCCGGGACCACCCATTCCAGCCCACTCCGGAGCTAGAATTCTCCTCTGTAACATCCCTGACAAGGGGTCAACCAGCCTCTGCCAGGGAGCGCACTGCCTCCCAAGGCAGTCAGCCCAGCCCACTCTAGGCTGGCTCTTAGAATTAGGGAGAGTTTTTCCTAGCATCTAGCTTCAATTTCTCTCCTTATGGCCTACACCCAGTGCTGCTGGTCCTACCCTCTGGGGCTACAGAAAAACAGGCATAAATCTCTCATTCACGTGATGGTTTCTACAGATACTTGGAAACAGGCTTCCACCTTCCCCAGATTCCTTATCCTGAGTCTTCTCTTCTCCTAGCTAACCATCACCTTGGGAGAGAGCCATAGATTTAATACTCAAAGAAATCTCCATCTAATCCAGGGATTCTTACCCTGGAGGTGAGAGAGAGAGAGAGAGAGAGAGAGAGAGAGAGAGAGAGAGAGAGAGAGAGAGAGAAGAGACAGACAGACAGACAGAGGTAGAGACAGACACAGAGTCATAGAGACAGAGACAGAGACAGAATCAGAGAGAGACAAAGAGAGACCGAGAGAGGAGGGAGAGACGTGGGGAGAGAGGGGAGAGAGAGACAGGAGGGAGAGACAGAGAGACAAAGACAGTGAGAGACAGAGGAGAGAGAGTGTGTCTGTGAATAGATTTCAGGAGGTTCAAAAAATTAGATGGGGAAAAAGTATATATTTGTTTTCTGTAACCTCTAAATGAAATTTAGCAATTCCTTGAAGTACTTTTTTAAACCAATGGAAGCTGATGAAATCACCAAGCCAAACAGTATAGAGGGAGAAGAGAAGAGATCTTAAGACAGAGATCTACAGTTAGCTTGTAGGAAGCTTTAGCAAAGAAGCCTTTAAACTCTAACATTCTAGGTTCTGAGTTATCTTCCAACTATGTCTTTCCATATTCCAAGATGCCTTTAAGATTTTTTTTAACCCTTACCTTTTCTCTTAGAATCAATACAAAGCATGGGTTCCAAGGCAGAAGAGTGGGAAGGGCTAGACAATGGGGGTTAAGTGATTTGCCCAGGGTCACACAGTTAGGAAGTGTCTAAGGGAGATTTGAACCCAGCTTTAGGTATTTAAAAACATGATTCTGAGAAGGGGTTCATAGAATGATGGAGCAAGAGGTTCTAAATAAAAGAAAGTTAAGAAATCCTATATGCTCTCATTTTTTAAGAATGAAGACACCAAAGTCCCAAAGTCACACAAGTTGCATATATGAAAGCTAGAATTTAAATGGAACCCAGATTTTAGGATCACAGATTTAGAACCAGAAGGAACTTTACAAGCCATCTAGTCTACCCCTTCATTTATAGATAAGGAAACTGAGACCCAGAGAAGTTAATTGACCTGCTCAAGGTCATATACTGACAGTGAAAATGGCATATTTCAAACTCAAGTACAGAACCAGCAAGTTCTCTGCTGTGCTATACTGTCTCTCTTCAATTAATCCTCATGTGGTATGAACTTGTAGGGCAACTAGGTGGAGGTGCATTGGATAGGATTCTGGGCCTGCTGCAGTGCTGAGCCTGAAGTCAGAAAGATTCATCTTCATGAGTTCAAATCTAACTCCAGATGCTTACTAGCTGTGTGACTGTGGGCAAGTCACTTAACCCTGTGCTTGCCTCAGTTTTCTCATCTATAAAATGAGCTGGAGAAAGAAATGGCAAACCATTTTGCTAAGAAAATCCCACAAGAAATTGCAAAGAGAGGGACTAAGATGACTAAATAATGAAAAAGATGTGAATTTGTTGTCTTTTGTCATCTGAGACACACTTCAGGTGGACACTGGGTAACTTGTTGATGTCCTTCCTAGAATATGGCCACCATTCCTGAGCACAATACTTCAAATGCAATATGACCAGTTCCAAGTACACTGGAACTCTCATCTTCCTAAGCCTAGACATCATGCCTCTATTAATGCAACTCAACATCATTTTGGGTTCTTACCTATCACAATGAGGATTTTCCTCCCTTCTCTGGGTCTCCAGTTTTCCTGCCAGCAAGGTAGCTAGGCGGTGAATTAGATGGTGTGCTGAGTTTGGAGTCAGCAAGAATTGAGTTCAAATCTGGATTCAGACATTTTTTAGCTGTATGACTTAACCTCTGCTTGCCTCCATTTCCTCAACTGTAAAATGAGGATTTTCTATCTCCCAGGATTCTTGTGAGGAGCAAATAAGAATATTTGTAGAGGGCTTAGCACAGTGCCTAGTATGTGGTAGGCACTTAATAAATATTCGCTTCTCTTCCTCTATAGTTTGCCAGCATTTCCCAAGTTGGCCAGGCTTCTGGGAAGAAGAGAACACTATGCTGGCAATGGGAAGTTCAGGTCCAGTCCAGGAAGAAGAGATGATTAGCCTGGAGAAGGGAAGACTTAGGAGGGAATGCAATAAGTATCTTTCCAGTTTTTGAAGACCTTTGAAAAAGAACTAAACATATTCTTCTTGGCTTAGAGAGCAAAACCAAAGGTGAAATGAATGAGGCAATCTTGGGCTTAATAAAATTAAAAAATTTCTTAACAATTAGAGGTAAATGTTAAGTGAAACTAGAATAGGCAGCTTTGGGAGACATCCTTTTATGGGAGTCTTTAAGCAACCACTGAACACTTATTAGGTCTTTTATAGGAGAATTTTTATTCAAATTAGTGTTGGATAATGATCTTTAAGGTCAATTTCCAATTGAGATTTTCTATGATTCAGTGTGCTAGGAAAAAACAAATCTCACTTGGTCACAGTCTTAGTGTCTCATTTACAGCAATCAGAAAGTTCTCCATAGTGTCCAGCTTGAATCTATAAATTTCTAAATGGTCTACTCTTGTCCTGATCTCAGTGAAACACTCAGAACATTTCCTTTTTCATGATTCCAGCTGGCTCACCTGCCCATCTCTCAGACAGGAAAGATTTATTTCCATGGACTCTGTCCAATCCTCCTTCCTTAGCAGGGACAGAGATTACATGGAAACTTCACCAGCTACCAAAAAATCTCCCTCATGACACTTTCAAGATCTCCTTCTTTCAGGATGTCCCAGACTACCTGGGAGAAAGGAGACCCTTTCTCTCAAACAAGTCTCCCCATGGAGAAACAAGGTAGTACAGTAGGAGTTTGGGGTTTGGACTTCTAGGACCTAGGATCAAATCTCAACTCTGCCACTCATCAGTCAGATGCCTCTGAGCAAAGCTCTCACTCTCAGGTAATGGTCTCACTCTGCTAATAGCATCTGACAAGAGAGTGTGATAAGAGGAGAGACCTTGGGCCCCCCTCACCAAAATTGATATGTGACCTCATTAAATAGGCATTGGTCTTTGGCTTCTGCTTTTGTTCTTTTCTGTTCTAGGTGAAGAGATTAGAGAATATGACTTAATGAGTTACAGAAAGTC
Organism: Monodelphis domestica; assembly: GCF_027887165.1. Classification (NCBI taxonomy): domain Eukaryota; kingdom Metazoa; phylum Chordata; class Mammalia; order Didelphimorphia; family Didelphidae; genus Monodelphis; species Monodelphis domestica. Next base: position 363,945,948 of record NC_077230.1, read on the forward strand.
AAAAAGGAGCATCTGGACAGTGTCCCAAGGATTCAGTTTTTGCAGTCAGTTCAGGATTGGTGCTCTAAAGAGAAAGTGAAGGGGGTAGCTGGGTGGCTCAGTGGATTGAGAGCCAGGCCCAGAGATGGGGAGGTCCTGGGTTCAAATCTGACCTCAGACACTTCCTAGCTGTATGACCCTAGGCAAGTCACTTAACCCCCCATTGCCTAGCCCTTACCACTCTTCTGCCTTGGAACCAATACCCAGTATTGATTCCAAGATGGAAGGTGAGGGTTTTAAAATATAAAATTTTTTTTAAAAGAGAGAGAGAAAGGGACCCAGGCCAGCAGTAGTTGAAACAAATATTCAACTAGCTACATTTGGATGTGAACTTGCTAGGACCAGTCTGTTAGGAACTAAGCTAAGGTTGAGTCCATGGTCCCCAGAAAATGAAATGGAAAGGGGAGAATATGCCCGTAAGATATTATGGCAAAATATGCCTATGTTCTTACTACATCTTCAAAGTAAATATTGTTATTCAGTTGTGGTCAACTTGTCATGACCACACTTGGGGTTTTCTTAGCAAAGATACTGGAGTGATTTGTGCTTCTTTCTCCAACTCATTTTCCAGATGGAGAAATGGAGACAAACAGAATGCAGTGACTTACACAGGGTCATATGTCTAGTGAGCATCTAGAGCCACATTTGAACATGGGAATATGAGTTTTCCTGTCTTCAGCCCCAGCACTCTATCCACTGTGTCACCTAAATGTGCCAAAAAATATCTCTTTATAAAAATTAATTGATGTTAAGGGGTTAAATGGAAGTAGGGAACTAATCATTGATACTTAATAGTGAGGGAAACAATTGAGGGCTTAAGCTGATGGCAAGAGGGAAGAGACACTGAAAAAGTCTTAGGGTATACTGGGACCCCAAGGAGAGATATAACTGACTAGGCTCAGGGACAATGGACCAGATCACATTTGATGTACAAAATGGTACAACATAAGGTAGCTAGATAATGCAGTGGATAGAGTGTGGAGCCTGGAATCAAGAAAGCCCAACTTTGTGAGTTCAAATCTGGCCTTAGATACTAGCTAGGTGACCTGGGCAACTCACTTCACCCTGTTTGTCTCTGTTTCCTCATCTATCAAATGAGCTGGAGAAGGAAATGGCAAACCACTCCAGAATCTTTGCCAAGAAAACCTCAAACAGAGTCATGACTGAAACAGTCAAACAACAGCACAGAGTAGTCCAATACATTTAAATTAGGTGTACCAGTACAATATGCAAGAAAGGCACTATTCTAGGTGCTAAAGAAACAATGATAAAATGAAAAACAGACTCTGTCCTCAAGAAGCTCCATTAGGACCTCTTGGGCCAGTTATATCTCCCCTTTCCCTCACCAAAACTGACTTGATCTCATTTCTTGAGTTCCACAGCTGCATCTTTGTTTTCTATTCTTCTAAAAGGCAGATATTTGCCCCTTTTGTTCCTACTTTTTTTCAGCCTGATAGAACTCCCAGTAATAATAATGGCAATAATAATAGCGATAATAACAATAAGAGTGCTGGGGTGTTTTTTTTTTTTCAGTTGCAGCACAAGCAACTTACCATTATTTCTGCCAACAAATTAGTCTTAATTGCACAGTTGCATCATTAGGTGGCATTTAGGAAAATGTAGAAGGTCCCCAAGTGTCAAAGAAATAATTTGGGAAATGAAACATCTGAAATTTAAAAAGAAAAAAAAAAGACCTTAGATACTTAAAAAGAAACCATTGGTTGAATTTTCTAATTTGTCCTTCTAACTTTTCATTTGGTAAAAAGTGGATCACATCAGGGTGTACTTCTCTGCTCTATCCTTTGGAGTAGCTCTTGCTATGCTTATATTCTTTTCACCAAAAACTCCCCCCACTTCCATGACCTAAAATAACAGTGATTACATATCTTAGAGGAAGCAGGATCTGTGTGAATCTTTTAATTGAAGAGATGTCCTACAGAGGATGTAACTAGTTGCCCTTTGTCACTTCCTGAGGCTCAAATAAGACAAAAGGTGCTTAAAATACAGCAATAGGGTATGAAGCTAGACCCAAGAGAGCACTTTCTGACAGTGACTTAACCCCTGGAGCGGGGAAGGAGCCAGTCTTTGAGAACCACTTGTTTTGGGGGGAGAGAAGAAGAGAGGGAGGGTGCTTAGGATCAGATATTGTATCCCCCATGCACAAATCAAGGCCATAGAAGCCAGGAGTAAAAGAAGGTGAGAAACCTGCATTTTTCCCAGGGTCTGAGATCTTGGACACCTGGACACAAGCTCATTTCTACATCCCTTCCTTTCACATTCTGATTTCCAGTCAGTATATACCAGTTCGGCATGAAATGTACCACAGATGGAGAGCTGGAATATTCACGAGATTTGGGGGAGGGGAGGAAGTGCATTTCTTTTCTCCTAATCTAACCACAAAGTTACAGAAGAAATCTTGAGCTGTGAATCATCCCTCTTTACAATCAAGCAGTTATTTAAAATGGAAAGAGAGCAAGAGAGAAAGAAAGAAAGATTATCACCCAACAGCTCTATCCCAAATTTTCCAGCAATCAGCCTCAGAGATGTATCTAATCTCACAGTGAGCAGTTTTCCTGATTGAGGGAGCTAATTGCAGGGCTGACACAGCTTCCCAGGAAAATACTCATGGACCAAAATTCAAGGCACTACCACCAAGCACAAAAATAAATAAATAAATGAAAAGTACACATGTTGTAGTCCATAGTCCATGTGTGGAAATGATCCTGTATACTGATCAGTGGGTCTGCCTCACTGCAAAAGGTCAGACTGAACCTTCCCTAATAAAGTCCCTTAGATTCATTCAAAACCATTAGGATTATTAGTACTGACAAATGAAATCTTATAAAAAGACTCCTGTCCAGATAAGACTTTTATTCAAGTAAATTTCTCGAAGCCTAAAAAGCTCACAGCTTTGTCCTGGGGTCGTTGTTTCAGAGATAACTGACCATTTACATTACTTCTGACTTTTTTTTTTAATGTGTTAATCTGTCCAGAAAAAGATATGTGATTAACAAGTATCCTACTTTTTTTTTTTAATCCACTTCAATTCAACAAACAATTAGATGCTTAATCATTGAGTATACTCCAGCAGTGGTTGTCTTCATTCAAAATCGTCCCCTTATGGTGACACACTGATTTCCATGAGGCTGGCCCTTATCAAACCTGATGGGCTTTCTTTAGGGAGGTTCATCAGAGAGAGGCCTTGAAGACCCTTAACCATCCCTTTGGATTTCCTCTGTGTAGACAAATCTTTATCCTTCAAGTCAAGGATTCCTTGTACTGTCATTCACAAGCCACTACCCACCCCACCATATAAGTATAATAGTTATGGGGGCAGCTAGGTAGCTCAGTGGATTGAGAGCCAGGTCCAGAAATGAGATGTCCTGGGTTCAAATCTGGCCTCAGACACTTCCTAGCTGTGTGGCCCTGGCCAAGTCATTTAACCCCCATTGCCACTTTTCTGCCTTGGACTAATATATAGTATTGATTCCAAGACAGAAGGTAAGTGTTAAAAAAAAAAAGACTAGAAGTTATAAAAATTTCCCTAGAAAAAGTTTGGTCCACACCACATACACTCCACAAATACACATATGATTCTTAGAGAGCATGGGGCATTACTTCAATGCACACATGTGGAGAATACACATGGCAAAGGGCTAACTCACAAGTCCTACTTACTAGAAGTCCTCTTCTCTTTTCATGGATTTCATGTGAAATTCCCCTTTCTTCAAAAGTCAATGCCTTTGCAGAATCCATGTAACTGTCACTTGTCTCTACCACAAGGGGTCACAATCCCCGAAGCCACCTTTGCTCACATGTTGTCACCTACTGGTCCCATCTCATTGGTCCCATCTAGATACACTCATTTCTTGCCACTGATCTAGTCTTTCTGATGACATGGTGAAGGAGGAGGAGAGAAGAGAAAGTGGTGGTTAGCTTGCTTGGGTAGCCAATTAGCTGTCTTTTCTTGAAAGAATTTTAAACCTCATAAAGTAATCACAGTGTAGACCATTTTGTTTCCATAGTGAAATGTCATCACATCCTTATATTTTATTAAGTTAATAGAGATGGGAGTTATAGAACTACCTCCCTTCCATTCACTGGTTAATTGAAATAGGGAAGAAGTGGTGTGGGAACACCCTTCCTTATACTTTCATAATGTTACTCCCTTGCTCAAAAACTCTCAGCAGCTCCCTATTGAAGGGCAAAGAGTCCCGAGAACCCCAGAATCTGACTCCAATATGTTTCAGTCAGTCAGTTGGCAAGTTAATCAACTTTTATTGGTCTTCTACTGTATGCCAAGCATTGTGATAGTAACAGAGATATAAAGAAAGGCCAAAAAAACAGCCCCTGCCCTCAAGGGTCTCAGGTTCTAATAGGGGAAGTACCATAAAAACTATTCTCAACAAGCGAGCTATAGAAAAGATAAATTGGACATAATAGCAGGAAGCCATTAGAATTAAAGAGAATTAGAGAGGTTTCCTGGTGAAAATGGAATTTTAGTTTTGGACTTGATGAAAGCTAAGGAAACAGGAGGCAACATTCAGCATTCCAGGCATGAGCAACAGCCAAAGAAAATGCCCAAAGTTGAGAGATGGAATAACTTGGTTTAAGAAACAGCAAGAAGGTCATGGTCACTGGATGGGAGAGTGAATAGTGGTATGTTAGGAGGACGAGGACTAGAAATGTAAGGGGACAGGTTATGAGGGGCTTTGAATATAAAAATAGAGAATGTTGTATTTGATCCTGGAAGTGATAGGGAGCCACTGATGTTTTTTGAGAATGGGAGTTACATGGTCAGACCTGCATTTTAGGAATATCACTTTAGCAGCTAAGTAAAGGATGGCCTGGAATTGGAAGAGATTTGTGACAGGTAGACTAACTATCAATGGCTGTTTCAATTCAATAATGCCTGCATCCAGGTAGGTGGTAAGAAGAGAAGGATGGGAGAGAAAAAGAGTGAGGAGTTGAGGATGACCTGGGTGTCTGGGAAAATGGTGGTACCTTCCATAGTAATAAGGGAGTTAAGGAAAAGGGAGATGGGGAGGGGAGGGGTGGTGATAATTAGTTCAGTTTTGAACAGTTGAGTTTAAGATGTCTACAAGATATCCAGTTCAAGATGTCCAATAGGCAGTTAGAGAAGTGAGACCAGAGGTCAGAAAAGGAGTTGGGAGGAATTAAGTAGATTTGAGAATCATCAGCATATAGATGAGAATTGAATCCATAGAAGCTGATGAGATCACTAAGTGAAATAATACAGAATGAAGAAAAGGGATCCAGAACAGAGCCCTGTAGGATGCTCATGGTTAGTGGATAGGAGTAGTTGGACTGGTTGGAGAGTGAGCAAAGGAGAGGGAGGAAGAGCAGGTAGGTAGGAGGAAAACCAGGAGAGAGTAGTGTCACAAAATCCTTGAGAGAAGAGACTTCATGAGAAGAAGGTGATCATCAGTGTCAAAGGCTGAAAAGAAGTCAAAAAAGGATGAGGACTGAGAAGCCTCTATTTGGCCATTTAGAGATCATTGATAATTTTGGAGAGAATGGTTGCTGCCAAATAATGAGGTTGGAAGCCAGACTTCAGAGAGTTAAGAAGAAAGTAAAAGGAAAGGAAGTGGAAGCAACTATTGTTTCCAATTTTAAAGCCCCATAGGAAGGGAAAGCCAAACTGCCTGGACCACCTGTCTCTGTGTCTCTGCACAAAGCAGTCCCTCCATATTTTGTAATAAAAATAGCTAACAGGTGCAGAGTGCTTTAAGGCTTACAAAGCATTTTTCTTGCAGCATCTCTCTGAGCAGGTAGCACAAGTATTATTGCCCATTTTACAACTGAAGAAGCTAAGGCACAAAGAAGTGATTTGTTCCTTAATTAAACAGTTTATCATCCTCCAAATTGAGATTTGAATTCAGGTCTTCTGACTTTAATCTCAGGACTCTTTCTAGTACCACACAGGAAACTAAGGTTCAGGAAAGATCCAAAACTTGACTATAGAAGCACAGCTAGGAAGTAATAGAGTTGCTACTCAAGATCAAATTGACAGAATCAAAGTTCCTTGAGGACAGAACTGTCTTTTGATTTGTGTTATTTTGTTTATTTTTATCCCTAGATAACTAGCATGGCACCTGGCACCCAGGAAGCACTAAATAAATATTTTTGATTGGTCAACTGATAAGTCATCTGACTCCAAATCCAAGGCTTTCTTCATTCAGTATACTAACCTCTTTTCATCCCCTTCAAAGTTCACTTTGAGTCACGTCCTTCATGAAGCTTTCCATGATTCAACCAGTCAAGACCATGCTCTCCCTTCCCTTAATTCTCCAAACATTTTGATTGTATTCATCTTGTGTACTTACCATGGTCTGCCTTATACTGCAAATTTGGTTATACCTTTCAGTGCCTTCTCCCAGACCCCACTTCTATTCTATTCCAGCCTCCTCTCCTTACCCCAGAGGTGCCAACCCTCCTTTCTCTTACAGAGTTCTTCTTTTCCTGACCCCTGCCTTAGCCTACTTGCCTCCCTATAATCCTCAGAGTCCCTGGAAAGTGTACAAAATGCCTGCCTAACCCTTCAAAGTCTCCTCCTCTGTCTGGCCATGTCTCCCCGAAGTGGTCCTTCCCTTCTCAAGTATCAACAGCACCATACAGCCAGCCTCATAAAATACTAATGCACAGCTAGCTAGCCTTCAATGGGGCTAAGTTCAGGGCCCCTGAGAGAGAATCAAACTTTAAAGCCAACTTTCTGTTTCTTCTCTTAATGCTAAACTGAGGCCCAGGGGCAGAAAGTAAGGGGAGGGGAAAATCTTGCCAAATTCTAGTATGCAGAGCATAGACCAATCAGACCTGGAAAGAACCTTTGACTCTGTTGTTGGTTCTATCCTTCATTCCTTCTAATAAATATTCATGGAAGCTTACCCTGCAGGTCTCAGTGCAGAAACCTGGGGACAGAATTAGATAAGAGAAAGTCCAAGCCCCAAAGGCAATTTAATGAGGGAGGGGGGAGAGGACAAGACACAAAGGTAGAAAACTGGAACTTAAAGCAGTATTTAAAATCTCAGTAAGAGAGGATATTGCAAGGGACAGAATAGGGTTCTGAGAAGGGAGAAAGCATTCTGATTGGGAGTAGGGTGGGGATCAGAGGAGACTCCCTGGAGAAAGTGACATTTGAGCTAGACCTTGAAGGACAAGTAAGAATTATTCCAATTTGAATATTCTAAGCAAAGGAGGGACAATGTTAGTAAATACAAGGAGATCAAAGAACAGAATGGTGAATAGGACCACTTAGGCACAGTTTAGAGAAGATAATGAAAGATGAATCTAGAAAGGTAGATTCTATCCAGGTGACTGGAGATCTTGAGGGCCAGACTAAGGAATTTGGACTTTATCCTATAGATACGAAGAGGGTTTGAATGAGGATGAGGACTGGGGACTGTGAATACATCAGAGGGTCTGAATGTATGATCAGAGCTGTGTTCTTTAGGATGGCTTATAGGATGGTAGAGGAGATACTGGTTAGGAGGCTCTGGCAATATATTGTCTGGTATTTGAAGGTCTTGTAGAAAGAGATTAGATTTAGGATCTCATATTAGAGATGAAAGTCACATTGGAGGTGGAAAAGATCTTGGATTCCTCTTGTTCAACATCATCCTTTTAAAGATGAGGAAATCAAGGCACAGAGAAATGAAATGATTTGCCAACAGTCATCCAACTTATAAATGGCCAAGAAGGAATTTGATGATCCCCTATGTGGACCCCTCTGATTCTAAATCTAACATTCTTCTATTACACTCTAAGCTCACTTTACTCCTAGCTCTATTCCTCACTCTGTAGACCTCCCCACCAGTAGTCCTTCATACTCTACAGCTATCAACATTATCTCCAGGGTGCTCACAAAACTCAAAAACAGGAAAATATGTAATGTTCTTTGCAAATCTTAAAATATTTTCTAATGCAATTCTTATTCCTGGGTTGATGATGAGGGCAGAGTCAAAGCTGACTCTCAGTTTTAAGACTAGGTAATAGGATGAATGATAGTGTTATAAACAAAAACAAGAAAACCGGAAATAGGGAGTGGGAAGATGAGTTTAATTTAATTTTTATTTATAATCATATTTTCAGAGATTCATAGGCTTAATGCTTGAAGAGATTTTAGAGGTCATTTAATACAAGCCCCTCATTTTATAAACTGAAGAAACTGAGACTCAAAGGGATTTAAATTATTTGCCTATGGTTACATAGCTAGTAAGAGTTGGGATCTGATCCCTAGTCATTTGCAAATGCTTATGGAATATCCAGTATTGAAATATTCACCAGCCAGTAGAATATGCAAGACTACAGGTCATAGGGGCTGCTGGGTGGCTCAGTGGATTGAGAGCCGGACCTAGAGATGGGAAGTCCTAGGTTCAAGTCTAGCCTCAGACACTTCCTAGCTGTGTGACCCTGGGCAAGTCACTTAACCCTCATTGCCTAGCCCTTACTGCTCTTCTGTCTTGGAACGAATACACAGTATTGATTCTAAGATGGAAGGTAAGGCTTTAAAAAAAAAAGACTAGAGCTCAGAAGGGAGGATGAGAATGGATTAGGGAGTTATCCATATAAAGGTAAGAATTTAAATCATGGGAGTAAAAGAGTTTGTTGAGGGAGACAGAAAAGGACAGCCAGAGAGAGAGTGACAAAGAGAGAGGACAACAGAGGCCAGAATCTTGGTGGGGGAGCCATTAAAGGCTTAGAAAGAGCCAATGAAGATAAGGCAAAGGTGTTATCTGGAAGATAAAGCAAGTCATTCTGTACATGGAGATGAGTGGAAAGAGGAAGGAGAAGTGAAGAAGTAGGGAGATATGGGGAATGGCTACTAACAAGGGTCATCAGCAGAGTCAGAGCAGTAGTTTGTCTAGTCCAGTCCTACTGAGAGATACTGACTCATGAAACTAGTCTCCATTGAGCAAGGGATCTCTTTTCCTCAAGATAGGCCCCATCCCACCAGATGGAAGTTTTGACAGAGGCTGAAAGAGAGGCATATTAACCTCTAGACTAAGCCAACTGAACCCTTCCCAATGAAACACTAGCTCCAGTCTTGCCATTAATATAGTTTGTGATCTTTGCCTCCTTGGGCCCCAGGTCCTCTGTAAAAACAATGGAATTGGACTAAGTCTTCAAAGTTCCTTCTATCCTTAATATTCCATATTTCATGTTCTAAGGTTCCTGACTAGCTCTAATGTTGTGTACTCTAAAGTCTCGTTAAGCTCTAATATTTTAATGTTTTTATGTTCATGTTTTTATGTTCTAAGGTCCTACCCAGCTCTGATAGTCTATGTTCTATGCCCTAAGACCACTTCCAAATCTAACATTCTGTTTTTTATATTCCACAGTCCCTTTGAACATTGGCATTATTCTTTCTGTGTTCTAAAATCCCCCTCCAATCTATCTTCTTTCAGTGTTCCCTCTCAGCTCTGACATTCCATGTACAGCGTTCAAAGGTCACTGCCCAGTCTAATATTCTTTGTTCTGTGTTCTAAGTTCCCTCCCAGCTCTGACATTGGGTGTACTGCGTTCTAAGACCCTTCTCATTTCTAACACAATGGATTGTGACAGTTCAGCAGCTCTGAACCATGAAGGGGCACACCAGTCATATTCATTAGCCCCTACAAGCATCAGGACTTTGGACAGCAGCCACAAACCTTCCAAAAACTCCAAACTATGTCTGGTTGAGGGATGGCTAGGCAAGATGGGGAAGGCTGCCTGTCAGCCACCAGCTGGGAGATGTTTTGAATGACACAGCAGATTTTGGGCTTCATGTGTAACGTTAAAATAATAACAATATTTGCATTTAATCTAGCTCCATTCAAACAAGCGCAGCAGGCTTTAGTGGAACCAAACCAAAGCAGAGCTACAGAGGAAGATGGAGACTGAACCTCCTGTAATCTCCTATAGGTTCTGTAATTCCAGCAAGGTAAGGAACCTGTCCTCCTCCAAGAATTCAGACACCCCACAGGAAAAGTATTAACTGACAAATGTACAGAGAAGCCCGTTGTTTATAAACTAGAAATCAAAGAATTTAGGTTCAGATCCTGCCTCTATATTAGTCATGTGACCTTGGGCAACTACTTCAGTTTCCTTATCTGAAAAATGGGAGAATTTAGGCCAGATGGCTTCTGAGGTTCTTTTTTTGGCTCTCAAGTCTATGATCTTATGTTTTCATGTACACATTCTTTCATTTGAATCTCATAACAACCCCATGAGAAAAGCACACAGGGTATAATTTCCATTTTGCAGGATGGAAAACTGAGAACAACTTGGCCATAACATACTCATGGATAAGAATAATAAATAGACTAGGTGACAGTCTACATGGTTAGATTTGGAATGGGTTCAGGGAACAGGTCCCAATAAGGTATCTATTTTAGCCTGGAGTAAGGTCTTTAGCAGAGTGTGCCTTGTTCCTGGGTTCTTCCACACTTTTATCACTAAGTTTAATTAAGGTATAGATGGCATGATGATCACATTTTGGGGATGATACAGAATTTCACAGATTTTCCCCTCATATTTGGAAGACATATTGTCTATCCCATATATGAATAAGAATATCCTCTGAGGAGAGCTAGGTGACTCAGTGGATTGAGAGCCAGGCCCAGAAACAGTAGGTTCTGGATTCAAATCTGACCTCAGATACTTACTAGCTATGTGACCTTGGGCAAGTCACTTAACCCCATTGCCTAGCCCTTACCACTATTCTGCCTTGGAATCAATACACAGTGTTGATTCCAAGACAGAAGGTAGGGGTTTTAAAGAAGAAAAAAAAAAGAAGACCCTCTGCCAATATACCTCAAGCTTTTACTTGAAGACCTCTAGTGAAGAGGAGGCTTTTCCCACCCAAGTGACCTCCTCTTTAGGATAGTCCTAATTAGTAGGATTTTTTCTGATTTCAGACCTAGATTTCTTGCTTTGCAGCTTCTACACATTATTCATCATTTTTCCCTTTAAGACAAAGCAGAGTAAGTTTAATCCCTCATCTATTGGGCAGATTTTTAGTTACATAAAAAGAGCTGGTCCATCCCACTGACGACTAACAAACCTTTTTTCTTCTCCAGGCAAAATATTCCCAGGTCCTTCAACTACTACTCAAATATCATGAACCTGAAGTTTTTCACCATCCTGGTTGACCTCCTCTGGACACCGACAAACTGTCCACATCCTTCTTAAACCATGCTGCCAAGAACAAAGCCCAACAAATATGACCTGACCATGGTAGAATGTAGAAAGATTATCCCTTCCCTGAATATGGACACTGTGCTGTCCTTCATGTGGTCTGAGATTGCATTAGCTTGCTCACCTACAATATCCCATTCTTGACCTAAATTGAGATTGCCACCCACTAACACCTCCAGAGGCTTTTCAGGAAAAAAAAAATTACTACCTGGCCATGCTTTCTCTTTCTTACACTGTGCAGTTGTTGTGTTTTTTAAACCAGAGGTAAGATCTTAGATAGGTGGAGGGAGACACAGAATAGAATGAGAAATAAATGGACAGGCAGCTAGATGGTTCAGTGGATAGAAAACCAGGCCTATACACAGGAGACCTTGGGTTCAAATTTGGTCTCAGGTACATCCTATTGGTGTAACCCTGGGCAAGTCACTTAACTCCAATTGCCTGGCCTTGGCTGTTCTGTCTTGGAACCTATACTTAGTATTGATTCTAAGACAGTAGGTAAAGGTTGAAAGAAAGAAATGAACAGATAATAAATAGATAGATGATAGGTAAATAGTAAATAGAGAATAGAGAAAAAGACACATATAGAAGTAAATTGATAGATGATAGAGAGAAATATATGGGACATATAGACAAATAAAAGATTAAATGATAGAAAGACAAAGAGAAGTAGATGAAGAGATATATAAAGAGATAATAAATGGATAGGTGATCAAGACAAGTGGTAAAAAAATAGATGGATAGAGACAAATAAATAAGTTGATAGATAATAGATGATATAGATGACAGATGAGAAAGATAGATAGATAGATAGATAGATAGATAGATAGATAGACAGACAGACAGACAGATAATTTGTTTTGTGCTAGACACTGTGCAATGAGGATACAAAAACAAATAGGCAAAGGAATCTCTGCCCTCAAGGGCCAAGTATTCTAATGGGGGAAGACAACAGATAAAGGGGGACAAGGAGGAGGAAGAGGGAGAAGAAAGGAGGTGGAAGAGCATGAAAGCATCATGTATGTCTGTACTTTCACAAGATAAGACCAAAGAACTGAGTTATCAAAGGTGAGAGGAACTCAGGTTACCTTTGGAGAGGAGGTATTGGTTTTGGTCTGAGTAGAGGTGGCAGGATTTGGATAGTGTTTTGGAAGTTTGGAAGGGTTTGGAAGTGCAAGATATCTCAAAAATTAGTGTTCTTTTAAGCTTTAATAGTTTTAAGATGCACTAAGACTTTTGAGACACTTCACACATATAATCTCATCAGATGTCAACTAGTTTATCTAGGTTTTGTTTGAATCCTGGTTCTCTCATCTTTTGTATCTCCTCCTCCTTCCTGCTTTGCATCCTCTGCAATGCAAATTTGACAAACATACTATTTAGGCCTTTATCCAAGTCATTTATAGAACAATGTAAAACAGTGCAAGGCTAAGCTCAGATCCTCTAGGCACTCCACTAGAAACCCAAATCAAGTCTTTGGGGCAGATCATTTAATGATTTAAGGTTAGGTGAACAATTAGATGGATCAACATAGTTGTTTTCTTTCCTAATCTGCATTCTATCCTTCTTCCATAACAATAACCTGAGATATTTTATAACCTAAGTAACCCACACCTACAATCTCTCCCTAATGTTTAGTTTAGTGATCCTATCAAGAAAGAAATGCAGTTTGCCTAGACTGACTTGCTCTGGTTGAAGAGATGCCAGCTCTTTCTGATGATCATTTCTATTACAGATGTTCACTCAATCCTCCCACGGTTCAAGAATTTTGCCAGAAATGAACAGTCAAGCCCAAGGATTTTAAAATCCCATTCTGTTCCTTTTTTTTTAAACCAAAGGACTGTATTTGTCCTTCTCCCCTCTTGCAGAACTTCTCTCCTAAGGGAATCACAGGTTGGGAAGCCTGATATGGTGGAAGAAATTTGCTGAATCTCTCCAACTGGGTTAGGGAAGACTGGATTCACTCACTTAGTCATTAATCAAGGCTACTGATCCCCAGGGTAGGAATTCCATTATGGAGGAAATAAACTTCCCCAAGAACTGGAACTATGATTTCTAGAGGTCTAGGAGCCAGTCCAGGTAAAGAGAGTCAAAGCAGTGATAGTGGGGTAGATGTGAGCATACACAGACTCCAGAAGTCAGCTTTGGAAAGAGAGGGAGAGGAACTATGTTTTAGCAGAGGCAACAGGGAAGGAGATTAAGCATTTTTTGTGTAGTTACTATGTGCCAGGCACTGTTTATCTAATTTGATACTCACAATAGCCCAAGGAGACAGATGCTATTATTATTTCCATTTGATAGCTGAGGAAACTAAAATAGAGAGAGGTTAAGTTACTTGCCCAGTCACACAGTTTGTATATGTCTTAAGCTGGATTTTAACTCAGATCTTACTGACTCCAGACCCAGTGTTTGATTCACTGCCAGTCAGCTGCTGCTAACAGCCTTACCATTCAAATAGCTAGGCAAGAGTTATCCATGAATAAAGGATATGAGCCAATGAGGCATCTGAGAGCTCTTAAGACAGGGTTCCACTGCTGCATAACAAGAATCCATGCCTAGGTGTAATTGGTTGTGTTTGTGAGCATATATGTATTTTTACAAAGGAAATATATCTGTGAAATAGTCTAGAAAGTGCGTGGGGGGGGGGGAGAGTCTGTTGATATAGAAGAAACATTGGCCCTCTCCTCCTTTTCTTTCCCCTCTTCCTTCTAATCAGTCTCATTACCACCTCCCTCTCATCTTCCTCTCTGTCACTTTGCTGCCTCTTCTTCTCTCCTTCATTCCTTCCCTCACCTCCTTCTCTTTGTCCACTTCTTTTTCTGAATTCTTTCTTCTCTAAATCCAGTTAAAATGACAAAGGCATCTGACCAGCAATTAAAGCCCTTTCTAAGGTTGAGTTCACAAGGAATTGTATTGGTAGACTATGCCTGGACACCATGAAACCAAATTGAGTTCTCTTTTGAAAGAAAGAAATGAGGAAAACCAAAGCGCCTTATATGAGCTATACATAGTCAAGCAAAACAGATTCCCATATTCATCATGTCCAAAAATGTAAGTCTCATGGCAAGAAGGGGAAGGAAATGAGTGCTTATTAATTTTTTAAATGGAAGAAAGGAAGGAAAGAAGGGAGGGAAGAATGGAGAGAGGAAATGAGAAAGTAAGGGGAAGAGGGAGGCAGGTGGGAAGAAAAGGACTGGGAGGGAGAGAGGGAGTACCTATTAATCCTTTGTTGTTCTTTTTTCCCCCTCTTGCTTCCCCTCCTCCCAGAAAGAATAGAAGGGGAAAAAAAGACACTGAGATAGAGAAAAGAGCATTCTTGGTTTATAAATATTAATTACAGGTACCTAGTAATGAGAGACAGTGGAAGCTGTTGGCTGTGATCTCTGATTGTTTGACTAATCCTAGAGACAGTTTAAACAAGACAGTTATTGCTTGATGGGACACTAAATTAGAAAGCTCTACTCCTTCTCAGAGATTAGTTGGTGAAGTTAGTGGGAGGCAAGGACAATGTATCCATCCCTAGCAGCTCAGGCTTCTGAATTTAGCCAGAGAATTCCTTGTCCTGGGGGATGGGGGAGAGACAGAGACAGAGACAGAGGAGACAGAGACAGAGACAGAGACAGAGACAGAGACAGAGACAGAGACAGAGACAGAGACAGAGACAGAGACAGAGACAGAGACAGGAGGAAATAGACCCTTGCCTAACAAATTTCTATCTTGTAAGGAAGACATCTTACTAGACTGATACTAGAGATTTAGTCCCTGCTCTCGGGGAGCTCTTAGTTTGATATGAAAGATCAGGCAATCAATTAAGAATCATACACTAAATGGCTACCATGTGCCAAGCACTGTGCTAACCAAATAGAGATTCAACATTAGAAGCAAAAGAGCCCCTAATATCTAGGAGCTTACATGAATGGGGAGGGGAATAAATATGAACTTAGGTAAATGACATTGGAGATGTACAAAATGAATGTCCTGGGATTTAATAGGAGTCAAGGAAGTACACTAACTGGGTAATTAGGAAAGATCTCTAGATGGAGGAGGCACTTCAGCCTGTACTCTTAAGAGAAGACCCAAGGATTAGAAGAGGCAGAGGAGAAGAGGGATGGCATTGTAGGCAGGGAATATTGTGTGGAGGTGAAGAGATGGGACATTATATCCAGGAAAGAAACAAATAGAGCAAGCTTGCTGGAATGCAGAGTATACAAGAGGAAATTATGTGAAATCAGTCTTCAAAGACAGGCTAATTCCAGGCTAGGAAGGGCTTTAAATCCCAAACAGAGGGAGTTTGTATTTTATCTTAAGAACAGTAGGGAGCCCCTGGAACTTCTAGAGTAGGGGACCTGCATTTTAGAAATATCCATGTGGTGTTTGTGTGAAGGATGAATTGGAGAGAAATCAATCAGAAGGCCATTTTAATCATCTGGGCAGGAAATAATGAGGGCCAAAGCTTGGTGGTTGTGGGGTAATTAGAGAAAAGGGGCCCACAGAGAACCTTCCTAGTCTTGAAGGTATCATTTGATTGCCCACTCTAGCAGTGAATAGATGGACTTGGAATCAGGAAGGCTCATCTTTACAAGTTCAAAGCTTACTATGTGACTCTAAGCAAGTTACTTAACCTTATTTGCCTCAGTTTCCTTATCTGGAGAATGATCTGGAGAAGAAAATGGCAAACCATTCTAGTACCTTTGCCTAGAAAACCCCAAATGGAGTCCCAGAGAGTCAGACATGACTGAACCTCAACAATGAGTGAAGTCATATGGTTAAGCCTATTAGCTTTAAATATGAATATATATATATGTATGTATATATATATATATATATATATATAATGATTTCATGTAGCTCATCCCTATGGCCAAGAAAAATATACCCATTTCAAAGCCTACCAACTATGGGTTGGGAGCATCTCATTAAAGAGGATCACAGAATCTCACAGTTAGAAGGGACCTTGAGGGCATCTAACCTAAGCAATAGACTCCTTTAAAACATTCTGACAATTCATCTATCAGCCTTATGACAGGGAATTCATCACCTCCCATGACTGTCCATGGAAGTTTATGGACTCCCTATTATAATAGTTCATTCTTTTGTAGGTACAGAGATGGGGACTGGATATTTTCTTTCAGTGATATAGGGAATTCTAGGGTGAGGAAATTTTCTCTATCCATGCAAATTGATACCTTCTCTTTAGCTTACCTTAGAGAGTTTCCTGGGGCACTGACAGGCTAAAGTGATTTATCCAAAGATTAACTTTCATTGTTTCTTTTTTTAAAAAAAGCTCTTACCTTCCACCTTAGAATCAATACTATGTATTGGTGCCAAGGCAGAAGAGTGGCAAGGACTAGGCAATGAGGGTCAAGTGACTTGTCCAGGGTCACACAACTAGGAAGTGTTTGAGGTCAGATTTGAACCTAGGACCTCCCATCTCTAAGCCTGGCTCTCAATCCACTGAGCTACCCAGTTTCCCCCTTTTAATTATTTCATGAGAATTTACTACTCATGAGGATTCTCATTATAAGACTAGGATCACAGATTGAAATAGATGAAATTGGTTGGAAGTCACCTTCCAGATGATGTAGTCCAATGTTTCCATTTTATCACAGAGAAAACTGAGGACCACTATTTGATTACTCTAAAACAGGAAGTTCTTTCTTAGATGCAACCTAAAAATGTAACTTCTACTCAATGTCTTTGTCTCTAAAATTACTTCTCACCTACTCTGTATTTATCTTGAGTGTAACTTATGTACAATCTATAGTATATAAAGTTACAGTACATATGGCTTCTCCATTAGAAAGTAAGCTCTGTGGAGGCAGGAGCTGTTTTGTTTCTTTGTATCACTAGAGAAAAAGAATGTGTGTGTGTGTGTGTGTGTGTGTGTGTGTGTGTGTGTACAATTATTTTAAAACTAGATTTCTGCAAGGAAAGTCTTTTATGATATTTTGTATAGACAAGTTAACAATATGTGGGCTAGATGTTAATTTGATTAGGTGAATTCAGTGTGGGTTGAATGATCAGCATTAGAGTTGTTATTAACCACTTGATGTCAACTCCAAATGAATGAGGTTTTTACTGGAGAACCCTAGGGAAATGTCTTTGGTCTAGTGATGTTTAACATTTTTATCAATGTCTTGAATGAAGGTATAAGTGGCTTACTTATTAAATTAGCAGAGGACACAGAGCTGAGAAATAACACCAAACACAGTAGGCTAACTCCAAATCTCATAGGATGAAATATCTCTGGGACAGATGTAAAGTCCTAAACTTGAGTTCCAAAACATCAATTTCACAAGTACAATATGGAGGAGGCATAGTTAAGTAGAAATTCATTTGAAAAAGAGGTTTAGTGGATCACATGTTAAGAATGCATTAATAGTGCAACTGAACAAGAAGATAATGTAATCCTGGTTACATTAAGGAAAGCATAGTGTCTAGAATGGACCATACCTAGAATATCATCTTTAAATCTGCTTGCCCCATTTTAGGAACATTGATAAGATGATGACTAACCTAAGAAGGGCAACGTGGATGATGAAGGGTTACAAGATTTTAAACAAACTCATTTGAAGCAACTAGGAATATTTAGCCCAGAGAAGGGAAGGCTTACAGAGGTTCTGATCATTATCTTCCATACATTTCCAGACATAGTCAGTGTGGAAATTTGTTTTGCTTGACTATGCATGTTTGTCACAAGAACATTTTCTTTTTTATTTTGCCAGTGGGGGATGAATAGAAGGGAAGAGAATAGAGTTCCAAAAAAATTAGAAAAGAGAACCAATGAGGCATTTTTTTTTCTTAATGCATCAAAGAGAACAGAAGTCCAAAAAGAGTCATAGACAAGTAGGACAGTCTTGAAAGCTGTTTGTTCAATTGTTTTCCAGTCTTGCCTGTCTCTTCATGATCCCCATTTGGGGTTTTCTTGGCAGAGATACTAAAGTAGTTTGCCATTTCCTTCTTCAGGTCATTTTATAGATGAGGAAACTGAGGCAAACAGGGTAAAGTGACTTGCCCAGGGTCACATAGCTCATAAGTGTCTGAGATAAGATTTGACTTCAGGAAGATGAGTCTGCTTGATTCCAGACCCAGTGCCCTATCCACTGCCCAATCTAGTCACCCTTTGAAAGTTGTAGGTTGAACCAATTACCTTAAAAGAAAAGAAATTCATGCCTAACAAAAATCTGAAGCTTTCTGTATAATCCATTTATATGGAAATGTCTGTTTTATTTGGTATTTGTTAAGTACTGAATAAAAATAAATTTTAATAAAGAATGGCTCTCTCCAGGTATATGAAGGGCTGTCATACAAAGAAATAAATTGGATTTGTTCTACTTGGCCCCAGAGAGCAAAACTAAGAGAAATGTATATAACAACAACAACAATAATAACAGTAGCATTTATATAGCATTCCAAGGTCTGCAAAGGGCTTCATAAATATTATCTTATTTCATCATTTATGTCACAGAGTGGCAAATTGTGGTTTGATGTAGGGGAAAAGTTACTAAACATTCAGGTTACCCAAAAGCAGAATAGGCTACCTCAGGAGGCAGTAAGTTCCCCTTCAGCAGAGGTCTTCAAGCAAAAGCTGGGTAACCATCTGTTTGGAATATCTAGAGGAATGGTACTCTCAGTTTGGTGCCAATTGGACAAAAAGGAATCTGGGGTCCCCTCCAAATTGGAGCTTCTGTAAATCTAATCTTCTCCCGGATAAAAATCTCCAATTCCTTCAAATGGTCTTTATATCGCCATTTCCAGTTCTTTCACCTTCACAAACACCCTCCTCTATGCTCTCTGGCTTGTCAATGTCTTTTCTAAAATGTGACTCTCCAAATGAACACAATATTCCAGCCTTGGTCTGATTCAGGCAGAGGAGAGCAAGATCATCACCTCCCTTGTTCTAGACATTTTTTTCTATTTATGCAATTTAGGATTGAATGAGGGTTTTTTGGTGTTTTGTGGGGTTTTTTGTTTTTTGCTTTCTGTCACCTATTCACTTGTACCAGGCTAGCAATCTTCTAAAATCACGAGCTATTTTTATGGTGGCTCCCAATCACCACAGGGATTAAAAACAAAGCCCTCTCATTCAAAGCTCTTCATAATTAATACCCTCCTACTTTTCCAGCCTTCTTACACCTTATTCCATACCCCAGCATTCTGAAATCCAGTGATACTGGCATCCTTATTGTACCTTGCTTGAAACTTTCCATATCCATTTTCTCTGGCCATCTCCCATGCCTGAAATGTTCTCCCTCCTCATCTCTGTCTCTTGGCTTCTTGGCTTCCTTCAAGTCCAGATATAATCCCACCTTCTACAAGAAATCTTTCTTTTGTTAATCGAAAAGTTTTATTTAATTAATTAATTTAGAATATTTTCCCGTGGTTACATGATTTATGTTCTTCCCTTCCTCCCCCCACCCCCCACCCCAGAGCTGACACATAATTCCACTGGGTTTTACTTGTGTCATTGATCAAGACCTATTTACAAGAAGTCTTTCTTGATCTACCTTAAAATACGAGTGCATAGTGAATGGAGCAGTGGGCTTGGATTCAGGAAGATGGGAGTTCAAATCCAGTTTCAGACACTTGTTAACTGTAAGAACCTAGGCAAGTCACCCAATCTCTGTTTGCTTTGGTGTCCTCATTTGCACAATGAAAGAAAGAAGTTGTGAAGATCAAGTGAGATAATATTTGTAAAGAGCTGAGCACAGGAACTGACACATAGTAAGTGCTATATAAATGTTAGCTATCATCATCATCATCATCATGATTATTGGTGCTTTCCCTCTGTTGATTACTTCTAATATATCCAGCCTTTATCTCATTTGTACCTAATTTTTTGGCAGCTAGATGGCGCAGTGGATAGAATGCTGGCCCTGAAGTCGGGAACTCAGCCTCCTGACTTCAAATCTGACTTCAAACACCAACTATGTGACCCTGAGCAAGTCACTTAACCCTGTTTGCCTCAATTTCCTCATCTATAAACTATCTGGAGAAGGAAATGGAAAACCACTTCGGTATCTTTGCCAAGAAAACCCCAGATGGGGTGATGAAGAGGCAGGCATGACTGAAATATAACAACCTGGATTGTTCTCTTGCTATCTCCCCCATTAAACTGTGGGCTCCTTGAGAGTAAAGACTGCCTTTTTTATCCCCATTGCTTAGCAGAGTGCTTAGCACATAATAGGTGCTTAATATTTATTAAAGTAGTCAATTAACTGAATATAATAGTTATAATATATAATTATATAATATATAAATAAAATACTTGAATATACATACTTAATTATAGCTATATAATAAAATCCATAAATTGTAAATAATTAATTATAAATAAATAAAATTATTAACTTAAATGCTTATTGACTGACTGACTGAAGTAAAGGGTTATTTAGGTCCAGCACTCTATCCACTGCTCCACCTAGCTACCTCTAACATAATTTTCAAGTATAATTATGCCTCTTTTGCATACAGGAAAATGATATTTAGAGAAGTCACATGATCAGTTCATGAACACACAACTAACAGACGTCTAAAGTAGAAGTTGCACCCAAGTCCTCAAATACAAAGAAAAGCTATTCATACCTTGCTTCCCCTCTAAGCTTGAGCCCAAGTTCCATATCTATCACTAATTTGCTGAGCAATTTTGGCTAAATTCCTTGACCTTTCTGGGACTCAGTTTACTCCTCTGCACAATAAAGACTTGATGGTGTCTGAGACTCCTTCCAACTCTGACATTCTCTGATTCTTAGATCTTGCCTTTCTACAGATAGACATCATCCTGGCTCACTGACATGTCAAAACCTACTTGAACAAAAACATCAGTCACAGCCTGGGCTAAGTCCTGAGGGACATAGTGCCAGAGTTCTGTGTTAACCAGAGGCCAGACCCATCTCTGCTCATCCCAGGAAAAAAAAAGAAATGGTTCTTTCTTCTCCCCCTTTGCCCTTTCTTCTCTGCTCCCTTCAAGTACAGCTTTGAGATTCCATTACTTTTAATAAATTCCTCATTGTCCCAGAGAGAGCCTGACAAATTTCTCCCTAAGATCAGAACTTCTGCAAACTGTCTCCTGAGTTGGAGGTAGGGGCAGGGGTGAGTGACAGCAGTCAGTGCTATCTGAAGAACAACACAGACAGCCCAAGCTGGGTAAATCTGAGCATGATTTCATTTATGAGCACAGTGTATGCAGAGAGGGATGGAGACTTCCCCTCTCCCCCCCATCCCCCGTGCTTGCTGCCACCTGGTAGGACAACATGCCCTCAGTAACTTACCTCTGCAGACCTCAGTGATTTATGGAGTCATGGAAACATTTATGGAATCATGGAAATATTTGGCCTTGCTAACAGGATCCCAGACATTCATGTGTCTCCAACATGCTAAGCATCCTATAGGATTCAGTGTCAGAGCACTTGGGTTCAAATCCCAGCTTTGCTACTTAATATTCATGTGAAACTTTCAGCTTCAAAAATCTAATTCCAAGCTTTTCTCTTACCTCTTCTTTCAGAGTGTAGAAAGAAGAATAAACCCAGGAGACTTAGGTTCAAGTACCAGTTTTTCTACAAATTCATGTTATGACTACAAGCAACTCATTTAAATTCTCTGAGTCTTCAAATCATAGGAATGGAAACTGGAAGGAGTATGGGGCATCATCTAACCAGTTCTTTTATTTGGCAGAGGAGGAAACTGAGGCCCAAAGAGGGAAACAACTTAACCAAAGACATTGGTCTAAAAGCTGAAGTGTAAATTTAGGCCTTCCATCTCCAAACCCACCCACAATTTCTCTTCCACTGGAAAATTAAGACTTTGAACTAATTCCTAAGGCTCCTTATAGCTGTAG
Source organism: Monodelphis domestica (assembly GCF_027887165.1). Classification (NCBI taxonomy): domain Eukaryota; kingdom Metazoa; phylum Chordata; class Mammalia; order Didelphimorphia; family Didelphidae; genus Monodelphis; species Monodelphis domestica. The sequence goes on from NC_077230.1 coordinate 363,968,020, forward strand.
CATTCTATGAAATCTATGAAGATACTTTCTCTGTTTCTCTTCTCTTTCCTCTCCATTCCTCTCTTCTTCCTCCTTTTTTTCTCTCTTCTTCCCTCCTCTTCCTTCTCTCCACCACTCTCCTAAGGCATTGAAAAGCACTTTAATTCCACCAGTAGGAAGCTATCTATGATTCCACGAGTTACTGAGGTCTGCAGAGGTAGATAACTGAGGGTGTAATGTCCTACCAGGTGAAAGTAAGCACTAGGGGCAGTCTCCACCTCACCTTGCACAGTGTGTGTTTGGATTCTTAGGGCCCTCATCACTGTGCAAATTCCTATGACTGTGGGGTTTATCAGCTCCTTCAGAAAACCAGGGTCTGAATCTAGAGAGTTCTGCTGATTTCATTTGTTTAGGATCAGGAATAGGGAGGGGTTGCTACAGGAATTACTGAATTAAGTGATGAGAAAAACTCTGATGAGAAGATAAAATCAGTAGGTTGGACTAAGCGATAGCTGAGGCCTTTAACATTTCTGGATGCCCAAAAGGAATCTTTTAGGGTGTTCCCCCTCCCTCCCTAACAAGGGCACTATGATGGAAGAGGATAGCCCTCCATCCATCACCTGAGTTCTCTCAGGCTAAAAGCTCATGCTAACTCATACGGTTGTTGTTCTCCCCATCCCTCAACCCCTCCCCCTATTGCTTCTCAGGCATTTATCCAACCCAGAAATTCCAGACCTAGCACTTTCCCTTATTTCTATTCAACCTGAAAACATCAGCCCAATCCCGTCTGGATCTGAATTGAAATGCAGGTGGCATGTGCAACCGGGTTTCTAAAATTACCAAAATTCACCACAATCGGAGAAGGGTCATTATCGGAAACAGATTTCATTTCCATGGAAACAGAAAGATAATGCCAAGTCTGGTCATTTTTATTCTCTGAAAAGAGAGAGCAAAGAGACAGAGACAGAGATATGGAAAAACAGAGACAAAAGGGGGGGGGAGCCAGAGACATTGGGGAAAAGTCAGAAAGGAAAAACTACAAAAGAGACAGAAAGAGAAGTCAGGGTGAACTTCAGGAATTGTACGTAGAACCAGAGAACAGCAGAGATGGAGGAGGACTGGGACATCAACTATAGACGATCTAAACAGTTCTTTTTACATAAAAGGAAACTGAGGCACAAAGAAGTTTAGGAACTTGTCCTTTACTATGTGACTCTAAGGAAGTCATTTCAACTTAGAGTCTTCCTCTGAAATCATGGATAAAGAGCTGACCTGGGGGTTAGGAAGCCCTATCCCACCTTAGTATTTATTAACTAGTTGTGTGTTTCCATGGGCAAGCACTTATACATCTATAACTATATCTACATCAATGCCTCAGTTTCCTCACCTGTAAAATGAGGGGACTGGACTAGATGGCCCCAATGTCCCTTCTAGCTCTCAATCTATGAACCTATGATTTTTGTACTACCTGATTTACAGAGATGTTATGAGGAAAGGGATTTGAAGCGAAATCTATTAGAATTTCCTAAGACCACATAGCTGTAGCTGTCCTGGGTCTGAGACTAGAACCCACCCTCTGACTTGTAGGCTAGTGAACATGCAATATATGTCTGACTCTCCCAAATTAACCATTACCTTCTACCCAGAGGGCACCTAGATGACACAACGGAAAGAGTCCCAGACCTAGTATCAAGACCTGAGTTAAAATCTGACCTCAAGTACTTACTAGCTATGTAACCCTGGGTAAGATTTGAACTTTTGTCCTCTTGAGGCTGAGTCAAGCCCTCCAGCACCTCTCTACTGTTTATGCAAGCTTCTACTTGTACCTTCAATAACTCTCATAATTATAAATGGAAACTTGGACTGTTCGTGGTATTGACCAGAAATCACCTAAGAACATGCCTTGCTGACCTCATTCTCTTAGTAAATGTCTGAGGCAACATTTGAACTCAGATCTTCCCAACTCCAGACCTAGTTCTCTATCCACTGCACCACTTAGCTGCCCTTCCAGACCTTCAGAGCTCAAAGTCAAGGGACCTATTCACTGTGACACATCATCTCTCAGATCTCGATTCCAGACTTCAAGGGGGTAGGGACAGGACTGGATGACCTAAAGGTGGGATAATCATAGCACTTATCTCTCAGGGCTGTTGTGAGGATCAAATGAGACATCTATAAAGGACTCAGCATAGTTCCATTGCATATAGTAGATGCTTAATAAGTATTTGTTTCCTTCCTTTTCACTCTAGAACTTCTCTCAGAGACTGGGGCCTCCTCATCTAGAACATCCATCTGTCCCTGCAACCTTCTCCCCTCCCAAACATCCCTCTACCATAATGACCCCCTTTTCCCATTAGGAAGTTCCTCCTGGGATCTTAATTGGGGAAAGTGCCCAGTCTGGCCAAACTTCATTCCCCTCTTGGCTCTTTATCTAAGTTTCTAAACATCAACATTATGCTCCCTGCCTCATGCAGGTATATTCCTCCTTAGCCCTTCATATCCCACTTTTTCAATTCTCTTGTGTGTGTTGCTTTCCTCCTCTTTGCAATGTAAGCTCCTTGAGGGCAGGGACTCTTTGTTTGATTTGTATCCCTAAGACTTAGCACCATGTCTGGCATATAGTAAATGCTTGTTACCTTGCCTCTAAAGTGTCACCAAATTCTCATATACTATGTCACTTAATGACATTGGCAAGCTTGGTCCTACCAAAAAGGGGAGATCAGAAAGTTGAGAGGTCTAGGAGACATGCTATTGTGTGAGGAACTCTTTAGGCAACTGAAGGTGATGGGTGTCATCCTAGGATGCAGTAATACCAATGCCAGTAAACCCAAAGATGAGGTGTTAACCCTTTTTTAGCATCGTGCTATAATGGCACATTTAAGGTTAATTTCCCTACTTCCCCAGTTCTTATTCTTTACTCCTTATCAGCTAAATCAGAAAAATACCCTTACTTTACTGACCCTATGGGTATCATACTGATTCTGACTCAAATGATACATAAATTGGAGCCCTGAGGGGCTCTGTAGATTGGATACACACACACACACACACACACACACACACACACACACACACACACACACACATACACACACACTCCTGTTTGCTTCTCTCTAAGGGCAGATGGTCCCTCCCAACAGTTGCTCTCCTCTCCTTCTGTGTAGCAATAAAGTTTGTTGATGGCTATCTTTGGGGGGAGAGGGGTCTTTCTTCATCTAAACTCCTTTGTCCTGCCACGGCCCCTACCATGATGCCTGACGCATAGACTGCTTAGATAAATGTTTATTGAATTCAAGTGAAATCAGAGAGTAAGGACTGGCTATGAAAAGAGGTTGGGGGTTCAGAGGAAATGAGCCAAGGAGGGTTTTTTGCTGAAAAGGTAAGTGGGAGGTCATTGTTTCAGTCCTGCCTTTATCACTGATCCATCCTGTGATCTTGGTGAAATCCCTCTCTAGACTGCTTGGCTTTCTCCTCTGGGTGGAATAGTTGATCTTTCAGAGGACCCTTGAAGCACCAGAAAGCCTCAAGGGGAACCCCCTACCTTCTCTTCAAACAGCATCTTGGGCACTTCCTCTAAGTCTCAGTTTGCTCCTCTGTGAAATGAGAATAATCATGCCTTCTCTGCCTGGATCACAGGATTAGAAATGGATTTGAAAAGTGAATGGCACTGTATGAAAGTAGCTAATGAATAACTCACCTTTCCATCATGCTTTTCAGCTTGCAAAGCACATTCTTCACCTTCACCTTGTTTAGGAAAAAGTGCAGGTGTAAAGATCGCCATTTCACAGATGGCAAAACTGCAGCCTTAGAGAGATGTGGTAACTTACCTGAGGTCACACCAAATGGCAGAGCTGGAACTGAAACCCAAAGCTTCTAACTGGACATTAAGGGTACTTTCCACCCCCAAACACCCCCCCTGTAATCCTAATAATAATAACTGACATGCAAAGAAATACAGCACTTTAAGGTTTGCAAAGTATTTTACATACGTTATCATGTTTGAGTCTAACAACAAACTTGTGGTGTAGCTACTAGAGGTATTATCCCCATTTTATAGATGAGGAAACTGAGGCTCAAAGTGGATTTCCTAGAGTTGTATAGCTAGTGATGGTCAGAGATGGGAAATGAAGAAATGATCCTGAATCCAGGTCCAACATTCTTCATTCTTTCTTTCTTTTATATAACAGGCAGTTGTTAAATGCCTATTATATACGCCAAGCACTATGCTACAGTCTGGGGATAAATGGGGAGAAACATTTAGGACACAGAAAATTAAATGATAATAGTAGTCTGCATTTTGTAACTCTAAGATTTGTAGATTAGAACACTGGACTTGGAATCAGGTAGACTCATCTTCATGAGTTCAAATCTGGTCTCTGACACTTTGGTTGTGTGTCCCTAAGCAAGTCATTTAATCCTGCTGGCCTCAGTTTCCTCATCTGTAAAATGAGCTGGAGAACAAAATGGCAACCCACCCTAACATCTTTACCAAGAAATCCCAGAATAGTGTTACTAAGAATTCTACATGACTGGAATGACTCAATAACAACAAAGGGTTGTAACTGATTTAAATATGTTATCTTATTTGATGTTCATAAAAACCTGGGGAGGTAGGTGCTATCTTTACCCCCATTTCACAGATAATGACTGTGATAAGTCTAAATAATAAGGCTGAAAGACATTGAGTGATCTGCCTAGAGTCATGCAACTAGTGTGTGAGGTAGGACTTAAATTCAGGTCTTCCTGACTCCCAAGTGTAGCACTCTATGCTCTGCACACCTAGTATAGCTGCAGTGTAATTTCTGGGGAAAGAGTACTGGCACCTGGGAGTATGGGGGATTCAGTACAGACTTCCAATGGGGCCAGCATTTGATGCCAGGGATTCTATGTAAAGAGAGGAGGGAAAGCATTCCAGGCAGGATATGGAGAGCCTATATTTTGGCAAAGCAATGTAAGATGGAATGAACGTGAGTCCTGAAGGAGAGCATTATGTGATATCCCTGGAAAGCTAATCTGAAGAAAGACTGTGAAGGACTTTGAAAGGCAAACAGAGAAGTCTGGATTTTATTCTAGAGGCAAGAGGAAGCCATTGGAACTCCTTGACATATTTTAGAAATATCACTTTGGCAGTTGTCCTAGGGATGGATTGGAGAAAGGACAGATGAGACAGGGAAACTGAGCAGGAGGGTATAACCATGATCCCAGCAAGAATCTGAATGAGGGTGATTACAGCATGAAAGAAAAGAATGGGGTGGCTGCGAAATATATTATGGAGAAACATGGATGTGGTAACTGATCAAATGGGAGGAATAAGGGAGAGGAAAGAATCAGAAATGTGAAAAAAGTTGTGACTCTAGATGATTGGAAAGGTTGTCACACACACACAGAAACAGAAAAGTTACAAAGAGGGAAGAGTCTATAAGAAAGAAAATTAGTTCCATTTTAGATATTTTGAATGTGAGATATTTATCTGACATTCATTGGATATGTCCAATAATCATTTGAGTTTGTAGGAACAGTTCAGAGGACACATACAGGACTGGATATGTACAAATCTGGTAGCTATTTGCATAAATCTAATAACTGATGGGAGTTGATGAGATCTCTGAGAGAGTCTGAGTGTAGAGAAGGAGAAGAGAATCAGGACCCAGGACAGAGACCTGAAAAGGCAGCTAGGGGAGACACCAATAGAGCAATGAGCCTAAAGTCAGGAAGACCTGAATTCAAATTTGACCTTAGACACCAGCTATGTGACCCTGGGCAAGTTACTTAACCCTATTTGCCTCAATTTCCTCATGTGTAAAATGAGCTGGAGAAGAAATGGCAAATCACTCCAGTATTTTTACCAAGAAACCACCAAATGGGCTCAAAAAAGAGTCAGACACAAGTAAAACAACTAAAAAAAAGACAACAGAGTCCTGCTATATACCTGTGCATAGGTAGGCATTGGATAGAAAGGCTGAGACAAGGATGATGATCCAGCTGAGAGACAGAGAAGTAGTGGTCAGAGTGGTAGGAGGCATACCAACAGAGTGCTATGTCATGAAAAGTTTGAGAGGAAAGCATTTAAAAGGAGGGGCCTATCAGTAGTGTCAAATGTAGTAGAGAGGTCAAGAAGGTCAAGAACCCACTATACCACTATTATTATCAGAGAAGAGATATTGGATGCATACAGAAAAAATGAAAAAAAAAAGCCAAGACATTTTCATCACCAGCCTATCTTGATATGAATAGTAAAAAAAAAAAACTTGCTGCAGCTAATGCTTTCACATCAACGCATCTCCTCTTCCTGCTAGATATTAAATCTTCATTTCATCAGCACTTGACTGAATTTGTAGAAACAAAATGGAAGAAGGAAGCAGGGCATGAATTAGCAGTTTAAGGCAGGGGTAAGATTACGATAAAAATCCCTGCTCTCTCCATCCATCAAAATGTAATAAGAATGGAAAGCTGATGTGAAAATATCAACATGACCTATGACTGGGGGCCTGTCACTGCAATCCCTCACCATCCATTGAGGTCGGCTTCATGCATCTCATTTAACTTTCAGCCATACAGCTTCCAAGGAAGGGATAAAGCTTGCCCAGGACCAGGATGCTACCTTACTCAAAACTCTCCTGATTAAATCAAAAAAGGTCAAAGGTTTTTCCAAGTCCTGGAAGATAGGAATCAGAGGACCAGATAAATCATTGTATCTGGTAAATCTATGCTCACCAACCTTGCTCAGGTCATTTCCCTTTGCTGGGATTTAGTTTCTTCCTTTGTAAAATGGGAAACAAAAGATCATATAGTTAGAGAGGGGAGGGACCTTAAAGGTCACCTAATCTAAAGTCTTTATTTTATAGATGGGGAAACAATCACAGAGAAATGAAATGATTTGCCCCAGTTTCCACGATTTATTAGAGACTGAGGTAGGATTCAAACTCAGGTCCTGAGACTCCTAATCCAGGATCCTTCCCACTTCAAATAATAATCCCTATCCTGCCCACTTCACAGGAAGGTCATTAGGATCAAATATTGTAATAGATAGGAAAGGGCTTTATAAAACAGAAAATTCTTTGCCTGTGCAATAAATTATTATTAGTAATAAATGTTGACTGATGATGAAATATAAGGGCTGATAGAGATTAAAGGGTAGAAGGATCCTGTCTTCAGACAGCTCTTTAAGAAAAAATAAAGGGAAGAGAGGGCAGGAGGACCAGCTCAATTTATAAATTTGCTTTGACTTACTGCAGCACTTACTAATTATGTACAGAGGAACTGGAAGCTCCATACTGTAGCCAATTACACTGCAGTGAGGACCTCAGCTTGACTGAATTCAGAGTCCAACTCAGTGTCCATAGCCTAGTCCAACCTAATCAATCCAAAATCTATTGAAGAGCCTGAAAACCAGTTCAGAATCCAAAGGCCAATCCAGAAGCTAGTCAAGCCTGCCCCAACTCAGTCAACCCTTTCTCCATGCCTGGGGGAGGACAGGCTATGGGTTCCATCCATCATTTATAGCTTGCATCAATGACTTCACTAAGTCAGTGATAGTCCCTACCATGAGGGTAGGGACTGTCTCATTTTTGTCATCGTAACCTCAGCACCTAAGACAGTGCTTAGAATACAGTGGGTGTTTAATAGATGTTTCTTGATCAATCAATTGCTTAGCTAAGCTTTTCTTTTTGACCTTCCCACTTCCTATCTCTCCCTTCCTGCCCCTCAAGCCCACCTACCTCAACCCCTCTGCCAACACATATCCAATACACTCATGTACACAAGCTCAATGTATATGTATTTTCTTTGCCTGTTTGGAACATCCTGGTTGGGGTATAGGGAGGAGTGTGAATTCCATGTTCATTTGTGTACACTGAATAAAATTAGAAGAGAATTGGTATGTGGTGTCATGAAAACAAACCACATACTTATTAGGACATATCAAAGGGGGTAAAGAGTAATAATAGGAGTCATATCTATATTAGGTCACATGGAATAATATACATGCTTATACACTGAATGATATGAGGAACAACACATTAAAATTCTCAGGGTATTGCAAGTCATGTTTGTGTTGGGGGACACTGAGCACTGTAAGTCATACCCATGTTGGGTTGTGCTGAGTGTGTCACTATTATGTGTTAAGGAGCATGGCTACCTTATCAGTGGCATCTGTCAGGATACATGGAACAATGAGAGTAACAGCTATGTCAGAGTACTCAGTGCACTATGAATAACATAAGATCATAGATTTAGAGTTGGGAAGTACTTCAAGGACAAATTCAATCTCATTTGACAGATAAGGAAACTGAGGCCCAGAAAGGTAAGGCTAATTGCCCAAGGTCACACAGGTAATAAGTAATAGATGTTGGATTTGAACCCAGGTCCTCTGACTCCAAAGTTAACACACTTTGCACTGTTTACTCTTCCTTCCAGAAGTACATCTATATTTGAACATGCTGAGCTTGGGAGTAACACTCACACCAAGCACACTCAATCAAAATATTCAACAGAAGTCATTGCTCCCAGACACTGCCCTTCTATCTCTGACCTAGGCCTCACAGGAGGGTATTCTCAGGTGGGTATATCTTCCCTCCATCCCACCCAAGTCCTAGCCCTTGCTACTCATAGCACCCCTGTCACCAACTTCAGGGATGTCAAACATAAGAAGAAGGAAGAATTGTTAGATATACAAAATAGTTTGGCTCTCCCCAGACTCCTCCTCCCCCCCCCCCTTCTCTCTGTCTCTATCTCTCTGTCTCTCTATCTTTCTGTCTCTGTCTCTCTTTCACTCTCTCTCTGTCTCTGTCTCTCTGTATCTCTCTGTCTCTCTGTATCTCTCTGTCTCTGTCTTTCTCTCTGTCTCTCTCTGTCTCTGTCTCTCTCTGTCTCTCTTCCTCCCTCTCCCCCTCTCCCCTGCCCCTACCTTCTCTCCATTTTTTTCTAGTTTTATCTGATTCTCTTTTCCTCTCTCCTTTCCTCTACTCCCTCTTGGGGCATATGAACTCTTTGGTCTGGTGGTTTGAGAATGACCAGGAAGAAGAGAAACACTTTTGACCCTTAATCTTATTTCTGCAGAATTCCAGAATTTGAAACTTTGATCTTTAGCTGACATCAAGTTCAGTCCATACACACAACAAATTCCTACTATAACATACTCAGCAAATGCCAAGTTAGTCAACAAGCATTTATTAAGTCCCTACTATGTACCAGTCACTATGCTAAGTTCTGGAGATACAAAGGAAAAAAGATAGTCCAGTCCCTGACCTCAAGAAGCTCACAGTCTAATTGGGGAGAGAGCAAATAAGCAAATAGGTACACATAAGCTATAGACAAGCTAAATTAAATATAATCAATATGGAAGGCACTAGCTAGCATTCAGGAGACTCAGGAAAGTTTTCAGTGAAGGTGGTATTTTAACAGGAAACTGAAGGAATCCAGGGAAGCTGGGAGGGAAAGATGAGGAAGGGGAGCATTCTAGGCATGGAGGACAGTCAGAGAAAAAGCCCAGTCAACATTTTCTGCTTGAAGAGCTCCAAGAAAGAGAAACCCACCTCTTGAGGCAGCCACTTCTACTTGGATCAGTCCAGTTTTTAAAAAGTTTTGCTCAACCCCACAGATCCCTCTCTACTTATCTTAAGAACTCTCCTGAGAGCTGAGAATTGACATCATGCCTCTGCTGCTCTCTCACTTTGGAACTACCTCCAGCTTCTGGGGTCTCCTTACTCTGGAGTATCCAACCATCCTTAGTCTTTTCATCCTGGAATATCCCTCTATAAGACTTGCCTCCTATTCACATTGGTGAGTTCCTCTTGGGACCTCTATTTTGTTGAGGGTTCCTAGGCGGTCTTCATTCCCATTTTGGCTCTATGGCTTTGTACTTCAAAACCATGCCCCCTTTTTGGGTATTTTCATCCCCTACCCCCATCAACTTTTCTACTAACTTTTGTATGTTGCCCTTGTGTGCTGCTATAAATAATTTGGAATATGTGATTTAAAAAAAGACCTTTCTTTTCAATGTTGTTATTCAGTCATTCAGTCATGTCTGACTCTTTGTGAACCCATGAACCATGTGGTCCATAGCATTTTCTGGGCAAAGATACTGGAGTGGTTTTCCATTTTCTTCTCCAGGGTATTAAGGCAAACATATTAAGTGATATGCCCAGAGTCACACAGCTAGTACATGTGTGAGGCTGGATTTGAACTCAGGTCTTCCTGATTCTAGGCCCAGTGCTCTATTTACTAAGTCACCTTGCTGCCTCTTTCTTATCAATAGTTTTCTTGTAATAGTAATCAATTGTCTCCTTGGCAGTAGTAGTTTTTTTTCCTCTCTCCTTTCCTCTACAACCTCTTGGGGCATATGAACTTTTTGGTCTGGTGGTTTGAGGATGACCAGGAAGAAGAGAAACACTTTTGACCTTTAATCTTATTTCTGCAGAATTCCAGAATTTGAGACTTTGATCTTTAGCTGACATCAAGTTCAGTCCATACACACAACAAAGGGTGTTTCAAAGGTTCAAAGGGTATAGACATGTTAGTTACTTTATCTGCATAATTACATATTGCTTTCCAAAATGGTTATATAATTTCATAGTCCACCGACAATGTAGCAGTGTGCTTATCTTTCCACAACCCTTACAACATTGCTGTTTGCCATTTTTGCCAATTTACAGGTTGTGAAGTGAAACAGGTATTTATAAAGCACTTACTATGTTTCAGGTACTAATTAAGTGCTGGGGATACAAAAATAAGCAAAAGTAAAGACAATTCTTGCCCTCAGAGAGCTTATATTCTAATGGGAGAAGGCAACATACAAAAATGAATAGAAGAGCTGAGGAGGAAGGAGATGAAGGTACCCAACAAGTGGGCATAGTTTTGAAGTAGAAAGTCAGACAGAGGTCCAGGAAATAAATAAAGGCTAGCTTGGAGCCCTCCACAGAATGGATGCTCTAAGGTGAACCCATAAATGGAAATAGGTGGCAAGTCTTACAGAGGGATATTCCAGGATGAGGGAAAGTTGGATACTCCAGAGTAAGCTCAAGGAAATTCCAGGATGAGATAGCAGCAGAAGCATGGTGTTAAGCCTATAAGCCAGGAAGAGACCTGAAGAAGAAAGAGGAAAGGAAAATTGCTGAAGCCAAGAGGACTCCATACAGAATGAAAAGGGTACACAAGACAAAAGCATTTTCTTTTATTTGTTGTTTATTCATTCACTTGATCCTGCCTCATTAGAGGCCAAAGGTTTTGTATAAGAATTTGCCTCCTTATTAATTTGCTTCTTTCTGGTTGATATTATTAAATTTGAAATTTGTTTAAGCATGAAGAACAAAACAACTATCCTAGAGACTGTTTCTGCTTGACCTCAGAGGAACAAACTAGGACCAAATGAGCAGAAATTAAGAGAAGTCTTCAGCACAGCATAAGAGAGAGTTTAATGACAATCAGAGATGTCCAAACATAAAAGGGCCTGCCTCAGAAGACAGTGAACTCTCCATCACTGGAAGTATCCAAATAGGTTGTTTAGAGTTTTCCAATTTCCAAGAAGGAATTTTTACTATATTGGATGCCTTTTGCAGTCTTTCCTGACTCTGCCATGATGGGATTCTAGAGGAGCCAGCAAACTTCTACCCCAGCACTTCAGCCTCTCCCTTGCTAACTCTCCGTTCATTTAGGAGGGTACCCTTGTGTAGAAGGATTAGAAGGAGATGCTAGCATGTTGTGTCTAAGTCTGGAAGAATGAGTATCACCCCAATTCTCTTCTGTTCTGGCCCAACCCTGGTCTCCCTCACTAGGGACCTCAAACCCACTGAGGATCCAACCTGGGCTATCCCTTCTTTTCCCTCCATTCCCTCCTTACCTTGTATTTCTGCCTAGAACAAGGAAATTGAGTTTTATAGAGAACAGAAATCACAGAATGCCAGATATTGAAGGACCCCCCCCCAAAACAAAGAATTCCAGAATTGGAAGGGTCTTTAGAACATAAAATGTGAGAGCCAGGAGGAGTCTTAGAACACATAACATTAGTGCAAGGAGACCTTGGAGATCATCATCAAACAACTCCCTCATTTTACAGATGAAGAAAGTGAGGCTGAAGCAAGGAAAAGACTTGCCCACGCTTACGTAGGCAGAGCCCAGACTAGAGACAGGTCTTCTGACTCCCCCTCCAAGGCTCTTCCTATTGCACCACACTGTCTCCATGAAACTGCACCTCTGATTTCTTTGTCAAAACAGGGAAAGGCTGAACATTTCCCCTTTCCCTGTATACACCATTTCAGCTACTTTATCTGCAGCTGCAGAAAATCAAAGGAAGAGCCCTGCTAATTATTTTCTGGACCAAATCACAAGGCAGCAATTAGCAAACCGCCCTTTGGAACAGTGTGTGACAGTGGTGAGGTTGAGGGTGGGGGTGGGGAGGAGGGGATTCTTCTCATTCCACCCTCTACCCCCACTGCAGGAATATCTTTGCATTCCCATTAGAGAATGATCTGTTGAGCTGAATCCTGACATTCCCCAGTATCAAGGAGCCACACATGGCCCATTCATTGCCTTTGTGGGGCCTCATTACCCAGGGGTGTAGAAATGATGGAATGTTATTTCCCTTTGCCAGGTGGGTGGTCCTGGGAAATTGGAAAATGCCAAGAGCTTTCAAAGCCACTGGGAAGGGATGGAGACTGGCCAGCTTCTGTAGAGCAGCCGGGGTTGACGAAGGTTGAGGAAAGCAGGGATCCTCCCCCTGGACTCACTCACAGTGGCTTTGCCAAGAGGAAAAATGGCAGGTTTGGCTTGGGAAGGCCTGCCCACCTGCTCTCCAAGGATCTTATTTTGTTCTCTCAGCTGTGTTGCTGGGGGAGGGAAGGGGATGCTAGAGTGAGAGAGCAGGAGTTTACGGTTTTATAAAAAGAGCTGTCTTCTCTCCTTCTCCCCCACCCCTTCTTGTTAGGACCAAGCTCCATAAATGCAAGGCTATGGACAGGATGAACTCCCTAGGGGCCCCCTCTGACCTTTGGATTTGATCATGCTAAGATTCTACAGAGAATACAATGCCTTTGCCCATGCAGCTCCAAAGCACAGAATTGACTGACCTGATTATCTCCATAGTGAGAGGCAGCCCAATATAACAAGAATAATTATATATATATATATATATATATATATACATATACATATATATACACATATATATATATAAAGCAGCAAATTATATATATGCAACTATATATATATATATATATAATTTGCTGCTTTAAAGTTTGCAAAGCACTTGACAAGTATTGTCTCACTTGATCTTTACAATGCTCTGTCAGGGTACATACAAGAAGTATTTTTATCTCATTTTACAGATGAAGAAACTGAGGTTCAGAAGGACTTGTCTATGATGGCACCTTTTAAAAAATGAGATGCAGGATTCAAATCCAGTTCCTCTAGATGCCAATCCCAGAACTGTGTCCATTTCACCATGCAGTGATGGAAAGAACACTGAGTCTGAAGTGAAAAGGTCCAAGTTCAATTCTTACCTCTGCTGCTGGGTGCCTGTGAGCAAAAATCACTCAAACACTCTGTCTCCCCAGCTGCAGAAATGAAGAGTTAGACCAGGGACAAGCTAAAGTTCCTTCCAGTTCAAACTGTTCTTATCCTGGGTTCGTGAAGCTTCAATTCAGGGGCTACTTCCTCCATAAAGATTTTCCTAATGCTGCCCCTTCCCAGATCCATGAAAAAGATTTCCTAATCTCAAAATTTCATCATTGAAAGGAAACTCAGCTTCCATGTAGTCCAAGTCATATCACTAAAAGAACTCATTCTGCAACATGCCCAAGGAGTAGCCAAGAAAATTTATTCCACTCTTTTTTTAAAAAAATACTTACCTTCTGTCTTAGAATTAATACTTAGTATTGGTTCCAAGGCAGAAGAGCAGTAAGGACTAGGCAATGGGGGTTAAGTGACTTGCCTAGGGTCACACAGCTGGGAAGTGTCTGAGGCCAGATTTGAGCCCAAGATTTCCCATCTCTAGGCCTGGTTCTCTCTCCACTGAGATACCTAGCTACATTTCATTCCATTCTTTGTATAGGATCTTGCCTGAAGCTCTCCTTTGCATTTATCCCATTCCCTTTGATCATAATTAGTTGTATATTTGTCTTTTCCCTTGTCCCCTTTGACAATCACTTCCATTCCCATGGTTATTTTGACATTATTTCCTTTCACAAGCTCTGTGATCCACTTAAATTGGACTACTTACAGATTCCCAAGCCTGTCATGCACACCATATGAAATTTCCCAGGCTCAGGGTGCCTTCCCTCCTCATTTCCATCTATTGAAATCTTTCTCTTTCTTCCTTCTCAGTCTAGCTGCAGTGCCATTTCTTTTATGAAGCTTTCCTGATTCTCCCTACTCCTCCCTTAGCTCCAAGTGCTCTCTCTCTCTCTCTCTCTGTCTCTGTCTCTCTCTCTCTCTCTCTCTCTCTCTCTCTCTCTCTCTCTCTCCACTTTCTCTAAATTGCTCCTTTACCCTCACCATACTCTACTTGTACTGTACCTATTTGTATTTGTAAGCTTTTATCCCTTTGAGATAAGCTCCTTGAGGGCAGAAACTGTGTTCTTCATTTTTGTATACCTAGTTATGAGCACAATCAACCTTAAATCATCAATGTTTTAGTGGTCTCATTATCTTGGCTATGTGGATATTCTGTCCACCAGTACAGACTGCAATTCCTACTAGCAGCTGGATGGTACAGTGGATAGAGCATTGTGCCTGTTTTCTGGAGGACCTGAGTTCAAATTTAGCTTCAGAATCTTGTAATCTATGTGATCCTGGGCAAGTTCTTGTACTTTTATCTGCCTCAGTTTCCTCATCTGTAAATTGGAAATAATAGCTCCAACCTCACAAGGTTATTGTGAGGATCAAATTAGAATACATGTAAATTGTTTTGCAAGCCTCAGAGCATCATTTAAATGCTAGTTATTATTATCTTTATTTTTATTTTTCATACTTATATGTGATTCCTGTTCATCTTCATCATTCCTTTATAAAGGATCTACTCAATGCTCTAAAAAGCTTGGGATTGGAAAAGACCTCAGAAATGAACTGGTCCAACACATACTGATCAGACATATCCTCAATAGCATCCTCTAGGCTCTGGAAAGTGAAAGAAAGGGAATAAACTATACCTGGAGGCAGTTAGGATATCTTTTAGACACCTCTAATTATAGGAAAGCTTTTACTTATATGAAATCTAAATCTAAAGCATCCATCCATTGCTCCTAGTTCTGACTTCAGGGACTAATAAATAATAATAACTAGGGAGAGAGAGAGAAAGAGGGAGAGAGGGGGGGAGAGAGAGGGGGGGGGAGAGAGAGAGAGAGAGAGAGAGAGAGAGAGAGAGAGAGAGAGAGAGAGAGAGAGAGAGAGAGAGAGAGAGAGAGAGAGAGAACTTTAAGTTTATTAAGTGCTTTGTATGTGTTTTTTTCATTCTCATTCACAGCCCTGGAAATCAGGTGCTGTCTTCCCCAAGTTACAAATGAGGAAACTGAGGCTGAAAAAGTGGCTTGCCCTGGGACATAGCTAATAAGTGTCTGAGGCAAAATTTCTGATTTTCTTGGTTTCAAATCCTACACCCTCTGTACTGGATCAACTTAGCTGCTTCAATTAAGTACCCTACTAGAGCATATCTAATCCTTCTTTTCCATAATGGCCCAAAAAATATTTAAGAACAGTGATCATTCCCCACTCCCACTAAGTCTTCTCTTCTTCAAACTGATCATCCCCTATTTCTTCAACCATTCTTCATGTGACATGGTTTCTAGTCCTCTCTCCATCATAATTGTCTCCCTCTGGACACACTCCAGAAGCTTCTGTTAATATTTTCTGCATAACAGTGCAGCCCTCAGAGGGTCTGTCTGTTTTCTTGTCAGTTAGTTGCATGGCTGGTCTTGCCACAATCATGCCTCCTTAATAATGTCTTGAATTTCCCACATCAAAGTCATCAGTGACAACATATTGTACTCACCAGGTCTCCTTCCACTGTCTTTTTTTCTTAATTCAGTTTTCTTTTATTTTCAATTCTGAATTCTCTCCCTGCCCCCCTTTCATCTCCCATCCTTTGCTTATAACATTTTTAGATGACCTATAATTTCAGTTCTTCTGAGATTGTTCCCTGACTCATAACCATAGATCTTTATCAGAAGAATATTAGTGTTTTTTTAAAAATGGACTTTGGAGGCAGGAAGTTGCTTTCCAAATACGTTCTGGCCTGTATCTTTTTTTTTTTAATTTTGTGCCCAATCCATTATCCACCTACAATACCCGACTTGCTGATTGGTTAATTCAATGAGCTACCAATCCAACCAAATGTCATAATTTTGGCAATGTGGATACTTCATCCAGTTTGTGTTTCCTGTGTTGGTTGCAAAGACAACCTCTGGAATAAATTAGAAACTTGCTCCATTAGTATTTTGAGGCTCAGTGCAATCATTATAACCTCATCCACAAACAGAAACAAATGGAGAGCCTTGCTATGCTTGCCTTGCATGGCAAAATAGGAATAGGTCTTGAACCTGTGATTTTATTGGTGTTAGAGAACTCCCAGGTGAGGAATTTCCCTCTATAAATGCAAAATTTTCCTCTGCCAAATGTCTTCTCCGTGATATATATATATATCCACACACACACACATATATATATAGTTTACTTATAGTCTAACAACTATGAGCAACTTATAGTCTGTAAAGTCTAGAGCACACATGTATTAGGTACTTAATAACTATTTGCTGAAATGAAGTAGATATTAGACTGTCAGCTTCCTAAGAGATAGAGTCGATAGATGTTGTATCAGTCTTTACATCTTCCAGAAGGAGCCATTAGAGTGTGCTGTGGATACTTCAAGAATCTGAGATTTCAGTGACATGGGTACTTCTTCCTGTCATGCAGAACACAGCTATTCTCCAACCTAGAGGAAGGTCTCAGAGTTTGTGTACCAAAATATTTTCTTTAATCATCACTCTGCACTGAATGTACTCTGCCTATCTAGATTTAATGAGGCTGGTCCTTGGACATCTGTTTTTAGGACTACCCACAAAGCCTTTCTACCTTGGTACAAGTGACCAGATCTTATGCCCCACTGGCAAGGTCCCCTTCATTTGCCTAATGTGACATTGAAGGAGAACAGTAGTGGAGGAGTCAACTGAGTCTTCATTGGATTCCAATGGGATTTATGGACCTAAGAATCTAAAAGTAAGACAACAGACATGATAAATTCAAGGTACAGAAAATGTTCAGCATCTCTATTGTTTCTTATCCTAATTATTAGATGAAGTAATCAGGGCTAGAGCCAATTGATTATTTCTTGTCTCTATAGTCCTTTGCCATCAAATTAATGTTCTCAATTGCAAAGAATGGAACACCTGAGCAATACCATCATTTCTTTTTTTTATTTTTAAAAAACCTTACCTTCCATCTTAGACACAACAGTAAGTATGGGTTCAAAAGAGAAGATAAGTAGGGGCTAAGTAACTGGGATTAAGTTATTTACCCGGTGTCATACAGCAAGGGCTTGAGATTAGATTTGAGATCCCATCTCCAGGCCTGGCTCTCTGTCCACTCAACAACTTGGCTTCCCCAACACATCATTTCTTTCTTTTTTTGTGATTTGAAATTTTCATTTAATTAATTAATTTTTAATATTTTTCCATGGTTACATGATTCACGTTCTTTCCCTCACCTCTTTCCTCTCCTCCTCCCATAGCCAATGAGCAATTCCACTGGGTTTTACATGTGTCATTGATCAAGACCTATTTCCATATTATTAGTATTTGCACTAGGGTGATCATTTAGAGTCTACATCCCCAGTCATATCCCCATCAACCTATGTGATCAAGCAGTTGTTTTTCTTCTGTTTCTACTCCCACAGTTCTTTCTCTGGATGTGGATAGCATCCCTTCTCATAAATCCCTCATAATTGTTCTGGATCATTGCATTGCTGCTAGTGGAGAAGTCCATTACAATAGATTGTGTCACAGTGTATCAGTCTCTGTGTACAATGTTCTCCTGGTTCTGCTCCCTTTGCTCTGCATCAATTCCTGGAAGTTGTTCCAGCTCACATGGAATTCCTCCAGTTCATTATATCTTTTAGCACAATAGTATTCCATCACCAACATATACCACAATTTGTTTAGCCATTCCCCAATTGAAGGGCATCCCCATATTTTCCAATTTTTTGCTACCACAAAAAGCGAGATTATAAAATTTTTGTACAAGTCTTTTTCCTTATTATCTCTTTGGGGTATAAACCCAGCAGTGGTATGGCTGCTTCAAAGGACAGGTAGTCTTTTAAAACCTCTTGGGCATAGTTCCAAATCACCATCCAGAATGGTTGAATCAATTCACAACTGCACCAGCAATGCATTAATGTCCCAATTTTGCCACATCCCCTTCAACATTTATTACTTTTCTTTGCTGTCATGTTAGCCAATCTGCTAGGTCAACACCATTAATTCTGAGGGCGTAAGGAAGCCCAAGATTGAGGCAGTACAACACAGTTGAAATCTGGTTTCAAATTCAAGCTCTGACAATTCCTTCAAGTCCTAATTAAAGTCCCCCATTCTGTAAGAAGTCTTTCCTGATCTCCTTAAATGCTATTGCCTTCCCTCTGAAATTATCTCCAATTCAACCTGTCTATAGTGTTTTTACAAAGTCGTTTGCAGATTGTTTCCTCCATTAGACTGTGAGCTCCTTGAAGGCAGGGACTTTTTGTCTTTCTTTGAATCCCCAGAGCTTATCACAGTTTTTGGCACATAGTAAGGACTTAGTAAATGCTTGTTGACTTGACTCTAGTGACCCTGTGAAATGATAAATTCTTGAAATTCCGGTCTCCTCAACTGTAAAATGAGAAAGTTGTACTAGATGATGTCTTGGGTTCTTTCTATCTCTAGATCTTTGACCATAGACCTTAGACTCTGATTTTTTATTGGATGTCTAAGCAGTACCACCATTGCTGAATGTATATAGAACACTACCACTGCTCTGTTCTCCTATCCATAGGACACCAGGGTCAGGAGAGGCTAAGCAAGGGGCACCTTTGTGCCACATCCAGATTCCATCATGGTGGAGTCCTCGAGTTTTCTTGGATCTTCATTCCTCCACCATTCCCTTGCTTTGTCTGGTTAGAACTCTAGCCCTCATTGGAAAAAAGTATCTGTCCTAGCTCTGATTCATTCCTTTAATCACCGCCAAAATAGAAGCAGCTTCTGGAGAATGAACATGCCCTTGTTGAAATTAACTCATTGCTTTAATAAGCTCACAGAGAGGCTGGTGTTGGCTGGGAGGCTCCAGGGCTTCAATATTTACCAACTATTTCTTAATGAAATGGAAAATGAGTTAGATGCTAAAGTGGCATTCTGGGGGTTTTCCTCCCTCCACTCAGGCACTCAGGTTTAGCCTCTTTGCCAGTGTCCCCTCCTCCTGGTGACTATATCCTAGGCACTTGGTTTGGGGAGATGGCAAGCATGCAGACACACCATTTCAGTTCAAAAAGAAGCCATATAAATGATGTAGTACAGAGGTACTTAACTTTTTGTGCTTGCTTCCACATGATCATGTGAGTTCCTTGACAGCAACTGGTACTTTCTTATTATTTTTTATTTGTATCCCAAGTGCTCTTCACAGTACCTGGCATATACTCATTGCTTAATTAATGGTTTCTTTTTCATTCATTCATTTGAAGACCCCTTTGGCAATCTGGTGAAGCCTATGGATTCCTCAGAATAATATTTATTACTTAGCTTCAAGGGGAAGCTAGGTGGCACAGTGGATAGGGTTCTGGACCTGGAGTCAAGAAGACTTATCTTTCTGAGTTCAAATCTGGCCTCTGACACTTACTAGCTATGGGACTCTGGGCAAGTCACTTAACCCTGTTTACCTCAGTCTTAAAAATAAACTGAAGAATGAAATGGCAACCACTCAGTATCTTTGCCAAGAAAATCCCAACTGGGATACAAAGAGCCAAACACAACTAAACAACAACAACAATCTACCTTCGAATGCTAATTTTTAGGTAGAAGTTAGTGAGAGGGAAAAATATATATATATAATTTTTCCCACCCAGGTTCATAGACTCCAGTCCTTACAGGAGATGGCAAGTTACACAGAACTCTACTAGGAATAAACACAACCCTACCAATGGCTCATCATTAGTAGAGCCTTCCAAACCCAAGTGGCAATTTAGATGATTGTGTCCCTCAAAAGGAAGGAACTTTAGGAAATTTGGGGAAACATTTTGGGGAAATGAAACAAAAAAATCCAGACAATCTCTGAACTAACCTGTTGTTTTGTTCAGTCCCAGTTTCCAACATAGAGCATCACAGACATAGAGCTGCAAGGGGTCTGAGAGGCCATCTAGCCTAACACTCTGATTTTGCAGATGGGGACTCTGGCCTAGAAAGATTAAGTGTTCAAAATAACACAGGTAGGACCTGGGGGAATGGGGTTTGAACTGCCATCCTCTGACTCCAAATATATTATTGTTTCCTCTATACCACACTGCCTCAAGGACCCACAGAGCTAGAAAGAAATCCAAAGACCACCCAATCCAACTCCTCCCAAACTGCTGCTGATGTTGTTCAATTGTGCCAGACTCTTCTTATTTGGAGTTTTCTTGACAAAGATACTAGAGTAGTTTGCCATTTCCTTCTCTAGTTTATTTTACAGATAAGAAAACTAAGGCCAAGAAGGTTAGATGACTTGTCCAGGGTCACACAAACTAACAAGTGTCTGAGGCCAAATTTGAATTCAAATCTTCTGGACTCTAGGTCTGGAGATCTATCCATTGTGCCACTTAGCTATCC
The DNA here is from genome assembly GCF_027887165.1 of Monodelphis domestica. Taxonomy (NCBI): domain Eukaryota; kingdom Metazoa; phylum Chordata; class Mammalia; order Didelphimorphia; family Didelphidae; genus Monodelphis; species Monodelphis domestica. Next base: position 363,988,809 of record NC_077230.1, read on the forward strand.
TTCCTTCTGATATATATGTAGATGGAGAAATTGAGGCCCAAAGAGAGGAAAGTAATAGTCAAATATAATAGAGTTAGTAAGAGAACCAGTACTCAAACTTAGGTCTCCTGGCTCCTCATCCAGAGTTCTTTATTCTGTACTCTGAAGGCTCCCTCAGCATGAGCCAGAGGTTAGACCTTAAAGAAATTATTTGAGGCAAGAAGCTGGAGAAGACAGAATCCTGGGGGAAATCCTGGGGGGGGGGTGACAAAGAAGCCATTCTTAAGCCATTCCCTGCCAGTGTCTTCTTTACATCCTGTATAGGTCAGGAATGGACAGCTAGATAGCACAGTGGATAAAGCAATGGACCTGGAGTCAGGAAGACCTGAGTTAAAAATGACTTCAGAGACTTACTAGATAGACTGGGAAAGTCACTTAAACCTGTTTGCTTCAGTTTCCTTATCTGTAAAATGAGTTGGAGAAGGAAATGGTAAACCACTCCAGTACCTATGCCAAGAAAACCCCAAAGGGGGTCACAAAGAGTCTGAAATGACTGAACAGCAAGAAGATCAGGAGTAAGTTCATCTCAGAGCATGTATCAATCTTCCCCCAAAAAGCCTTTGAAAGAATTATCCATGGAAGTACAGCTTCTTTAGGGGGTCTCTCTGGAGGAGTCATGGAAAGAAGCCCTGCCTGATAAACTAGAAGATCTGAAACCAGGTCACCTCTCTGTCACTTACTATTTCCTCACCTGAAAAGGTAATATAATCCCTTATTATAATATTAATCATGTCTTTAAAAAAAAACTTTTCCAGTAATTTTTCATTTTTCCCAATTACTTGTAAATGCTACTCATTTCATGAAACTATTTATTGCATCATTAAAACAATTTAAGGGAAATAGCCTGGTGCAGTGGAAAGGGAGGTGGACTTGGAATCCAAAGACCTGAATTCAAATCCCAACTCTGCATTTACTACCTGTCCTGGGTCTTTGTTTCTTTAACTGTAAAATGAAGACTTGGACTCTAAGCTCCTTTCCAGTTCTACACCTATGAGCCTAAGGGAGAATGCTTTGAAAACTAAAAAGTGCTGTCAAAATAGAAGGGTTTATTTTCATCCTTATCAATTAGCTCCCCCACTGACATCCTCTTCAGGTATATAGGTAGGTAAACACAGGATAATTTGAGGAGGGAATGAATGCTAATAACAACTGAAGAGAGAAGGGGGAGATCAAGGAGGCTTTCCTGGAGGAGACAAAACCTTAACTAAGGCTTGAAGGTGGAAAAAAATTCTGAGGAACAAAAAATGAGAAGGGATAATGGTACCAAACACAGCTTGTACAAGGGCATGGAAATTGGAGACAGAAACTAAAAAGAAGCCATTCTCTTTGTGACATTTCCTCCCTTTTCCAGATGATATAAAGCAGGAAAATGGAATAAGTTTGCACTCCCTACCAAAAAAAAAAACAAAAACAAACACATATTGGAGGCCTTATTAGTTGATCAGACTCTTCTAAGAACCTCTGTCCTTCAAGGAACTCACAGGTTATGAAATATACAATGGTGTGGACAAACACTGACAACAGAATTAAAAAGAGTAAGCCAGGGAGTGGCAAGGTAGCTCAGTGGATTGAGAACCAGGTCTAGAGATGAGAAGTCCTGGATTCAAATTTGACCTCGGACATTTCCTAGCTGTGTGATCCTGGGGGGATCACTTATCCCCCAATGCCTAGTCCTTATTGCTCTTCTGCTTTGGAACCAATACATAGTATTGATAGTAAGATAGAATGTAAGAGTTTTTAAAAATAAGAATAAACAGAACCGGAGTAATCCACCTGTCAGGAATGGTCAAGGCCAACTAAACAGAAGGGTCAGGGGCAAGCATGCTTCAGAGATGAGAGAAAGGGTGACCTTTAATGAAATAACAACAACAAGAAGGCATTTCTCTGAAGATCTACAGTTTATAGTGTAAGGGATAAAATTAGGGGTTATTGACTGAATATATTATACTAGTGGTTGCCAGGAATTAATTCAATCCCAATAAAAATACTCAAGTCAGTTTGGGATTTTTATTGTGGTTTAATTACAATAGAGGGAAGAAATTAAGAGGAAGAGAAAGAGAAAAGAGTATAAGATTTCTCCGGCCTAGCCTAAGCCAAGGGAAGTTCAGAGAACTCAGCACGAGGCCTTCTCAGAAGACTAAAACTAACTCAGCTTCCAGCCATGAGGTCTACTCCGAGATGAGGGGCCATCTAAGAGGATAGTGCTTTAGGAGGTAAAGGAAAGGAGGAATCAACCTAACCACTCACCCAGGTCTCTCAGGGAAGATACCTCACCTAACCCACGCTACAGAGATTCTCCAGTCACCTCACTAGCAAGTCACAACCCCCAAACTGCCAAGACACAGTCTTTCCTCTTAATTTCTTCCCTCTATTGTAATTAAACCACCATAAAAATCCCAAACTGACTTGAGTATTTTTATTGGGATTGAATTAATTCCTGGCAACCACTAGGCCTCAAGTCACATGAACCAGAGAGAGAGAGCCACATCTCCACGAGAGAGAGAGAGAGAGAGAGAGAGAGAGAGAGAGAGAGAGAGAGAGAGAGAGAGAGAGAGAGAGAAAGAGAAAGAGAGAGGCTGGAGAGAGGAAGTGACATGAAATATATAGACCGTTCTTTACATCACTTCCTGACTCTCATGTGTACCAATGGTAGCTTAAGCTTGACGTAGGACAGGCCACAGGGTCTGTCACTTGTTTCTTATTTGTCACTTGCTAGCACATGTTTGTCATACGCCATCCTCCTCAACACTTAATCCTTAAGTAGGGGTGTATACATTTCTGGTTGCTAGGATTTTAAAGACTAATCAGGGTGGAGAAAATCTAAAATTCACAATAGCATCTTCCAAATAATTGATTCCAGATCTCTGGTTCCAACTCAAGGACCCTTTTCTCCCCCTCCATCATGTTTTTATCTACAGTTCACTTCCACTATCTCCTCTGATTCTTATAGCAGCCCTTCAAAGTAGGTAATGCAAGCATTATTGACCCCATTTTTCAAATGAGGACTCTAAAGTCCAAAGAAAGGAAAAGATTTTAAGTTACCTTGTTCCATCTCTAACATTTGATGATTCTAAGATTCTACTCTCTGAGTATTCCAGTGGCCCAAGAAGGATTCCTTTATCATTCCCATTTGGGGTAGTAGTCTTGGAGTCAGTTGTTGGAGTCAGGAAAACCTAAATTCAAATCCAACCTCAGGTACTAATTATATGACTATAGACAAGGCATCAAGCCTCTCTAGGCCTCAGTTTCTTCAATCATAAAATGAAGAAGGTATACTTGATGCACTCAAAAGTCCATTCTAGCTTTAGAGACAGACTTCTATGACCCTTCTGTAGCCTGGATGCAAAGCTTTGCTTTTGCTGGGAGGCTCATGCTTCCTGCTGCAAGACTCCATTCTTCTTCAAAGCTATGTATTAGTCTAGGTGAACAGCACAACTTATTTTCTTTAAACAGTTTCTCAACATCCTCATCAGCCACCTTCCCACCCTGGAGAAATCTCCAATCCCTAAACTTGACCACCATTTTTTGAGGGACCTCACCCATTCTTTCTTTCTTTCTTTCTTTCTTTCTTTCTTTCTTTCTTTCTTTCTTTCTTTCTTTTTTAAAACCCTAATCTCCTATCTTGGAACCAATTGGTTCTAAGGCAGAAAAGTAGTAAGGACTAGGCAATTGGGATTAAATGACTTGCCATGCCTGGGGAGTATCTGAGGCTAGATTTGAACCCAGACTGGGTCTCTATCCATTGAGTCACATAAATGCCCTTGGCCTCAACCATTCTTGATATACTCCTAGCTCTATACTTTGCCATGTCCTCAGCAGCCATGTCATTCCAGACTGGTTATACTGCCCTGTCTCATTTGAACTCTTCTTTACTCATTGTTCCCCCATTAAAATATAAGGTCCTTGAGGGCAGGGACTATCTTGCTTACTTATATTTGGGTCTCCAGTATTGAGCATAGTGCTTGGCATACTCTAAATGTTTAATAAATGTTATATATCTCTATCTCAAGAGTCCTTAACCTTGGGTTCATGAACTTTTAGAATATATTTAATAACTATATTTCCATTTCATTGGTTTCCTTTATAATTTGAGTTATTTTACACATTTATAAACATCATTCTAAGATGGAATCTATAGATTTCACCACACTATCAAAGGATTCCATGATACACCCCAAATTTTTTAAACTCCTTGTATAGGAAGGGCCTTGGAATGTCAGAGCTGAGAGAGGCTTTTTTTAATTGGAAAATTTTATTTAATTAATTAATTTTGAATATTTTTCCATGGTTATAAGAATCATGCTCCTTCCCTCCCCTCCCCCCACCCCTCCTGTAGCCAATGCACAACTCCAGTGGGTTTTACATGTGTCATTGATCAAGGCGTATTTCCATATTATTAGTATTTGCACTAGGGTGATCATTTAGAGTCTACATCCCCAATCATATCCCCATCGACCCATGTGATCCAGCAGTTGTTTTCCTTTTGTGTTTCTACTCCCGCAGTTCTTCCTCTAAATGTGGATGTCGTTCTTTCTCATAAGTCCCTCAGAATTGTCCTGGACCATTGCATTGCTGCTAGTAGAGAAGTCCATTACATTCAATTGTACCACAGTGTATCAGTCTCTGTGTACAATGTTCTCCTGGTCCTACTCCTTTCACTATGCATCAATTCCTGGAGGTCTTCCAGTTCACATGGATTTCCTCCAGTTCATTGTTCCTTTGAGCACAATAGTATTTCATCACCAACAGATACCACAATTTGTTCAGCCATTCCCCAATTGAGGGACACCCCCTCATTTTCCAACTTTTTGCCACCACAAAGACCGTGGCTATAAATATTTTTGTGCAAGTTTTTTTTTTCCTTATGATCTCTTTGGGGTAAAAAACCAGCAGTGCTATGGATGGATCAAAGGGCAGACAGTCTTTTAGTGCCCTTTAGGTATAGTTCCAAATTGCCTAGTCCAAGGGCATCCCCTCATTCTCCAATTTTTTGCCACCATAAAGAGGGAGACTATAAATATTTTTGTACAAGTCTTTTTCCTCATGATCTGAAAGAGGTTTTAAAATACAGAATGTCAGAGCTTGAAAGGGTCTTAGAACACAGAATGTCAGAGCTGGTAGGTCCCTTAGAACCTAAAACATCAGAGTAATAAGAAATATTCTCAAAACCTAGAACATATTTGAGAACTAAGAATCCCCAAAGCAACAATATTAGATTAGGAAGGAATTTTAGAGAATGATTAGTCCTCTGGTATCATTTTTCAGATCAGAAAATGATGCTTCTAAGAGTTTTTTTTTAGCTTTGTTTTACCTACACAGAACAAATAGCACAGTACCCTCTCCTCAATAAGGGTAAATGACTCAGTCCCTTAAAAGTTGATGACCAGGCTCCAGCATGTGGATGAGCACCATGGGACCAGTTTCAGAAGTAAGCCAGTCTTGTCACCTTCTTCTACAGGTTAACTTGGGGAAGTAACAACATGAGCTTCTCTGCCTACTGTTTTCTATTCTCTTCATGTGCCTATTCATCAAGGGTATGAGCATCACAAGTTCCTGGGACCACCTTCAGTCAGCTGCCTGGATGGGGTAGCCTTTGCACCTGCCCAGACCTTCCCCCAACCAGTCAGGATCAGGCAGGTGTGTTTGGGAAAGTATGCTGAGAATCTTGCCCTGTACATGTTCCCAGGCTCAATTACAGGCTCAATTTTCTTTTCTGTTTAATCCCCAAATCAATATGTGTTCATACATATTTAATCGGGAGGCTGTTTTTATTAGAGCGTGGATTAGTTTTACATCTCTCTCCCACTGCTTGGAATGCATTAGCCATTCAGAAAGAAGACAAGTCGAGTGATTGGGGGGGGGGGAACAGGCTCAAGTTCATAGCCCCAGTCTCTCAGAGTTCTCTTCTCCATGACAGGTGGCACAAACTGTCCACTAGCCTAGTAGAGATGGCAAGAGTCGCAGCTGCCTCCCACCTCTCTCTCCCTCCAAGGAAGAGCCTGCACAATCCTCCTCTTCACAGACTTACAAAAGCTCAAAAATGGAAGGATAACCAAGATGGTAAAGGGTCTTGACTATACTGTTTAAGGATCAAGTGGAGAAGGTAAAAATATTTAACCTGGAGAAGAGAAGATGAGTGAGGGGAGAAGGGAAGAATAGACATGAGAGCTGTCATCAAGTACTGGAAGAGGTTTTGGATTTCTTCTGTTTTGCCTTAAAGGGCACAAGTAGGACAAATGGATAGAAACTGAAAAAAAAAAAAACGGCAGGTTCTGGCTTGATGTCATGAACCAAACTTCCTAATAATTGGAGCTGTCCAAAAGGAGGATGGGCTGCCTTGGGATCACAAGATCATAAACCAGAGATTTATAGCTGAACTTTAGAGGCTAGCTAGTCCAAACTTCTTGTTTTATGGATAAGGATCTGACTAAGGTCACAAAAGTAGTAAGTAGCAGAGACTCCACAAATCAAGGCTCACTCTCAAGCTACCTGCACTCTACCAGATGGACCTCAGAATTCTGTACCTTCACTCTCTCACTAACTCACAGCTACTCTTCTATCTCCCTCTTATTCATATCTAGAGGTATGCTGTTAAATGTTTAACAACTAGCTCTGGGGAGAGGGAGAATGTATTCATGGCACAATTTTAAGTTTAATCTGCATTATTAAAATTTTCTCCATGGCTTTATTAAGTGCAAGACAACTAACAAAACAATAAATAAATCCCTTATTTGTAGTAGTACATACTGATTTCCAACACATAAATGCCACATTGAATATTTAACAATCAGCTCTCTTAAGCCAAAAATGAACTGGCTCCCGGAGTCCTCTAAATAATACCATTCATTCGTGATTTAACTACCTCTCTGTCTTCATTCCATCCTAACAATCTATAGTCCATGCCCATGCCCAAAGTCTCACATGGTAACTCAAAGCAGTTATCACAAGCATTATCTCTTCCTTGGAAGTAGTTATCAATCATGGTCAGCCAAAAAGCTCCTTTGGTCTTCCATGAATAATTGTCTGGACTTAAAGAAGGTCATCCCAGATCCTGCAATCCTGCACTATTTAATAATTTCTTATTGAATTATTTAAATGAATTAAGGAATAGCACATATTTTTGGTGTCCCTTTTGAATGTACTTTCCCAGTTACTCACAGCCAATGCCAGTCTAATATCATTGATGTTGAAATTCTTATATGCAAATTTACCATGCTCATAGCTCCCTGGTGAGATGGCCTTGAGCAAGTCTCTTCTTCTCTCTTTGGGCCTCAGTTCTTCCTTGTTAAAATGGACCTGGACCTCAGAATTCTGTACCCAGACAAATCACTCTCTCCCATTCACTCCATCCATTGACTAGATGGTATCAAAGATCTTTTCCAGCTCTAAGATGCTACATTCTAATGTCCAAAAGCTCTCCCTGCTTTGCTCTCTGATCATCTTTACAAAGTCTTCTCTAGTTCTAACATCCTATATTCTAAGATTCTTTCACAGACTTGAAATTTTACAATCCCTTCTACTTTGGACTTTCCATATTTTGGGTGTTCTTCCAGTACTTATATTTTGTAATTTTTCTTTGATTTTGTGTATTCAAAGTAACATCATACCCATTTTACAGATGAAGAAAGGTGAAGTTTAAAGAGATGATGTCTAATGTCACCAACTAATAATTCCCAATCCAATCCTGAAAACTCCCTAGAGGGTTTAGAGGAAGACAGAGGTAGCAAAGGTCCCCAATGACTTACCTTTGTGAGGTTTCTGCAACAGCAGCATATTTTGTTTTCCAACTCAGAGCCAGTGCCAATCAGAATAAATTATCACCCTTCCCCAGCATGACAACCATCATGCTCAGTCCTTGCTAGTGGCCCAGCTGCTGTCTGCTTCCTCACCAGGAAGCTCACGTGGCCACATCAGTCTCAGCTAACTATCAAGGACAGAGAGGGGGATGAGGACAAGAAAGGAGAAAGAGTGGTGGTGAGGACCCTGGAGCCAAAAAAAAAAAATACCTGGCCTTACTTACCACTTCTTTCAACTATGAGTTTCAGAACCACACTCAGACTCAACTTTTCTGAAATGGGTCAGTAATTACACACACACACACACACACACACACACACACACACACACACACACACACACACACACACACACCATGTCTCCTACCTCACAAAAACTGGGTGAAAGTGGTGGGAGTAGCCAGTACGAATCACAGAGAGAGTGCTGAGGCTGGCCCCTATCCTGAAGAAACCTCTGCCTCTTTCCAGTCTCTCAACACACCTGGGTCCTGAATGGACAGCACTTAGTATAGAGTCTCTTAGAGATTCAAAGCCACCTAGGCTTCACTCCAAGGATTCAGTTTACACTCCAGTTTCCCAGAGGTTTGTGTCTGGTGTGGTAAATAGAGCACTGGACCTGGAATAAGAAAGACCTGAATTCAAATTTGACCTCTGATCTTAGCTGTGACCTTGGACACAGGGTCTTACACCTCAGTTAACTCATTTGTAAGATAAGAATAATAACACCCACCTCTCAAGGTTGTTGTGAGCATAAAATTAGAAAATATTTGTAAAGCATTTTGCAGACCTCAAAACAATATATAAATGCTGTTATAGAAATAGACAAACAGCAGTTGGAAAGAGTGAGTCATTATTATTATTAATAGTTTACAATAGAGAACTCTATGAGTCCAAAGATATTTACATCAATCACCTTATTTGACCCTCACAACAACCTTATTTGTAATGCCTCGATTATTATTCCCATATTGAGAGATGGGGAAACTGAGGCTTACTCTCTAGAGTTATCCAAATGTGCACAGAGGCAGTATGTGACATGTCTGGATTCAAGCCCAGCAACGAGAGAAACATCTTCCAGTTTTGCAACAGTCCGTGTTCATAGACACTGGCCGAATGGGTTCTGTTCCCTGGGAGTGATACCTATCAAGGACCAATTTCTCGCTGAAAGGCAGAGGGAGGGGCACAATGACCTCTGGCCTGTGAGGCTGACGCTGATGAATAGTAGCTCTGCAGTGCTCAAGAGAAGGATGCAGGAATTCAATTCTTCTCATATCACAGTTTTGTCTCTTAAAGAAGGGAGGGCGGGAGGGAGGGAGGGAGGGAAGGATAGTGAACAGCTCCAGCAGATTCCATTCTATTTAGGGGGACAGAAAGGGGGTATCAGAGGCTTTCGTTCTCACTGACTGGGAGACCGAAATCACCCTGGACTAGTCGGGCACCCCTCACCCCACCCCCACCCTCTGTCTGCTCCCCGCCGCCCACCGGGCCCCGGTGGCTCTAACCACTTGGCAGTGTTTCACGACAGAATTAATTTCAGAACAAAATAGAGAACGTAGGCCGGGTGATTCCTCATTTAGCTGTCAGCTTGGGATAAGAAATGTCTGAGAGAGAAGACCCAGGGGAAAGAAAAAAATTGGATAATGATAAATTGTGAACGTAAAACGGCAGAGAAACTAGGCGCCGCCGCAACTCCCCCTCCGAAGACCGATGGGTTCTGAGCCATTGACGTTCTAAGTTCGCAGAGACTTCTCTTTGGCGCCCCTCTGCTCTTCGTGAGCCCCACTTGGTCTTAGAGCACCTAAACCGGGCTCTACTTTGGCCTGGCGCCAGCCAAGACTGCTACCCCACTCCCTATCTGCTCCTTTCCTCTCCTTTGCCCTTCCCTTCCCCCGCCTCAAGTCCTCTCCCCTTCCCCTTCCCCTCCTTTTCCTCTTTCCTCTTTTCTTCTTTCTTCTCTCCCGATTTCTAACCCTAACCCTAAATTCGTGCGGATTCCTATCTCTCCCTACTCCTTCAAATTCCTTTCCCCTCCCCTTCCTCTCTCCTTTCCTTTCCCTTTCTTCCTACCCTTTTTTAGTCTCTCTCTTCTCCCCTTTCCTCTTTCCTTCTCTCATGAGTCTCTTCCCACTCTCTTCCTCTCTCTTTCTTCTCCCTTCCCCTTTCTTCCCTCGCCCTCCCTTTTCACAATAGGATCCCCAGTATGCAGTGAGCCCCTCAGCTTCCCCCCTCCTGCAGTCCCCAGAGGAGAGGCCTCTTTATCATAGATTTGAAAAAAAATTCTAATGCCACAGCCGGGAGAGGGAGACAGACAGACAGACAGATAGAAAGGGAGAGAGAGAGAGAGAGAGAGAGAGAGAGAGAGAGAGAGAGAGAGAGAGAGAGAGAGAGAGAGAGAAAGACAGACAGACAGACAGACAGACAGACAGACAGACAGACAGACAGACAGGGGGAGAGAGAGAGAGAGAGAGAGAGAGAGAGAGAGAGAGAGAGAGAGAGAGAGAGAGAGAAAGAGAGAGAGAGAGAGAGAGAGAGTCAGAGAGAGATACAGAGAAACAGAGACAGACAGAGAGACAGACAGAGACAGAGACAGACAGACAGAGACAGAGACAGAGAGAGAAAGAGAGAGAGAGAGAATATTGCGTTCTCCCAGAGATAAGTATCAACTCTGCCTGCATCTAAAAAGGATGTTTTACAAAACGGGACTTTGTCCAAGTGTATGTACATACAGTAGTGGCAAATGGAAGGAAGGACAGCTTTCCAGATTAGAAGTTGTTTGGCCGCCCTAGGGAGAAATAAGAGTAAACACCCTCTCTCAGAAAGCTTAGTCATTCCCAAGGTTATGGCAGTTAAATAATTAGGGGGGGGTTGACAGGGTTGAGCAGAGCCCAACGCCTTCTCTCCCAGCTGCACCTGGAGAGAAGCTGGAACTGTCCGCCTCAGCTGAGCAATCTCAGCCCTCTTGTTTGGGGAGGCTGCAGGCTGGAGTGGCTAGGGAGTGGACTGGGAGTCCGAACCCAGTTGGCTTTGGAGGCTATTGCTTCTGCTGCTTCCTACTATTTGACAGTCATTTAACCTTTCTGTCTCAGCTTCCTTAACTGTAAAATGGGTTAACAGCTACCTTCTGAGGTGGTTGTGAAGACCAAAGTGAAAGGAAAAAACCCACCCAAGTAAAATACATTGTTAAAGCACCTCCATGTAATTTTTGTTATTGTTCATTCTTAGAAACCAGAGGGGTCCAATGTGGGCCTGAAGTAATTTTTTTATTAACCCCCTTAATGCCTAACCCTTAATGCTCTTCTGCCTTAGACAGCATTGATTGTAAGATGGAAAGTAAGGGTTAGTTAGTTTGTTTTCTAAACAGGGTGCCAGTTCTAGCTCTACAGATGACTCATTGGGTGACCACAGCCAAGTCTGATCTTCTCTGGATCTCAGATTCTTCATCAACAAAATGGAAATAATGATAAAGCATTGTTTTGTTTCATTTCTACAAATGGGTGCTGTTGCTAATCTTATGATTATCTATTAGGTTCTGAACCCTGATGACTAGCCTGGTGTCCATGAGAAAGGAGGAGTTGGGCAGATAAGAATATTCAACAAGCAGGCATGAAAACTGCTGAAGCCTTTAAGTCTTAGTTATCTAAGAGAAGAGGGAGATGCTCAGAATCATTCACTCTTTACCTCTATTTCTTAGAATCTTTGGTTTCTATTCTAGCTCAAATCAGATGCCATCTCCCATGCAGAGTTTTTTTCCTGATTCCCCTACTTATTAATTAATAATCCTCAAACTTGTATTTGCTTATCTGTGCAAATGTCCTTTCAACCCAGTAAAATGGTGAGGAAGCTTGGTGAAGTAGACATGTCACTGAACCTGAAGTCAGGAAGACCTCAGCTCAAATCCTGCCTCAGTCACTTATTGAGTGACCCTGGACAAGTCACTTAACCTCTATAGACCTTCCTCATCTGTAAAATGAGGAGGGTGGAACAGTAGCCTTTATGGTCTCCCCTAGCTCTAAACATGTGGTCCTACCATTCTAAGCTCTTTGAGGACAGGATCTATTTCTTACTTTGCCATCATGTCCTCAGTGCCTAGCACAATGCTTTTGTTTATAGGATGTTCCACTTCATGGAGAAAAACTGAATTGAATTAAGGTTGTATGAATCGAGATAAGTAGGCATGGAAGAAAGAGAACCTTGGGAAATGTAAAGTTCAGCAGGAGGGAACCTGGCCAGCCCTCTAAATGATTGGCGGCCAGGGAAGGGGAGCCAAGCAATTTTCTTTGGATGCCCCTAAAGAAAAATATATATGCGACGTATATACAAATATATAAAAAACGCCAGGCAAGTTCATCAATAAAGAATGCAGCTCATTACTCTAAGCCTGTCCTTGGCTAGGAGTTGGAGGCGATGGATTTTCAGAGGTGATGCATGGGAATGTGAGTGGAGCGGACTGGACGCATGGAAGAATAGAATATAGATTTCTATAGATTAATCATTTGTCATTTCTGCCACACTGCATGCACACACTCCCTTCCCTACATAATATCCACTCCCAAAGGGGCAAAACCCCAATGGCCTTCCATCAATACCTTAGGCACCTATGCACACATGTTTCTTCTCATGCAAGCTGACAAAAATGCACTCTTATTAAGCTCCACACACTCATACATATTGCACATACAAAGTCCATTTCCCTGTATTCCTTCCAGTTTGCTTCTCCCCCTCCCCAGTTCTCCCTCCTCCCATCCTCTTTGCTAAACCCAGGGATAGGCATCCAGAATCTTATTTTCTCAAGTCCCCAAAGACCCCCAGCAAGGCAGGGCCAGAAGGCAGCTAATGCACAGCATCATCTCTTTTTGCTGCAATTCCTCCCAAGCTGGCACTGAATGCCATGTGTGCCCTAGTCCTATTTCTGTGTCCTTGGGAAGTTCAATACCACTTTCTTAAAATGATTCCTGCACTCTAGTAACTAACTCCCTGAAGGCAGAATAGACCCAGGAAATCTCAGAGCTAGAAGGGATCTCAGGAGTTATCTAATCCAGCTAACTTCCTAATTCAGGTATCCCTTCTGTGACACTATGATAACTGTCACTTGAACACTTCTTGCAATAGGGAGATTACCACCTCATTAAAAAGCTAAATTCACATTTGGAAATCTCAAAAGGTACTGGTTTTGTTGGATAAGTCAAACACTTACTTGTCAGAGATGCTGTTGAGGGAACTCCTCTATTGGTGATTGGGAGAAAAGGAATAGATCAATGAAACAAAAACCAAATAGAGGCAGGGAAGGGATGATCTTACAACTTCTTCCTCCCTATTCTTTATTGCCATAACCCTGCCTGGCACAGCCAGATGTCTTTCTGCCTATAGCCCACCTAATTTCCCAGAGTATTTCTGACTGGTTCTCTTTCTGTTCATAGTTAATAGGGGTTAGCAGTTAACATCTTCCATTCATGAGTAATATCTTCAACTTGGAAAGTTAACTTTGGAACACCAGTACAGAGGGTACATATTCAGGGGAAAGGGACAATTTCTATTTAATGGTCTGGCACAGCCTTTGATGAACTGGTTCTTTCCTGGACCCAGAAGATTGTGCTTCACAACATTACTGTCCTGGTCTCAATTCATAAATTTCTGGTTCTCTCAGCCAAATGAAATAAGACAAGCATTTGCCTTGAAACCAGAACTGGGTTCAGACTCCTTCTTTAACACTCGCTACATCTCTGATCTTAAGCAACAGATCTGGGCCTCAGTTTACTCATCTAGAAAATGGAAGTAATAATACTTTTACTATTGACTTTATTTTATTAGTTTTGAGACTTCGACTTCATATAATCCAAGTCTCAAATTTTATTGATGAGTAAACTGAGATTTAAGAAAATTAAGTGATTTGCCCAAGGTCAGACAATTAGTAAAAAGCAGAATTGAGATTTGAATCTAGATCCTATAATTCCAATTCCAACACTCTTCCCACTGTTATCATGCTATATATCCCAAATGAGGTAATGTAGCAAAGTAATTATAAAGTGCTTGTTAATGTATAGTTGTTTTGTTATTATTATTTTATTCATCTGACACCATTTCCTAGAGTTTTTTTCCTTCATTACATGTCAAACACACACAACACACATATCTCAGTCAAGTTTCACACCTTCCACTTGGAAGCTAGAGCTCAGATCTTGGGATAGGAGGAAGAAAGGAAGAAGATGTGTTCATGTCCCCTATCTCTCGGCCCATTTCCCTTTGATCTTGGTAATACTCCTGGGTTCTTGATGAGAGCCATTCCCTGCCTGCCTCCTCCTGCTTTCTTCCCATCTTTCTTTGAAGTCGTTAAGCAAAGATGGTTGCAAATTACACCCATTTCAGTCACCCCAGGAGATCCAAGACTCTCCGATTGCTCTTTCCTCTTGTCATTTGGGCTGCTTTCTGCATTGGGGGAGGTGCATGACTTCATGACATCCACAGCTCCCATCAGAAGTGAGGCTGGGGCAGCTGGTCCAAAAGCCAGAGAAGAGATGCCCAAGGGTCTCAGGGCATCAAGGTGGAAAAAAACTAACACAACTTTATTTCTTCCACTGACAGCTTGGGAAATGGCCTTGTGTTAGCAAATCATTGCCAGCCCCTGATGAAATGAGTTTACAACAACTTTAGCTTTGCTTCCAAGGATTTCAATAGCTCCTGAGGGCTGGGGCAGCTCCTGACTCCGCTGCCTTTAATTGTGAACTTGCATTTCATATAGACTTCTTTTAACTTTCCATTTTGTGCTTTGTATTTTTCCATTCTTATTTTACTGCTGAATCTAAAATGCTTGGAAGTAGGTACCAGACTCTGGCTGTTAAAGACAGAGAATAGACCACGCTAGTCACAGCCTGAATAACCATCAGCACCGTGACTTGGGACTGCTGGTCATGATTCTGCATGTCCGCTATAGCCATTGGCCATGGTACAGAATTACACAAGCCAGCAATTGGAGGGGGAGAAAGGGGTGATTGTAGCACTGAATGAATACCATTTGCAGTCCAGGTTGGGAATAATGCACACCAGTATTTGGTGTTGACACTAAACATGAAAGATTCCAGGGGAAAAAAATGGCTTGGGCTACTGACCATGGTGCTGAACCATCCCAGGACTGTGATTCCACTCAACAATTAAGCATCTACCACATGCAATGAACCATTGTTCTTGATTACTGAAACAACTGATTTCACCTCTCTCTCCCTCTCCTTGCCCACCCCGCACCCAACATTTTGAGAGCTGTGTTCCACCTCCATACAGCAGATGTTGCGTGGGCAGGTTCAGGGTTCCACCAATGTGACAATACAGGCCAGCACTCATTATAAGACCCAGGCAGTCAACCTTCCCCCAGATAATTGTCAATGACTGCAGCCCCTTCCACAGGCTGAGCAGCGTTTTCAGCAGGGGAGCTTCGGGGACTAGAATCACAAGAACACCTTTACAGAAGCCATACTGCCGAGGACTGTGCTCCTTCCCCTGCCCATGAAGCTTATGAGGAGTGGGGAGGTCTGGAATCTCTAATATTATGAGTTGTTTGTATATATTCTGCTCTTTTTCAGGGCTATGACTTCTGGCCCAGAGCAGGTATCCCTTGCTCTCCCTTTGCCTGAAAGAGTAAAACTTCCTTAGAAGGCTATTATTTGTGAATGTTAATGTATGTGGGCAGGGAGATTATAAGAAAACAGGGGCTATTTCTTGTTGATGAAATTAATGGTGGCCTCATTAGAATGGTGGTTTTTAGGTCAATAGTTCCTTAGACACCTGTCTCTCAGTTATACCATTTAGAGAATCTACTCTAATTCTTTAGCAGAGAAAAATGGGAGACAGTGGCCATCATACAAAGTCCTACAAGATTCAGGGTGATGATGCCTCCTTCCCTGAAGAATGTGGCCCATCTCTATATATAGTTTATTACAAGAAAGAAGTATCTTAAAGTCCAGAAAATGAAAGATCTTGTCAATCAGTCTTTAGGATCTACTCACTTTATATATAACTGCAATGTAAATGATGTAATACAAATGAAGACCCAATTTCTATACTGGGGTTTTGTCAAGGGGAATTCTCTAATATTCTTTTAGGTAATTCAGGCCAAAGTATTGCCAATAAACATATGCATTGAGGTATACATACTCCCTGGACTTTTGTACAACAACAGAAGCCAGTATATATTATACATTGAATATGGCTCATTTTGTTGCCACAACAGCCCAACGAGACACATGTAATCAATAACCCCACTTTATGGAAGAGAAAACTGAGGTCCAAAGATATAAAATTACTCTCTCAAGGTCATATGGGTGGTAATTAAGTTAGAACTTAGGTCCTCTTACTCCAAACAGAGCACACACAAGAAAATACAATGAATGAAGTAAATATCTAAATAGTTCTTTACTTCTTTTGCAAACCCTGTCTTTGAAACATATAATAAATAGAGTGCTGGACTCAGAATAAGAAAGACTTGGGTTCAAATCTGACCTTGGATAGATACATCTTAGCTGTGTGACCCTGGGTGAGTCACTTAGCCCCAGTTGCTTGGACCTTTCTGCTTTTCTGCCTTAAAATTGATGCTAAAATAGAAAATAAGGATTTTTAAAAACTAGCTCTTCTGAAATGTAAAGTCTACTAATTTTCTTATTGACTAAGCTAGGATGTCTAGTGAGGGAAAATGGAGAAGATTTCTGTTCTTAGACACCAATCAAAATTGTTATGGAAGAAAGATACTATACTTTGCATTTCATGAATAAACCAGCCAGAAACCACTTTTATTAATTTGTAATTATTCTAAATCTAGACATTTTTGTGCTCAGAGAGAGAAATGTCCAAACTGACAGAGTCTCCTCATGCTCTCAGAAATCTCTGCAATGTGAGTCATTTTGAAGTCCCAGTTTATAATATTATTGATAAAAAGGAATACTGTCAAGATTGAGCAAAGGGCCAAAGTATAAATCATAGTAAAGTTAATCATTCTCTTTATCATACAGAGTGAGAGTTGTTTAATTTTTGGCATACCTTTGGAGAGACATGTTCCTGAACTCATTTGATCCCTCTTTGACCATTCTCTTCAAATATTCCCCATCCTAGTTGGTCTAAGATGAACTTACAAAGTATTTCCACTAATTGAAATAATCAAAGGATTCTTTTTCTTCTCTTAGATGAATCATTACCTTAATCCTTTCAGCACATGAAGAAAGAGGATACCATTCAGGAAATCGATCAGAGTCTCTTGCCCTTGTCAGGTTACTGCCCTGACTACTTCAGGGAGGAATGTTTCCTGGATTGGTCTAGAAAGAGAGGAGCAGAATTTTTTTGAGTTAATAGTTAAGAAAGATTGAGATCTCAGACAATTCCTAGCTGTGTGATCCTGGGCAAATCACTTAACCTCCATTGCTACCAATACATATTATTGATCCTAAGAAGAAAGGTAAGGGATTTTTTAAAAGATAGATTGATAAGGATTTTCTTTCAGATTAAAGTCCAAAGTTCAAATCCTTCAAGTCAAAGACTTACAACTAGGTGAATTTTTAATATTTCTAAAAGAAAGAAAAGGTTCTGTCTGCTTTCACTCTATGCAAAGAGGTCCTGTTGTGATTTCTTTTGATTCCCTCTACACATACCTTATTTTGTCCCCTCTGGTCCCATATCCCCCAGCACTAAGAGGCAGCTAGGACAGTAAAGGAAATCAAAAGAGTTGTCACATAATTGCAGAATTTGAGGGTTAAGATTTATCTTATCTTCTTCTTTCAGAGTTCGTACCCTCAAGCAGGAAAGATCCTTGGGTCAGGATATTCCTTCTATTGCTTTCCTGATTGAAGAAAGGGAAGTTAGAAAGATACCTCAACTAAGGGTCAAGATATCAAATTGTAGTTCTGCCATTGGGTCAATAAAGAAACTTCAAAAAATTTGACTTTAGTTTCCCCATGTATAAAATGAAGGGCTGGACTGGATGATCTCTAAGGCCTCTTCTAGCTCTGACATTCTGTGGCTCTTGATAACAAATCTGGAGTAAGAAGACCTGCATTCAAATCCTAGCCCTGACACCTTAGCAAGACACTTGGACTAGGAATCAAGATAACTAATTCTAGGCTATGTTCTGATATAGTTACTGCATAATTTTAGGTAAATATAACCTCTATGGGTTTCATTTTCCACATATTACATAACAGAACTGTATTAAATGAATGTTAAGGTCCTTTCTAGCTCTAAATATCTGATTCCATAAAAGGTAGTTACTATCATTACCCATGTGACCTTGTACAAGTAATTTACTGGACTCAAGTATCCATCCACATCTGTAAAAATATGAAGGTTGGACTAAATGATCCCTGTAGTCTATTCCAATTCAAAATCTCTGTCCTTTGGAATTCAAAATCTTCCATCCTTTGGAATTTACTGCCTGCCTCATATGGTCATTGTAAGAAAAGTTTTATAAACTTTAAAATGCTATAGAAATTATCATCATGATTAAAGCATAGATACTTCCAAAGTCCCGTCTATCTGGAGAAATAAAGCTCATAGAACAGTTTAATCAGTATTGTCATACCAGGTAATATTTATATACCATTTTCTAGGTAACAAAATGACCTATACATGCTTCCATCTGATCCTCACAATAACCCTGTAAGGCAAGCAATGCAATTGCATTACATCTGTTTTATAGATGAAGAAACTGAGACTCAGAGAAAGGCAATAATTGGGAATCATTGAATTTTGGAGCTATAAGGGACCGTACACAGTAACTACCCCAACCTTCTCATTTTATTAAAATTAAACTATGACTCCCAGAAGAGAATCAATCATTTCATCAAAAAAGCATTTATTAAGCACCCACTATACACCCATTACCCCATGATTTTTGAGATTCTCTTTCATATTGTTCCATATTCTTCATATTTTCCATTATGCAATGATGTACCATTATTTAAGATGCCATCTTTTATTCAGCCATCTCATGATCTGTAGACACAAACTATTCCCACTATCTTTTTATTATTATAGATAATACAGCTACAAATGACTCTTTTAGGGACAGGATAGTTCTTCTTTCCTTCTTTTCTTCCTGCCTTCTTTCCTTTCTTCCTTTCTTTATCTCTTTCTTTTCTTTCTTCTTTTCCGTTCCTTTCCTTCCTTCCTTTCTTCCTTCCTTCCTTCCTTTCTTTCTTTCTTTCTTTCATTTGTTCATTCCTTCTTTGATTTAAAAAAATCTCTTGCTTATTAATCCAGATCATGCTCTCAGAAGTCTGCAGCACAAAAACACAAAACCTCAGAGTAGGAAGATATCTCAGTGTCATCTAGTCTGACCCACACTTAAATAGGAATGAATTCCCTCTGTGACATTTCTGACACATTATTTAGCCTGGTTATAAACCTCTAGTGAGGCAGCCCATTCCTACTATGGAACAGCTCTAATTGTTTTCTTTTATCAAACCAAAATCTGTCTTTCAACTTCCACCCATTGCTACTGGTACTGTCCTCCAGGACCAAGCAGAACAGGCCAAATCCCTCTTCCACATGACAGTTATTCAAATACTTGAAAACAGGGATCATGTCCTTCCCAAGTCTTCTACTCTCTAGGCTAAATTTACTATTTCTTCAACAGATACTTATAGTTCTGGCTAGGGATTGAGGAGTCTGTAATGCATTCTATTTTTGAATTCTTATTTTTAAATGGCAAGTTCTAGGAAATCAGTAATCCTGACATCCCTGAGGTTCATTCATTGAGAAGGTAAAGGGTACTCAAAAAGCCATAGGAAGAGATACAACTTCCTGCTTGGAAAGGAAGTTAGCAGCAGAGAAGATAGGCAGCTGCCATCTCCTAGAGCATTTTGCCCCTAGAACATAAGGCTAAAATCTAAACTTGACCCCCAAAAGCCCACAATGGGGTTCCTTCAGTCCAATGCCACTAAGAGTCATCTCTAGGGCAAGGGCTGAAATCATTCTGCAATACCACCAGCAATGCAAGAGAGTACATGTTTGCTCACAGTCATGGGATCCTCTTCATCAAGAGAAATATCATCTCTTCCAGCTCAATAAGTTTAATGCCCAAAGCTCAATGTCCGTAGAGACCTTCCTGGAGTTGCTGTAAGTCATGCACAGTTGGCATACTCCTACTGAAGTTCCCACTCACTCACCCACCCTGTGTGTGTGCTCAGGGAATACAAACATTTGAACAGAAGTCTAGGCTGAGCATAATTAGGGAGGAAAATCTGCTGTTGCAACAAAAACTCAGAAACATGCCAGTATTTCTTCTCTCCAAAGCCTAACATAAATCAGGTTTGTAAAATTTGAGATTTGTGATGATCTGTGTACTAGGCTTCCTTCTTCCTTTAGCCATATAAAAGAAGTAACTAGATTAGACTCTATCAAGACCATTCCTTCCTGTGCTCTTCTCCCTCCATTCCCTCCCCCTACTTCATCTGCTCTGCTTGCCCTTCCCACTTAGGTTTTTTAATTCCTCCATTTCTCCTAATATTAAAACCCCAACCTGGAATGTTAGATCTAGAAAACACTTAAAAACAAAACATAGAATGTCAGAACTGTTAGATTAGAGCACGAAACCCAAAGGTAAAGTGCACAACTGACCATGTCACTCTCCTATTCAGTAAACGCTAACAGCTCCCTATTACTTTGAGAATCCAATAGTAGTAATTCCTCATTTAACAGTTCAGCATTTAAAGAACTTTTCAATTTAGACTCAACTTACCTTTCCAGACATTTGATGTAGTATTCTCTTTTAAGTACATTATGATTTTGCCTTTGTATACCAGCACAGTGCCTGGCTCATAGTAAGCACTCAACAAATGCTTATTGATTGAAAGAGCCAAAAGAGGTCTGAGAACAGGGAAAGACAGAACTGGAAGGAACTTTAGAACAGAGAATATCAGAGTTGATGAGGTTAAGAGTTAGAATACAGAATGTCAAGAAAGAGAGGGATTTTAGAACACAGAATGCCAGAACTGGGTGGCACCTTAGAACATGAAATGGTAATACCAGGGGTATACTTGTAAATATTTAAGAACCAGATCTTTGGGGAGAAGGAGGCATACACATGACACACTTTTAAGTTTTATCTGCTTTATTGACATTTCCTCCATTACTTTCTTAACTTTAGACAACCAACAAAACAATAAATCATGCACCAATTTGTAGCATTTGTCAATTTCCAAAGTGTAAATAACTGTTCACATTGAAAATTTAACAATTGGCTTTCCAAGGTCAGTACAGACTGGCTCCAACATACCCCACCACCATCACCACCCCCTTAGCACACAGAACTAGAGATTATTTAGACTGATCAATTTATTAAAGAAACTGAAGCCCAAGAAGATGAAATGACTTGACCAAAGTCACAATGCAAGTTATAGGCAGAACTTGGGTTTTTCATCACCAGTGAAGGTCTCCCTCCTACTGTATCTGAATGCTCTTCAGTGAACTTAGGAGACTTTAATGCAATCAGAGACTGACTGTTCTGTTGATGTGCTGGAAAAAGCCAAGGAATGGGGAACAGAAAATTTATATTCTAGTCCAGCTTCTACCACTCGATAACTGGATGAATTTGAACTCATTATTTAATCTCTCTGAGCCTCGGTTTGTTCATCTGTGAAATGGGGGTAGCAATATTTTCGGTCTCCATCTTACAGAGTTGTAAGTTGAAACATTTAGTCAATGTCATAGTGTTATAGCAGCGCATGTTATTATTATTCATAGGCTCATATAGTTAAATTTCCCACTTATGTGACTCAGTCACCTACAGGGCTGCAGAATAATCATGAAGAGCCTAGGAAACATAAGTAAGCAAATTCAGGCTGCATAAATAATGTCATGATGTATATTGAACACATGACTGAGCACACCAAAATGGAAAACAATATTGTACATATTCAAATACGTGGAGAGGCTGTTGTGATTATAGAAGTTCAGATTCATTTGAAAACATTATTGAATTAATAGTAGTTTTTGGTCACTGTCAATTTTCTCAATAGTGGTATGGGTAGCCAGTTGGCCCAGTGGATAGAGTACCTGGCCAGGAGTCAGAATGACTCCTCTTCTCTTCCTGAGATCAAATCTGGCCTCATACAACAGCTATCTGACCCTGGGCAGGTCACTTAAGCCTGTTTACTTCAGTTTCCTCATTTAGAATATTAGGTGGAGAAGGAATTTACAATCCAGTCCAATATCTTTGCCAAGAAAAGCCCAGATTGGGTCATGAAGAACTGGACACAACTGAAATGACAGAACAACAACAATTAGCACAGCTGCTACCATGTTGGGAACTACTAAAATGTTTTATGGTGGACACCTTAGAGAGAGAGTCATTCTACTTCAGGAACCTCTTGCTTTGAGACAGATAATAAAAGGAGAGGTGACAGTAACTCATGGTTTTAATCTACACAATTTCCATCGAGGAGGGAAAACTGCCATAGAAATTCTACCTTCCTTCCCAACTCCTTCCTTTCTCTCTGCTCAATGCAGATAAATACATCCCATCAGAATTGACTCTTTTACTCAAAGGAACTCAAAGAATCTGAGGTAGCTCAGTATAAACAGAAACCAGATTGGGAATCCCCATTCTAGTCCCAAGAGTTCAATCTGTGACCTTGGGTCAGTCCTTTCATTTCACTGGGCCTCAGTTTCCTTATCTGTAACATGAGTGATTACAACTCATAGACTTTACTGAGATCAGGGAGACCAAGCCCCTCTTGGTGCATACAAGGAAATGGAGGTCTTGAACTTCTCTCAAAACTTCTCTCAACTTCCCATCATCCTGTGACCACTATCCTAGTTTAAATCTTCATCACCTCTTAAATGAAATAGCCTCCTAATTGATCTCACTGGCTCCAATATTTCCCTTCTCCAACCAATTCTTTTCACAGCTACCAACAGCATCACAGTCTTTTGACCATGTTACTCCCTTCCTCAAGAACGTCCAATGACTCCCTATTGTTTCTAAGATGAAATAAAAAATTCTTCTGTTTGACTTTGATTTAAAGTCTTTCACTGTTGGGTTCCATTTTACTTTTCCAGATTGATTTCACATTATTTCCTTTCATGAATAATACATTCTGGCCAAACTGGTCTACTTACTATTCTTCATACATGATGTTCCATTTCCTGTCCCCCATCCTAGAATGCTCTCTTTCATCTCTTTTGACTCACCCTTCCAGGGTAAGCCCAAATGCCCCCTCCTACAAGAGATGTGTACTGATCCTCCTGTTGTTAGAGCTCTCCTTAACACCTCCAGTCAAAATCATTTTATATTTGTTTTGTATAGATTTTGAATTTATTTCAGTCAGAGATTTAGAAGTCTTCTAGTCCAAATCTCTCATTTTACAAATAAGGAAACCAAGACCAAATGAGAAGTGACTTGTTGAAAATCATACAGGAAGTAAGTGACAGAAAAAGGACGGGAAGAGGGCAGCTGAGTCGCTCAGTAGATTGAGAGCCAGGCTTAGAGATGGATGGTCCTAGGCTCAAATTTGATCTCAGACACTTCCTAACTGTGTGGCCCTGGGCAAGTCACTTAACCCCCATTGCTTGGCCATTATGGCTTTTCTTCCTTGGAACCAATACATAGTATTGATTCTAAGATCGAAGGTAAGGACTTAAAAAAAAAAAGATAGGAACCCAAGTCCTCTGACCTCAAATACACAATTTTCTGATGTACTTTTCCTAAACTCCTCAAGGTCCAGGACCATTTTGATTTTTGTCTTTGTATCAGTACCTCATACAGAGTGACTGGCAAAGAGGCACTTTATAAATTAATCGATGGTTAGAGAAATGGATAGATGGATGGGCAGATGGATGGATGAATGGATGGATGGATGGATGGGCAGATGGGTGAATGGGTGGATGGATGGATGGATGGATGGATAGATGGGTAGATGGAGGGATGGATGGATGGATGGATGGATGGATGGATGGATTAATAGAAGGGTAGATGGATAGATGACACGACTTATCCAAGGTCGCCCAGAAGGGAAATGACAGAGCCTGATTCTAACCAGGTTTTCTAGATTAAGAGCCAGTGCTTTCTCTACTCTGATGAACTGAGCCACAGTATGGGTTAGATCAAATGACCTTTAAGGGCCCTTCCAGTTGGAAGAGACTACCTCAGGCTAGAATTAAGACGCTTTTTATCAATTAGTCACCTGGGTGTCATCACATCCTGGAGAAAAAGTCCTGTCACTTGTGTTCCTGCCCCCTCCTCCTAATGCCTTTTCAAACAAAAAATTTATTTCCCTCTTCTCTCCTCCAGGCAGTTTAATGAATTCAAGCCTTCGGGGAGAAACAACAACGTGTTCCTGCTGCTGGAGAAAAATGAGAGGAGGAATAGTAAAGCGAATTTCTTTTTATTGACTTTTAGTGAGCTATTTAATCCAAACATCTCATTATCGGCAATATAAATATACTATATAATGGATTTTGCAATAAGAACAATTAGCTTTTGCAATTAGCATGAGAATAAACTTCCCCCAATTGCAGCTAAGGCGAGGCCGCTATAAAACGTGCTTTCTGGTTTAAAAAAAAAAGAGAGAGAGAAAGAAAAGAAGAATTAGAAATAAATAATTAAATCATTTGAGATGAAGGGGGAAGGGAACCCAGTGCCTTTAGGCAGGATAATATATATCCTAGGGGCAAAACCCCCAAGAACCTGAAGAGGAATCCCTCTGCTCACCTTCCAAGCCTGGGAGGTTTTCATTCTCTGTGGCAGCTTCCTAATTAATCTGATTGGTTGCTATCCCTGCAGTAATTAGCAAAGCTTTTAATCAGTTTGTATTACGGTCTAGGACAGTGGAAAGAGACCTGGACAGAAAGGCAAAAGATCGGGTCTGAACTCTCCCTATTCTACTACCTTACTTGGGTAAGACCCTCCCCACTCAGGGACTCAGTTTCCCCATTTTCCAGATGAGATGATTGGACACTGATGTCTCAGGTTCTTTCCATGCACTATGATTCTGTGATCTTATAAGTAAGCTCTGAATCAGCAACTATTCAAAATACGTCTTCTGGCTATGGAATCCCCAAAGGAGACCTCAAGCTTTTGCTTTCCATTTTCCAACCTTTCTATTTTCCACAGAAGCAATGTGATATGGTGGAAAGAGCACTGCATATGGACTGAGAGTTCAAATCCTGACTCTGCTACTTGTTGGCTATATGATTTGGGGCAAGATACCTTACTTTTTTCAGCCTTAGTTTATTCATTTTCATAATGATTAAAGAATTAGATATTCTCTATTCTCTAAATCTGACTCTTTCCCCTTTGATCCTGAGTTCTGATAGGTGTGCTTTTACTTTCGCTTGGTTGAAACTATGCCACCCCACCACTTCCCAGCCATTTCTAAACTATCCTGAAGCACACATACCTACCCCCAATTCTGACTACCTCCCCATTATGTTTGTCTTTCTTCACTAAAATGCTAGCTATTATTTGAAGGCAAGGACTGCCTTGTTTGCTTGTGGAGAAAGGCAGAAGAGAACAAACATTTATTAAGTATCTACTATGTGCTAGACACTGTGCCAAACACTTTACAAATATTATCTCATTTGATCCTTTTTTTCTAACCCTAGTACTTGGCACAGTGCCTGGCACATAGTAAGTGCTTAATAAAGGTGTTTTCATTTCTATCAACCCCTCTTACTATGATCATGAGAACTCCAATGATGAAACACACATTTAATTGAACAGTTTCAGTGGTGAGGCAATTCTATCTAGTATTGGGTTGAAATATGCCTCTTTGTAAATAATAATAGCTAACATTTAGATACCACTCACTATGTGCCAGACACTGGGCTAAATACTTTACAGTCATTATTCCATTTGGGACAGTGAAGGGTTCAGTGGAAAAAGACCTAGAGGTAGGGAGTCCTAGGTTCAAATCTGACCTTAGACTCATCCTAGGTACGTAACCCTGGAGAAGTTATTTAACCCCGATTGCCCAGCCTTTACTTCTCTTCTGTCTGGAGAATTTAGTATCAATTCTAAGATACTAGGTAAGGGTTAAAAAAAAAGGGAAAATTCTGATCTTCACAACAGCCTTGTGAGATAGGTGATATTATATCATTTTATAGGTAAAGAAATTGAGGTAAATAGAATTTAAGTGATATGTCCAAAATCACATAGTAAGAGTTCCATCCTTTTCAGTGATGCCTGACTCTTTGTAACCCTCTCTGAAGTTTTCTTGGCAAAGATACTAGAGTGGTTTTCCATTTTCTTCTCCAGTTCATTTCATCGCTCAGGGAACTGATGCAAATAGGATTTAAGTGACTTGCCCAGGATCACAAAGCTATTAAGCATCTGAAGCCAGATTTGAACTGTGATCTTCCTAACTCCAGCCCAGCATCCTAGCTTCTGTACCACCTAGCTATATTAATTGTTTTCTTCCCTCTCTGTAGCCCATTATTCCCAAGTCTTCCCTATGAATTCAAGTCTAAGTCTATCCCACATGAAGACTTACAGTCATTTGAAAACTTCCCCTTCATTATCCCCCAGTCCTCACTTCTCCAAGGTACCTACTACAGATGCTCCTTCAGTAGCATTCCCAGTCGCTCCTCCATACTGATTGCCTTCCTCTGGAAATGCTCCAGTTTCTAAATATCTCCCTTCAGATCTTTGCATAATTTCCAGAACTGAACATCATTACTCCAGATGAGACCTGGCTGGAGCAGAGGGCAATGATGAAATAAGATGCTATGGCTTCCCTCAGGGAGCTTACACTGGAGCAGAGAAGAGAAGGTGAGGATATGATCTAACTAGGAACTTCCATTTCTAAGCAAGAGGCTTCCACAGAGGGAACCTGAGGGGGTGAGCATCCAGGAGGCCAGGAACAGAAAAGGCCTGTTTATTTTGAATTCTTCCAAGGTTTGACTGAACCAAATGATTTTTTTATCACTGCAATTCAGCACTTAATAACCACCTGCCTGAGTGCCAGAATTCTGATTTTTGTTTTCAACGGTAACAGCTCAGGAACCTGAAGCAATGAGAGATGATATCGCAGGCTGGTGAATAAAAAGTAACCAGAGACTAGAGCATCCCTGAAATTGTGTTTCTGTCTCCCAGCAGACAGCTCAGGCTTGAAGCTAACTCTGGAAAGAAGCTTCTCCCCCATGGAGCTGAACCTGAAGTGCTCAGCCTCTAGTCTGTGATGACAGTGTGACTTCTCACTGATCCCGCTTCATAATCACAACCAAAGCTGAGAAAACATGTGAAAACTGTTTTAAAATAATGGCTAGCAATTAGCTAGCACTCAAAGTTTGCAAAACACTTTACATATGTTATTTCATTTCATTCCCACAATAACCCTATGAGTTAGTTATTGCCATTTTGTTGAGTCAATTCAATCTTGTCTGACTCTTTGAGACCCCATTTGGGGTTTTCTTGGCAGTGATACTGGAGTAGTTTACCATTTCCTTCTTCAGCTCATTTTATAGATGAGGAAATGGAGGCAAACAGGGTGATGTAGCTAGTAAGTGGCTGGATTTGAACTAAGGAAGATGAGTTTTCCAGATTCCTTCAAGCCCAGTGCGCTGTCCACTGTACCACCTAACTGCCCCACACAGAGAGGGTGTATCTGATGGAGCATTCAAGCTCAGCTCTTCCAGATGCCAGGTTTACCCCTCTATTGCCTGTACTTCTTAGTTGCTTAAGCATATATAAATACAACTCATTATTGTTATTCTTATTGTTGCTACTCTTGCTCGTTTATCCTATGATGGGGTGAAAGGAGAGGGCATTCTTCTCTTGGATTTTCCCTTGCCCGTTGACATCATTTCTTGCTATTTGGGAACAAAGGACCAAAGATATGGAGCTAAGAGATCATCGAGTCCAACCCCTCCCCTATAAACTAAAGCCCAAAAAAGACTTGCCCAAGGTCACACACGTAGTGAATGGCAAAGAAGGAATTCAAATCTTAGTCCTCTGATGTAAAAATCACTGCTTTTTTCACTGCCCCACCACTACTCTCCTCCAACCAAAAATAAAATCTTTGTACAGTTTGAGAATCTTAGAGACTGTGATCTGTCTAGTGAAATAAAAATCACTACACTAGGTCCTCAAAAGTCACCAATTCAACCTCTCATTCAGTGTAGAAATTACTTCTTTAGCATCATTGTTCAGGCAGGAAGAACAGAGGAAAGACAAGGAAGTAAGAAGAATCCTATATTTAGATTCAGAAGATTTGGGTTTAAATACAAACTCTGCTACTTTCTGCCCTGTGTGACTATGAGGAAGTCACTTTTCCTCTCTAGGTCTCAGTTTCTTCAAGTATAAAATATGGAATTTGGGACTCAGTGATCTCTAATGTCTCTTCTGACTCTAAATGTCATCACTATTATTTCCAATAATGGGGGGGGGGGCTTATAAACTCCCAAGACTACCCATTACATAGAAAACTCTGATCAATAAAAAATTCTTCCATAGACAGAGCTAAAATTTTCCCCTGCAACTTCATCTCAGGGCTGGTCCTAGTTCAGCCTTCTGAGGCCAAGCCCAACAAACTTGGTCTCTCATTCCCTAAAACAATCCTTTAAAGGCTCAGACTCTCATTATATCTCTTCTTGCTCCACTTCTCCCATACTATTCCTCTCCAAGTCTTCTCTCTCAGGCTATTTCACTAAATGGGAGGCCCACAGCTCATTTTGGGGGGCAAAGCAAAAAATTCTTATTCCACATACCCCAGAATTTGAAGCTCAGAATGATATCTCCCTGTCAATGTGCCTCTTCCAACTCTTCTCCAACTTCAATCCTTCGTTCCTCTTAGTCCTTAACATTTATTTTAACTACCTATGATTTCATAGACAGCTATGGGTAGAGTAACAGGTCTGGAGTTAGGAAGACCTGAGTTCAAATCCAGCTTCGAACACTAGCTGTGTGACCCTGGACAACTCACTTAACCCTATTTGCCTTGGTTTCTTCATCTATAAAATGAGTAGG
Source organism: Monodelphis domestica (assembly GCF_027887165.1). Lineage (NCBI taxonomy): Eukaryota > Metazoa > Chordata > Mammalia > Didelphimorphia > Didelphidae > Monodelphis > Monodelphis domestica. The sequence continues at coordinate 364,017,582 of NC_077230.1, forward strand.
AGAACACAGCAAACCACTCCAGCATCTTTGCCAAGAAAACCCCAAACGGGGTACCAAAGAATAAAAAATGATGCAACAACAATACAACTTCATCAACATAAGTTCTCCATCCCCTAAAGTCATACACACACTCCATAATGGCTTAGTAGTCTTAGTTAACATTTTAGTCTTCTGAGATTTGCCCGACAGTGACTCATTTATCATCTAATGACTAACCTAGAGACGAGCTCAAGTGGATATTCAAGGCTAGTCTTTGAACAACATAGCATATCATTGACCTTGACCTCAAAAACTTTCCAACGTGCCGTAGTTGTAATCTGCTGGCAAAGCCTTCAAGAATACATGTCAGATCTCCATCAGCCCAAAACATAAAAAACACTCAATGAATGCAATGAATGGGGTAAATGAGTGAGTTTACTTATCCCTAAAATGAGGAACTTGGACTAAATGTTTTCTGACACTTCCAGCTGTTCGACTTCTCAATTGTTGTTCAATCATATCTGATTCTTCCTGATCCCATTTGGGATTTTCTTGACAAAGATACTGGAGTGGTTTGGTAAGTGTCTGAGGGCCAGATCTGAACTCAGGTCTTCCTGACTCCAGGCCTGGTGTTCTATCCATTATGCCGCCTTGCTGTCCTTGATTTTTGGATACATACACCCTACACGTGTTATAATACCAATGGATGGATAGATGGATGGATGGACAATGAGCTCATTAGACACAGGGAGCTCCCTGTTATGAATTGGTTGGTACATTCCCTTGGGGTGACTTTCCAAACAATTTGTGTATATATGTCTTATCTCCTTAGTTACAAGTAAAATCCATATTAACGAGTTTGATGGCACATCAGAATTTTTAAACCAGATCCAAATCTAATTCAAATGGGAGCCTTTGGCTACATGTTGTCTTTATTGATACTTTATACAAAGTGCAGCATTTGCAAATCCTAACCAATCAGAGCCAGAGAAAGAATTTGGAAAAAGCATCTACACCAAGTCTTCTATTCATGTTTTCTGCTGTAATTATTTGAATGCAATATGGCATGCTTGATACAAAATATGAATGTTTCCAAACATTGGTGACTCTTTGGAATTTTCCAAATTAAGTGTCCCAGGAGTAGGGAGTGGTTGGGAGATTCTGAACAATAATAGGTGTGAGGGGTGAGGGAGAAGAAGACTATTGGGGGTTCAATGGCAACCACATAGGATGATAGGGTGCTGGGTCAGCAAAAGGTACCAACTATAGACACATGTAAATCCAGATATGCAACTAGAAACAGGAAGAGAGAGAGAGAGACAGAGACAGAGACAGAGACAGAGAAAGACAGAGAGAGACAGAGAGAGAGGGAGAGGGAGAGAAAGAAAGAGAGAGAGACAGAGAGAGAGGGAGAGGGAGAGAAAGAAAGAGAGAGAGACAGAGAGAGAGGGAGGGAGGGAGAGAGGGAGAGAGGGAGAGAGAGAGAGAGACAGAGAGACAGAGAGAGACAGAGAGAGACAGAGAGAGACAGAGAGAGACAGAGAGAGAAATTCTCCCCAAGCCTACCAACAAATTGTGGTAAATGTCAAATTTTAAATGGAAAATTTGGTGTTTTATAAGGATTCGATATGGCACAGTAGAAAGAGCACTGGGTTTGAAGTAAAAATTCTGGCTTTAAGCCTCTGCTTTTCTGTTGACACCCTATGTGACCTTGGGCAATTCATTCAGTTTCTATTAGTCTCAGTTTCTTCTTTTGTCAAATGGAGTTAATCACATCTTGAGAAGCAAAGAATATAGTGTAAGTAGAGAGCTTTGGGAACCATGGAGTTAAAGACTGAGATTTCATTACAGGTAAGGAAGGACCCTCTACCACTACAAGCTGCCACTTTCCCTGTCTTGTCTCCAAGACAAGTGCTTCATTCTAAGTTGATGCAGAAAGGTTAAGTGACTTTCCCAGGGTCACACAGCATGTATGTAGCAAGGGCAGGCTTTAAACCTAGGCCTTTAGGGGTGATTTCCATCCGGTACACCATATCACTTCTCTAGTGGGAACCATAATGACCTAGAAATGTGCCATATCATTATTATTCAATATTCAATACAGCTACTATACATAAATGACTATAAGCATCATAGGAAAGTGGGAAGGGAACAGGAGGACTTGGATTTGAATCTGAGCTCTATAACCTAAATGCACAACCATAGCTTCTCTGTTGCTCAACTTTCTGATCTGTAAAATCAGGAGATTAGACCGTAAGGTGTTTGTGTTTTCTTCCCCCTCTGGATCTGATACTGTGAACCTTATCAATGGACAACATCCTCACTGAATAGTTTATCTGTCAGATATATGGAGACATGCAAACCCCTTCAGTCAAAAACAGAATGTGTCACATCCACATCAACAAAAGAGTTAATCAATTCATAGAATCTCTGTTGGAAAAAAAGACCTCAGTGTAATAATCCACCTAAAAATTGGTAATCCTACAACTGGATAAACATTCCCATTGATGGGGATCCCACTAATTCAAAAGACAGGCCATTCTATTTTTTGACAGTTCTAACTATAGGGAACTTTTCCCTACTAAGAATGTCAGTGTCTTATGGTGAGTAGCATACTGGACTCGATCTGAAAGACTTCTACTCTCTGACACTTAGTATTTGTGTGACTCTGGACAAGTCATTTAATCCTTCTAAGCCTTAGTTTCTTCATTTGTAAAATGGAGTCAAATAATAGTACATATTTCACAAGGGTGATGTGAAGCTCAAATACAGAAAATGTTTTGCAAACTTACAGTTTTCTGTCTAAATGTTTTTGGTTGTTATTTGGTCATTTCAGTCATGTCCAACTCTTCATGACCCTATTCAGAGTTTTCTTGGCAAAGATACTGGAGTAGTTTGCCATTTCCTTTTCCAGCTCATTTTACAGATGAGGAAAGTGAGGCAATAGGATAAAGTGACTCGCCCTGGGTCATATAGCTAGTATATGTCTAAAGCTAGACTTGAATTCAGGAAGATGAGTCTTCCTGACTCCAGATGGGACATTCTATCCACTGTGTCATTTAGCTGCCTAATCCAAATGTTAGTTATCTGGATATCTTTTAATCAATTGCATATTATTATACATAATCTGTTACCCTATAATTTCCACTCATTGTGCCATTCTACCCTTTAGAGCACAGAAGAGTCAGTCCAAACCCTCATGCCTCTCTAAGTGGACCATCTTAGTGTCTTCTTCATTGGCTCCTCACCCTCTTCCCAACCCATTAATATAAATGTTCCTGAAGGGTGTGCCTTCATCTCTCTTCTGTATATGAATACTCTCCATTGGCAATTTCTTTGATTCTCATAGTTACAGTTATCATTACTATGCAGAGAACTCCCAGGCTTACATCTCCAGTCCTAACTTCTTTTTTAAGTTTCAGAAAAACTCACATACACCTCTCCAACTGCAGAAAGAATACTCCTACCCAGATAGCCTCCAGCTCCTCAAACACCAGCTATCTGGAACTAAACTATTGTCCTTCCCCTCTAAACATGCCTCTTCTTCTGATTTCACTATTTCTGTCTACAGAATCACAATTCGCCCATCTCTAGATCTGCAGCTTTGGGGCAATTTGACTCTTCTCTCTCATCCCTCACATCATTCATTTGCTAAGTCTTGTTGATTCTACCTCTACAATATCTTGCTAATCCAGCCCCTTCTCTCCACTCACAGGGTCACCACCCCAATCCAAGCCTCTTGCCACATCTTGTCAATTCTCCTTCCATTCTTTGTCACATCCATGCCTTCATTGCCACTCACACAGCCACTATTCTAGCTGCACTATTACGATAGCCTCCTAATTGTTCTTGATTCCAGTCTCTCCCCTTTCCAATCTATCCTCAACATAGCTCCCTTACCAACATTTCTAGAACATACATCTAAATATGTCACTCCCCTGCTCAGAAAGCTACAGTGGCTTCCATTGCCTCGAGGATAAAATACAACTTCTCTGCTTGGTTTTTAGAATCCTTCAGAGTCCGGCTCTATCTTACTTTACAGAGCTTACTGCACATTGCTTCATTCATTCTACATTCCACCCAAATTGACCTAATTACTGTTCCCTGGACAAGACATTCCATTTCCTGTCTTATTGGCTTTGCCCAAGCCAGACTCATGCCTAGAATTCACTTCTCCTTACTAATGTCCCTTAGAATGTCTAACTTCCTTCAAGGATCATTTCAACTGTCATCTCCCACAAAAAGCCAATCCTCATCTACCCAATAGCTAGTGCCTCCTTTCCAGAAATTACTATCTGCTTTGTATATATTTGTTTCTTTTTCTGTGTTTATATTTCCCCCCAATTGAACATAAATTCCTTGAAGGCAATAGCTATTTCATTTTTTACTTTATCCCCTGTTCCTACCATAGTGCTTGGCATATAGGAGCTATTTAATAAATCTTGGATGAATGAAAAAATAAATATTTTATTCTACCCTGACCCTTTTCTCTTTTACCCCTTATATACAACTAATTCTCAAGCCCTGTAGATTCCATCTTTATAATATCTCTTCTCTCTATCTTTTCTCCATTCTGCTGATCCTATTCTACTGTTCTTGGCCCTTATTGGGCCCATTCTGGACCATTGCAACAGTATCCTATGAGGCCTTCCTTCCTCCAATCTCTCCATACCTTGAATCTCTTCTTTATTCTGCTATCAAAATAATCTTTGTTAACCAAAGGCATGCTTATGTCACCTCTTCATTCAATAATCTTTTATAGCTCCCTATTGCCCTTAAATAAAATTCAAACTATTTTACTAGTCATTTAAGGACCTCCACAATCTGGTACCAACCTACTATATTCATCCTCCTCTTATGCTACTCCCCTCCATACACTTACAACCCAGACAAACTAGACAGTTCTCTGGCCCCAAATGCCCTTCAGTGCTTTTTCTTTTGCTATTTGCTATCCCTGGAACCCCCTCCTTTCCTCTTCTTTCCTGTTGAACTCTGTCTATCCTGTAAAAAAGAAAATTCCACTTCCTCTAGGAAGCCTTCTATGATCTCAGTTGTGATTGTTGACCTTCCCTTTGGATATTACACTTTATTTTGAATCTTTCTGATACACTTATCGGGTAATGTGATCTTGCCTATATTTAGCTCAGTTTCTATATCAAGTAGATTATGAGCTCCATGTGGGTAGAGACTTATCTAAACTTTGCATCACCCCCAGAGCCTAGCACAGTGCTCTGAATACAAAAGATGCCTAAACAATCAATAACTATTTATGAAATCCCTCCTCTGGGACAGGCATTGTGCCAACAACTATTGAATGAGTCCTTCTTCCATATGATAGTTCTTTAAATACTTTAGCAAAGACACTATCCCCCTCAATCTTTTCTGCTTGAGGTTCAATTCAAGGTCCTTCAACCATTCCTTATAGAACATGCCTTCCAGTCACCTCCCTTTCCTTGACAACCCCCTCTCTTTCATTAACAATCTTCCTAAAATATGTGTATGCAGAACTAAACTTGATGCCCAGGGCAAAGTGCAGGTGGAAAAAGAAGACTAACAAGTATCATTTGTATGCTTTACGTTTTACAGAACACTTTATATGACCTTATTGGATTCCTGTAATAACCCTGAAAAGTAAGTGCTTATTATTATTATTATTTCATAGATAAGGGAACTGAGACTCAAGGAAGTTTAATGACCTGGTCAGGATCACACAGCTAGTTAATATTGAACTATTATTAGAACTCAGATCTTTTTTTTCAAACTCTTACATTCCATCTTAGAAACACTACTGTGTATTGACTCCAAGACCAAAGAGCATTAAGGGCTAGGCAATGGAAATTTAGGAGACAAAGATGGTAGTGGGGTGAATCAGAACTGTTTGTGAATGACCTTGTCTATCAGGCTCCTGAGTTCGGATTTAATTCCAACAGAAAACTTATTGAAGATCTCTGATGGATGGATGGATGGATGGAAGGAAGATAGATGCAGCTGAAGCAGTGAATTAAGGGTCCTGGGACATTGTATAAAAGATGGGCAGAAGAGGAGAGAATGACCAATTTGGCGTTTATTCTGATGAGAGACAATGAGTTCCTGAACAAAATGGGTGGCAGGAGAAATTAAAGAGAAATAATGCTTACTCCAATACCCTCATCAGTGTGGGTGGTACCTCTGCTAACAAGATCATAATCCTCCATATTTTCTCATCCTACTCAATTATTGTCCAAGTTCTTCCAAGTACCTTCCATTGAGCATCAGACCAAAACAATGGAGACCTTCCTCTGATTCTATTCTATGAACATCATTGCAGCATTCAGTTTATGTATCTGTTCTATGCCCGTCTCTCTCAGTCACAACCAACCTATCTCCTTTTCCAGCTATACATAGGACATTTTCTTCATGTCATCATTTTTTGCCATTGAATATAATGTAAACCTCAATTTAGAATTTGACAGAGCCAAAAAAATTTGAGTCCAAACTTCTTCTTCAAATCTCTTTCATCAAACAGGATTAGGAATTAGGAAATTGAGGTCTAAAGAAAGTAAATGACTTGCCTGACATCACACCATTGAATCTGTATTTTAATCCAGGTCCTCCAACACCAAATCCAGCATTCTGGGAGCTTTCTAAGTAGAGGATCATCAAAATGCTGCCATCTGCTGCACCATGCATCTCTCCTTCAGCCTTTGGATCACTTGCATTTATGATTCTTCTGAGATGGTGGTGTTTCATGCTTCTTATGCAAAGAGCATCACCTACAGAGCCTAAAAAGAAAGGAAGTGTTATGGAAATAGAATTGACAAGACTCAGTGATTAACGGAATATAAGAGACAGAGGGGGGAAGCAAATGTCAAAGACAGCACTGAGATTCTTATTGGAAGTAAGAGGGAGCCATTGACTGAAATTAAAAGGTCACATCTAAGCAAAAAGTGTTGCCAGATGATCTTAGAGTCCAAGCTGGAGCAGCTGGAGTATGATTCCAAGAGGTTATGCCAAAGGGAAAATGGAGCCAAAAAGAGCCAGGGTATAGTTCACAGAGAAGAGAGAGTTGATGACTGCCAAGACAAGTTGTCTAGGAAAGGGTGGAGCATTTCAGCAACTAAATTCCTTTTACTAATGTTCCTGGGTGTCTGATACAAGTCCTGGGATGTTTTAAAGAAACTGGCTCAGCATTCTGAGATCTTGATATCCTGCAGTTGAGTGTTCTATAGGCTAAAGGAAGAAATCCTCCCTCTCTTCTTCCATCCACTAGAACAGGCTTTTCATCTTACTGAAGGCTCCAGATTTGTGGATCTTCCTCCTATAGCTGAGTGATTTTGCATTTTCAGCAATGGGGTGTCTAAAATTCACAGACTCCTGAGTTCGGATTTAATTCCAACAGAAAACTTATTGAATGACACATGTAAAACCCAGTGGAATTGCGTGACAGCTATGAAAGGAGGGTTTGGGGAGGGCAAGGAAAGAACATGAGTCTTGTAACCATGGAAGAATATTCCAAACTAATTAATTAAATACAATTTTCAAAAAAAAAAAAAGAAAACTTATTGAAGATCTTGGATGGATGGATGGAAGATAGATGCCGCCCAAGCAGTGAATTAAGGGTCCTGGGACATTATGTAAAAGATGGGCTGGAAGAGGAGAGGATGACCTCTGTAAGGAACCTCAGGGACCACCAGATTCAACCCATACTTGAAAGAAAATAATTCCCCCTCTAACACGTGTGAGAAATGGGCCACACGGAGCATTGCAGACCTCTCACCTATTCCTTACCCATCACACTTGACTTTTGTGCTGCCTAGAGGGAGAGAAGGGAAGACAAGGAAGCTTCTGGAGAGTTCAAATTGTTCTGACAATGAGCTCTAAGCTGTCTACATGCTTCCATATCTTATGGTAAAGACAATCCCCTTCACCGTCTTCTAGCAGCCTCAGGCGATTCCCCCACCTTCCTGTCGGGTCCCCCATTGCGTACGTAGCTCCTGAAGAGAGAGGAATGAAGTGCCGTTACGCAGGGCCCGGAGAGGTGCCATCGATCCACGAGGGCAGGCCAGCGGGGGACACAGGGAGGTCACCTCTGTTACAAACTGGCTTCAGCGAAGCTATTACTTACTGTAATGTGCTCCTTTCCGGGCGAGAGCCGCCTGCCACGTCCGATAACAGTGCGGGGCCAGCCAGCAGCGCTGCAGCAATCACAAAGCCTGCTCAGCGCCAGCCTTCTCCCCTTTATGGCGGGTTCAAGCTCCCACACTCATCCCAAAGCCCATTTCCAGCATGACTGGGTACACTTTTCTCTGACAAATGCCTCCTGGCCGCCAATCTGTTACCCACCGAGGCGGCTTTTAAAGGAAACATTCAGTCAAGGGAAGAAAGAGGTTCTGTCACTCTCCGAGAGGGAGGGGAAGGTTTTTTACCCATAGAAACGTGCGATTATGTGTGCTTGGTGAGTGGGGGGGAGGCGACTTGTACGAGCATCAGGGCGATTCTAGGTGCGGCGACATGTATCTTCTGTGGCCCTTTGTGGCCCTTTGTCACAGCGCATGTCCGTCTGCCCAGAGATGGGGGATTCCCTGTCGCCTTGTGTCTCGGTGCATCCTGCGGCTCTGTGCCCTGGCATGTTTGGGCTCATTCTGGATTGGCATGTTTGGGTCAGTATTTGTATTTGCATTTTTTTTTACAAATTTACAAATTACAAAATATTTAAAATACAATTTGCGTCTACATATCGACAGGTCCCGACCAGTGATGAGTGTGGGTCAGTGTGTCTGCGGGGATCATCGTGTGACAATGTGTGTGTCATCATGTTTGTATGAACTGACATGCACCTGCATGTGAGAGGGTGCCTCCGGATGTCATGGGCCTCTGTGGGGACCGCTGTACAGGACTGGTTTGGCTGTGCACCGATATTTTCCTGTCTGTGTATATATGCAGTCTTGAGAAGGAGTATCTGTGATCGTCCATAGGTATAGACACCTGTTGATCTGGGTTGGAGTTTGTGTGTGCTGTTCAACTGCTGTTTGATTTAAAACCAGCCAACTTGAGGACTGCTGGGTGGTTCAGTGGATTAAGAGCCAGGCCAGGAGACGGGAAGTTGTAGATTCAGATCTGGCCTCAGACACTTCCTAACTGTGTGACCCGGGGCAAGTCACTTAACCCCCATTGCTTAGCCCTTACCACTCTTCTGCCTTAGAATCAATATATAGTATTAATGGAAGGCAAGGATTTAAAAAAAAAAAAACAGATGGCTTTCCCAGGAAATATTTTCCCACCTCAACGTCCTCACTCTCAGCTCTACCAAGTCTTGAAAGCAGAAGTAAAGCCCACCTTGGTTTGAACATATTCAGGCCCTTCCTATCCACCCCATGTCCAAGGCCTCCTGCTTTTCCTTCAGATCAGGCTTTAGTCTGGTGAGAAAAACAGCTAGACTAAGCTCACACACTCAGAGGAACCTCAAATTCTAGGAGGTTTTCTCTGTGGTTTCTAGTCAAATCCACGAGCATTTTAGTACCTACTATCTGCCAAATGGGCTAGAGAAGGAAATGGTAAACTACTACAGTATTTCTGCCAAGAAAACCCCAAATGGGGTCATGAAGAGTCAGACACGATTGAAAAATGACTGAACAACAAGGACAACAAATGTGCCATAGCAGCAGGCACTGTGCTAAGCACTAAAATACAATAAAGAAAAAATAGACCCTGCCCTCAGGAACTCACAATCTAATGGGGGACACAACACGTAAATAGCTATGAACAGACAAGCTTTCTCATTTAGGGAAATCAAGGAAGGTTCTTTGCAGATGGTGGGATTTTAGCTGGGACATGAAGGAAGCCAATAGGCAAGGATGTAGAGAGAGACTTGGGGGACAGCCAGTGTGAGAGGGTGCAAAGTGTAGGGCAGCTAGGTAGCAAAATGGACAGAGTGTCAGGGACAGAGTGAGGAGGACTTGGGTTTAAATATGACCTTACACTTTCTAGCTGTGTAAACTTAAGAAAGTCACTTAATTGTCTAGAACTTACACTCTTCTGCCTTAGAATCAATACTTAGTATTAGTTCTAAGACAAAAGAGAAAGGAATGAAGGAAGGAATGAAGGGACGAAGGAACGGAGAAACATAGAAACAAAGAAACAAAAGTAACAGACAGACAGACAAGAAGTTAGGAAGATAGGAAGACAGGTAGTGAGTGGCAAAGTCAGGATCTGAACCTAGGTCTTTTCATACTTTATTCTGAAGTGAATTGAATATTGAATTCTGTTTCAGGGACACTAGATTTTTTGTTGTCCTTTATATAAGCCAAACCCATCTCCCTCCTCCATACTTTCTTTCTTTCTTCCTTCCTTCCTTTCTTCCTTCTTTCCTTCCTTTCTTCCTTCTTTCCTCCCTTCCTTCTTTCTTTCTTGATTTCTTTCTTTTTCCTTCCTTCCAATCACATGTTGACTTAGTTTTTTAAATGTAATGCCTCATTATTATTCATGATCTTATCTATTTTCATATATTATCTATTTCCTTATTATCCTTATTATTTATGTCTTTTTGTATTTTTATTTATCTTGTGAACTATTTCCCCATTTTAATCTGCTTCATGCCTCTCTTGGGAATGTTGTGGACTATGAATCCTCTGTGGCTCTATTAAACACCACTGCCTTAGAACACAGAATTTCAAAGATGGGAGAGTCCTTGCATCTCTCATCTAAACTAATCCATTCATTTCATGCCTGGGGAAACTGAGACCCAGAGATACAGACTAACAAGCTTGATTTGAAAAAGATACTGAGTGAATCTCCTAAATCCCAGAACAGTGTTCTTTCTACTCTCTTCTTCAGTCTTCTGATTCCAAATCAAAGGGCCTTTCCACTCATTCTATCACTGGGGCTCCTCCTTTTTAATAAATACTGATCCTGAACACATCCTCCCTACCTGGTATTCTTTTCTCCAGGCTAAACATTCCCAGTTCTTTCAACTTTATCATGGTGTGGTTTCCAGACCCCTTCAACCCTAATTTTCCACCTCTGGAATTACTCCAGTTTGGCAATGTCCTTCCATAGTATCTGGAACTGAGCAAAATCCTCCAGATGAAACCCAGCTAACAGACTTCAACAGAGTCCTCATTTCCATGGTTCTAAATACCATGCCTCCATCCCACCTCTGCCACATCAACTTTGCCAATCAACTCTCTGCTTTCCCTCTGCCTATCTCACGGGACTGTTGCATGCATCAAATGAAATAATATATGTAAAGTACTTTGTAAATCTTCAAGTCCACAAATAGGCAATCAGTCTAGACAAATAGACCAGAGACAAATTGTAGAGGGCTTAAAAGGCAATAGGAAGGCTCTAGATTTTGAAGTGGGAAAGTGAAAATGGTCAGATTTGTGCTGTAGGATTATCACTTTGGCAACTAAATAGAAGCTGGATTCAAGTGGGGAGTGTCTGGAGGTAGGATCAATTAAGAGGCTATCGAATTAGTACTGGAGTGCATGAGGTATTCAGAAAGGAGTAGAACCTCTGGTATTAGGGTTTGCTGAGCCCTTTTCAGGGTAGCTCATGCACCTTTGGTGTTCACCTCTCTCCTGTGGCTCCAAGAAGCTATAGCACTCATCTAGAAAGACAAACTAAACCAGGATGAGAGTAACCAACAAGCCTTAAACTCATTGGCAAGTTGTGATGCTTTCCCAAAACTCATGAAGACTTCCACAATAGAATAAGCATATGAGAACAATTCATTCCAATGGCTATTGAATGGATAGGAGATAGTGTAGAAGCAAGTCTAAAAGACTTGATAACTGATTAAATATGGAGGGTGAGGGTAGGAAATGAGGAGTCCAAGAAGACTCCAAAACTGTAAATATAAGTACCTGGAAGGATGGCTGTGCCCTCAACAAAAATGGGAAATTCAGAAGAGAGGCAGGTATGGGGTTTTAAAATGATGAATTCTATTTTGGATGTACTGGGTTTGAGGTGCCATCCAACAGGCAGCCAGTGATCTAAACATGGATCTGAGGAGAGTAAGCTAAATTCATGATCTGGGACTCATCTGCATAGAGAAAATAACTGAACCCATGGGAATTGATGAAATCACCAAGAAAGAGAGTAGAGCCCTTGGGGTTCACTCTTAGTTAGGGGGGTGAAGCTTGGAGAGAGATTCATCAGAGGAGATTGAAAAGAAACCCCCAGGCAGGTAGAAGTCAAACCCAGAGAGCAATATAAGGAAAATCCAAAGACAAGATTTTTCAGGAAAAAGTTATCAACAACATCGAATGCTGTGAAGAGTTCAAAAAGGATGACTAAGAAAAAAGCCATTAAGTTTGGCAATTAAAAGATCATTAGTAACTTTGGAGAGCAAATTTTTAGCTGAGTAATGTCACTGGAAGCCAGATTGCAAGAGGTTAAGCAGTTAGAGAGAGAGGGAAAGCAAAAATTAGTACCAAGTTTTTCTGTTTGTTTATTTTTTCTAGAAGTTTGCCTTAGAAAGAGAGGAAGAGATATATGACCATAGCTTGAGGGAATGGCAGGCTTGAGCAAAGGGTTGTTTTTTTAAGGACAGAGAGACTTGGGCATGTTTGTATCAAACAGAGAATGAACCAGTAGGCAGGAGGAGATTTAAGATTAAAGAAAGAGGGATGATTGCAGTGGCAAATGGCTGGAAGAGACAAGAGAGGATGAAATCAACAATATAAGTTGGCCCTGAGGAGGAGTGCTACCTCTCCATCAGAGGCTGGAGTAAAGGAGATAATGAGGGATGATGTTAAGATGTTTTGAGATCTAAAAGAGGGGGATTATGGTCTATGGCTTCTATTTTTTCAATAAAACATGATTCCAGGTACTCTTCTGAGAGAAATGGGAAAGGATAATGCTGGACGTGTGAGAAGAAAGGAGATCTGGAATTTAGTGGAATTTGATAGAGCCAATTAGGGAAGACTATAGGGGTGGCCTTATGACAGTGAGGGTCCATTTCAGATTAAATAACATATAATTTGTAGTGGACCCCATCAGTAGAGTTGCATAATTATCTCCAGTTCCATTCAGCAGTACTTGTGTAGGAAAAAAAGGAAGTAGATAACAGAAGCAATCCAGTTTGGTAAAATCTGGGCTCGAACAGGACAAAGGGAGCAAAGAATTCAAGAATGGAGGACATTGTAATTTTGAAGTGGCCAAATATAGATTTAAGATCAGGAAGGGAAAACAGAATAGCAGTGATTGTCTAGGAGACTGCTAAGATATGAAGGACCTAGAAGTGCTGAGGATGAAGAGTAGCTTTAAGAGGACTAAGGCATAGAGAGGGATGAAATGAAAAGAGGTTATGATCAGATAGAGAATTCTTGATCATAAAAGTAGAACACTTGTGGGTGGTAGAGAGATGGAGAGGGTAACCATCCCTGTGCAGACAGAGGGATGAAGGCAAAAGGCATGGGAATCAAAGAGGCTAGTCAATTGGGAGGCCAGAAAGTTTGAGGAAATGAGCTTAAGAGTACACTGAAGTCCCTTAACATAAGGTAGAGAAGAAAACAATTATCTTCCTCCCTGCCAAAATTACCTCTTCCCAGCCCCATCCCCAAATTGTGTTGTATTTATTTTGCATAAATTTGTAGGCAAAGCAATAAGCATTTATTTTTATCTTTTTTTTTAAACTCTTACCTTCTGTCTTAGAATCAACACTAAGTATCAGTTTCAAGGCAAAAGGGAGGTAAGGGCTAGGTAATGTGGGTGAAGTGACTTGCCCAGAGTCATACAGTGTCTAAGACCAGATTTGAATCCAGGACCTCCTGTCTCCAGACCTGGCACTCTAGACACTCTAGATACATCTAACTCCCCCATAAGGAGCATTTATTAAGTACTTACTTATACTAGGCACTAGACTAAATGGAAAAAATATAAATATAAGGAAAAAGAGACAGTCTCTGCCCTTAAGAAGCTTACATTCTAATTGGGGAGGACAACACCCAAAAGGGAGCTATAAAGTATGGGGAGATGGGAGGAATGAAGGAAGCTACCCTAGCAGGGACATGGTATCAAAGTACTGAGCATCAGATGCAAAGTCAGGAGGAGAAAGAAAGCCAGCCTGGACCCCTCCCCAAAATGGCAGCACCAGAAGAATTCCCCAATGTCCATCTCCCTCCCAATAGAATGCAAATTCCTTTATGCCCATGATTGCTCCCTTTTTGTCTCTGTATCCTCTGTGCCTGGCACCTCACGGGCACTAATAAAGGCTCCTTGGTTGACTGATTGATTGCTGGAAACTGGCCTGGGGACTGGCAGATAACTAGCAGCAAGATCTAATCAAGGGAAAGATTATTTTGTGATACCTGCAGAAAAGCTGAAGCCAAATTTCATCCCTGATAGAACAAAACAAATACAGCTAATTTAGAACTAGAAGGTAGGTCATCCAGTCCAACCCAAATATTTTACAGGTGAGGAAACTGAGGCCCAACAAGGCCAACTCCAGGTTCCATAGGGGACAAGTCATGCATTCAGTACTTGAACCCCAACCCAACACCATTCTTCTTTTCTCTATGCCAAACTGCCTCTCCCTGTATTTATTTGATAATGAAATGCAAAATTTCTTTGCAAACAATTCTGGGAGATCTTCTCTGGCCTATTGTGCAGAGCCCTTTAAGTTGGGGCTTGTCACCTCTGCATATTGCAGTTCTTCTTGGCAGTCATTTGCCAAGGATCTGATTCCATCTCTATTTGATCCAAGTAACATGTCCTCAACTCCCTGGAACATTGATTGGGAAAGGAGAAACTCATTAGCTGCTTGAGGCCAGGAGCGACTGGAGGGGGTGGAGGTGTTTGCCTGCTGCCTCCCAGCACTCTGGAAATATTTGCTCCGACATTGATAATACTGTTAAATATGCATGCCCGGCAGGAGAGCCTCACTCCTCCGATTGTTACCGGGAGGAGCAGAAAAGTGACCAAATTAAGGTCAATGAGCAAGCCCAGCCTGTCTCCATCCAAGTCATTGATGAAAACATCCCCCTCGACATTTCTATCAGCAATGTTGCTGAAGGCGGAGAAGGCATGCTGAGCCAACCTGTGGAGAAAGGGAAGCCAGGAGGGCCAGGCAGGGAAGGGAGCCAGGACTAGCAGGAGAGCCCTTTGGACCAGAAAGGCTGGAGTTGAGACACTTCCTCACTGGGTGACTGTGGCTAAGTCATTGAATCTCTCTCAGCCTCAGTTTCCTCATCTATAAAATGGGGACTAATTATAGTCCTTTTCCTCCCAAGATAGTTCTGAGAAACAAAGGAACTGACACACAGAAAGCACTTTGTAAACCCTAAAGCACCATATCATCATCATCATCATCCTTAATATTATTATTGTATCATATACAATTGTGAATGTAATGAAATGATATGGTGCTATAAGAAGTGATAGTCTTAGAGAAAACTGAGAAGACTAGTATATACTAATGGAAAGTGGAGTGAGAAGAGACAGGAGAATAATTTCTACAACAAACAGCAACATTGTAAAGCTAAATGACTTTGAAAGGCTTAAGCGCTCTAATCACCACAATGACCTACCATGATTCCAGAAGACTGGGGATTTAGCCTGCTGCTCACTTCCTGACAGAACTAAGGAATGGACTCAAGGTACAGATTGGGGAGGAGGTAGGAAGGAAAGAGATGGATTTTTCTTCCCTGAAAAAATAAAATTGTTTTAAAAAAATAAATGCTTAATGATTGATGTCTTCTGTCTCCACATATGAATAGCCATGTTTCTACAGGTCTTTAAAGTGTATAACAATGGGAGCTGTAACACATTGGCTCAGTGGATAGAAATCCAGACCTGGAGGAAAGAGGTCCTGGGTTCAAATGTTGCCTCAGACACTTCCTAGCTGTGTGACCGTTGGCAAGTCACTTAACCCCATTGCCTAGTCCTTCTGCCTTGGGACCAACACTTAATGCTGATTCTAAAACAGAAAATAAGGGCTTGTAAGAAATAAAATAAAATAAAATAAAATAAAATAAAACAAAATTAAGTGTATAATAGTGCTCTGAAGCAGGCAGGGAAAGGAAAATTAGCCTCACTTTACAAGTGAGGAAAATAAAGGCTCAAAACTATCAAATGACTTGACCATGGTCACAGAGCTCCAAGCCCAAAGATCCGACTTCTCCAGCTTGTGTCCTCACTTGGACCTCTGGAATCCTTTGGATACAAGCAATGGAAGGACAGGCTTAAGAAGAAATCCTGAAAAGCCCCTCAAAGCTCCCAAGCCCCAGTTTAGGGATTTAGTCAGATCCTGAGGAGCGAGAGAACTCCTTGAAAGGATTTCTTGTTGAAGAACATTCTGTTCTTTGCTGTGTCCCTTTTTAACTTCTCTCACTTTCATTTCTCAGCTCACTTCAAAACAAGCATACGGTGCCTGTCACCAAGAGCTGTACAACAAACACAATTATTCACTCTTTGGATGTCTTCCTGACGTGCTTCTTTTTTTTTCTTTTTTTATTCAAGCTTTGCTTGGTCACAATGGAAATTTTGATTTTCTTAATCCATCAGCCAATGGTCTCAGCAGTTCTAGGCTTCTCCTTCTCCTCACTGGAAAGTGCTAGGCATTACAGGTTTGTAGCAGTGTCCTGGACATCACATCAGACTAGGAGTCAAGAGATCTGGATTCTAGCAGAAGCTGTCTTTGTGGTCTTGGCCAAGCAAATCCTTTCCTGCTCTAGCCCTCCATTTTCCCTTCTGGAAAATGAATTGATTAGGTATGATGTCTCTAGGTCCCATTCGTCTTTGACAATTCTCTCTCTAAGTTCTCCTCGAGTTCCAAGGTTGCATTCTAAAGTCCCTTCCATCTCTGACATTCTCTGTTCTAAGTCCTTTCCATTTTGACATTCTATATTCTAAGCCTCCTCCTAGCTCTGACATCTTGTGCTTTTTGCTCGTTTTCATGCTCTTCACTTGTAGATTCAAGATGAAAGATTATAGATTGAAGATTAATGAGCGTTTTAATCTTGGCCATTTCATTCTCATTTTAGGGGCAATACTGGTGGAGTCCCTGGGTCCATAATTTCATGTATACGGAGAATCCCTAACACAGAAACCCCCTCCATTGATGCAAACTGGAAATTCATTTGCAAGTAGGCAGTGTGGTATAGTGGATAGAGCTCTGGAGCTGGAAGTCAGGAATACCTGAGTTCAAATACCACCTCGCAGGACCATAATCAAGTTATTTCATAGGTCCATAGATTCAGGGTTAGAAAGCTCAGTTAAATGGGAGAAATAGTCCCCATCTTTCCCAGAGGGGAGTGAACCATTTTATATTCTTCTCGCTATTGACTTCAGTTAAGTTGTTCTGATCTATGGAAGAAATGGGAGCAGATTGCTTTCTGGTTTCTTGATCAAAATTACCATTAGATTCACAAGATGAGATTAACAGAAACTTTAAAACAGAGAAACCAGAGCTAGGAAGGATCTTAGAAGGCAGAATTTTGAAGATGGGGAAGAGCTTGGAAGAGAGAATGTTAAAGTTTAAAAGCAGGGCAAGTAGGTGACTCAGTGGATGGAGGGCCAGGACTAGAGATGCGAGGCCCTAAGTTCAAATTTGACTTCAGACACTCCCTAGCTGTGACCAGTTAAGTCACTTAACCCCCATTACCTAGCCTTTACCACTCTTCTGCCTTGGAACCAATACTTAGTATTGATTATAAGACAGAAGGTAAGGGTTAAAAAAAATCTAATAGGCATCTTGGAATATGGAAAGACATAGTTGGAAAATAACTTAGAACCTAGAATGTTAGTTTAAAGAATCCATTGCTGGAGCTCCTACAGGTCATGTTAAGTTAAATGTGGATTTCCTGTCTCTGTCTTGGGATCTGTTCTCTTCTCCCTCTATACTATTTGGCTTGGTGATTTCACCAGCGCCCATAGTTTTGACTATCATCTCTATAATGATGATTCTCAAATCTGCTCACCCAACCCAAATTTCTTTCCTGCTCTCCAATCAGGAATCTCCAGTTACCTATTAAAAGTCTCAAAATGGTTGTAGCATGTCTTAAACTCAACATGTCCAAAACAGAACTCATTTTCTTTCTTCCTCCAAGAGCAATGAGACTTCCCTCTGACTTCTGAGGGAAGGTGACAAGGGACCAGGTCCATCTTAACTTTCCCCTGGTCAAAACAACTTCCTCCTGTCTTAACCAATTGAGCTGGATCCTCAGGTGAGAAGAGGAGGGAGAACTTCCTCTAATCATCTCCTTCTTTTTACCTTTTTCCATTTCCCACTGTATGTATCCCCTAAGTGTGACTGCTGGACTTTTATCTTCACCAGGTGCCTCCTGATCTCCAACCAGGGATGTGGAAAGACTCCAGTGCAAAGAGAGGCAACCTTCTCTTTGACCTTAAGCCTTCCATCTACTGCTGCATCTGTCCCTTGAGGGAAGAAGAGGAAAATCAGTCAAAAGGGGGACTTCCATCTTCTGATGTACAAATTTGACTTCCATCTCCTTCCATACCATCAGGCTAGTCTTCTTATACCTTACACCTTATTCAACCTCATCAGTCCAGGGACACCTGCCTCCTGGATGTTCCTCTTACAAAATACTCCACCTTTTAGCCCTGGACCTTTTCTTTGGCTGTCACCCATGCCAGGAATGCTCTCCCTCCTCATCTCCTTCTGTCTTCCCTGGCTTTCTTCAAGACCCCACTAAAATCCAAGCTTCATTAAGAAACTTTCCCCAGTCTCCCTTAATTCTAGTTCCTTTTTCTCAACTGATTAGCTCCAAATTTTGCTCTCTCTCTTTTTTGTACATAGCTGTTTTCGTGTTGCTTCCAGCATTAGACTCTAAGGTTCTTGAGAGCAAGGACTGCCTTTTGCTTTCCTTTGTAGCCCTAGTGTTTAGCACAATGGCTGACCCATAGTAGATGATTAATAAATGTTAATTGACTTACTGACCTTGGAACTTAGGAAGACAAAGTTGGAAAGGACCCTTCAAGCTCTTAGAACAGAGAATGCTAATGTTATAATGAACCTTAGAACATCATCATCATCATCATCATCATTGACATCATTGTCATCATGACCAAAACAAAATAACAGCAGCATTCATTTAGAGCTTTAAAAATTGCAAAGCATTTACACATATTATCTTGTTTGATCGGAATTTAGGATGTCAGTGCCAGAATGCAATTCTAGAGATCATTTCGTCAAACCTCTCATTTTACAGAATAGGAAAGAGGGCCAGAGAGATTACAGTGACTTGCTCTCCGTTATACCTATCCAGTCAGTGATGAGATTAAGCTTTCCGCTCTTGTTTATGAAAATGTAAAATCCCTTATAAACTATGTCATGGACTGCTGGTATTTAGACTCAGCCACCATAGCTATTATTTTTCATTTTCCTCCCAATGCATGCTCCCCACCTCCCAGAGCTGCTGTAAGGAAAGCCTTTTGTAAGCTGTAAGAGCTATGGAAATGAGAGCTGTGCCATTATTGTTACCAACTTATCATCACCAGCAAACAAAGATGGACAAGCACCTTCGGTGGGAGCCTTTCTTGAGTTTACCAACAGGATCTTGAGGGACACAAAGAAGCTACACTGGAGGATGTGAGGATCCCCCCTCCCCTATCAGTTTCAGAATTGTTCTATCTTATTCAATGGCACTTTGAAACGCTCAGAAAAGAAAGCATCGTCCCTCTAAGAAGCAGCATGTGACAAAAGCCTGCCTTTATCAAGAGACAGAATATCAGAAAACCCACAGAGTATAGTCAAGAAACTGGTTCAGTCATTCACCTAACAAGAATGGCTCACCTCCTACAGCACGACACCATTTACAAAGCTCTTCCCTCACAATGCCGGGAAGCAGGTGATGCCAATATTATTATCTCCATAATTCTTGCAGGACAAATTGTAGAGGAAGAAACTGGAGGTCTGAGGGGCTAAGCAATTGCCCCAGGGTCATGTAGCTAGAAAGTGCCAACATTTTGCACAGAGCCTGATACATAGTAGGCACGTAATAAATGTTAACTGATTGATTTTGGCTGTTAGGTGGCACAGATAGAATGCCAGGTCTGGAATCATGAGTTTATATCCAGTCTCAGACATTTATTAGCACATGTGACCCTGGGCAAGTCACTTAACCCTATTTGTCCATTTCCTCATCTGTAAAATGAGCTGGAGAAGGAAATGGAAAACCACTCCAGTATCTGTGCCAAGGAGACCCCAAAAGGGGCCAGACATGACTAAAAAAATGACCAAACAATGACAACAAAAGCTGACTGATTAGAGGTAGATTAATGACCCCCATGCCAGGAATGCTCTCCCTCCTCATCTCCTTCTGTCTTCCCTGACTTTCTTCAAGACCAAACTAAAATCCAAGCTTCATTAAGAAACTTTCTCTAGTCTCCCTTAATTCTAGTTCCTTTTTCTCAACTGATTAACTCCAATTTCTGCTCTCTCGCTTTTCTGTACATAGCTATACAAATTAATGGATGGACAGTCAAGAAGACCTGAGTTTAAATCTGACTTCAGAATTTACTAACTATGTGACCAGGGAGATATCACTCTTAACTTGTTTGCCTTGGAGGCAACTAGATGGCTCAGTGGATAGAGCCTAGAGTCAAGGAGACCCAAGTTCAAATCTGGCCTGAGCTACTAACCAGGTGTATAACCCTGGGCAAGTCACTTAACTTCTGCCTTAGTCCACTAGAGAAGGAAATGGCTAGTCCTTAGTCCTTAGCCTTAGTCCACTAGAGAAGGATACATGGAGTCATGGAGTAGCAAAGAATCAGACATATCTGAACAACAAACTGATTGACTAATTACCTTATTGGTGGCGGCTTGGTGGTCCAAAGGATAGAGTGCTGTAGTAGAATCAGGAGGATTTGAGTTCAAATCTAACCTCAGACAGTCACTACCTGTGTGACCCTTTGCAAATCACTTATCATCTTTGCCTCAGTTTCCTTATCTGTAAAAGGAGATAATAATGGCACCTACCTCCCGGAGTCATTTTGAAGATGAAATGAGATGGCACTTATAAAGCTTAGAGACTCCTTTGGTCATAGTGATAGGTAAGAAAATGGAGCTACAACTCTGCGAGTTGGAAAGATCCAGACAGCACCATGGCATCACAGGGGTCCAGAGTTTGGGTTTGTGATCATCAAAGAATCAGTGCATGAAGTGAGTGGTCCTCCCTGGGGTCAACACAACATCAATGCCTTCAAGAGCAGCAGTAGCTGAACCAAGGGCTCATCTAGCATCCATAATGCATGTAGACTTGCCTTGGTGGGATCAAGGCTATGTAAGAACTGAACTAAGTTGATTCTACTCTTCCCAGAGACCAAAGTGATGGAGGGGAGAGTGTATTCCTGAAGCATTGTGGGAAGACATTTGTACTTTGGTGCTTGCTATATCTTTGAAGTAAATATCTCTCTGGAAAAGCTAATTGATGTTAAGTGATTAAACGGAACTGGAGGTTAGCAATCGGTACATAATAAGGAGGGAAACATAGTCAGTTGGGTTTTGAGCAGATGGCATTAGAGAAGGTACTCCAACCCCTCCAGGTTACCCTCCTTGGAACCCTAGAAGGAGCAGAGTAAAGGAAAGCCAGAGCATACATAATTTGTATGAACAAATAAGAAAGAATTTACTATGTGCCAAGAATAGTGCTGTGCTCTGAAGACACAAATACAAAAGCAATGATCATCTCTGTCCTCAAGGAGGACAAGCATATAATTAGGAGTAGATGGCTATGAAGGAATACTTTTGGTCTATATTGTTACTGAAAAAGTGAAGGGGACACCGCAGGGGAGTAAAATGGCCTGCCCTATCCAGGAACATTAGCAGAGTTGATCATACATGATTCAGAATTCCAGATAGGGGGAGAAAATACTCTGATAAGCATGAGATGGCTGACAAAGAGAATATGAAGGAGGTACTGAAGTCAAGCATGACTGGAGCTTTTCAGAAATAATATTCCATGGAGAGCAACTAGGTGGCTCAGTAGATTGAGAGCCAGGTCTAGAGACAGGAGGTCCTGGGTTTAAATCTGGCCTCAGACACTTCCCAGCTATGTGACCCTGGGCAAGTCACTTGACCCCCATTGCCTAGCCCTGACCACTCTTCTGCCTTGGAACCAATACACAGAATTGATTCGAAGATGGAAAGTAAGGGTTTGAAAAATAAATAAATAATATTATATGGAAGGCTGTCATCAATCAAGAAGAAAGAGCCCCAGGGTATCAGTTGAGGAAGTGATGATGTGGCCAAAGAAGAGGGAGCAGCCATTTTCTCCTTATATAAACTGACTTTTCTTTTGTGCTTATCATACTCTAGACTTTTTCATCTGGATCTTTATATAACCTATAACCTCCTTTAGTCCAAGAGGACGAGGACCATTGTTCTTTGCCATTGTACCTACCCCAGCCTTGAACATAAAGCTTTGTACAGTCAGAAGAGGATGTAAGAGAAAGGATCAAAAAGAAAATAGAAGAAGAAGAGTCCAAGACTGTTTCACAAGCTTCTTCTCATCAACCCCCCCTTTCCTAATACTCTCAATAGCCTCCTATTCAGGGTTATGCTGGAGCCAGCTCAAATTGGCTAACCAAGCTCAAACTGGAAAGCCACCTGTTAGATAGTCAATGTCTACATTTATGTCTCCGAAAGATGGCAGACACTACAAATCTGGATTTGATTGTTTTATTGCTTACCTGGACCCCTTGTTTTAGGGCCTTTCCTCTGCTGATTATCCCCAATTAATCCTGTCAATATTATTTTTCTTATTGACTCCCCCATTAGACTGTGAGCTCCTTGAGGGCAAAATTCTCTTTTGCCATTCTTTGTCATCCCAGAGCTTCCTACGATTCCTGGCACTTAGTAGGTGCTGCTTGCTGACTTGATTGGCTTTGAAATGGGGGCAATGATATTTGCACTACCAATCTCACAGGGTTGTGGAAAAGAAAGCACACTGTAAGACTTGAACCCATATTAAAGGACACTTGAGACTATCATGAATAGATCTGGTTCTGCTATTGACTACTCTACCTATGTGACTTTGGGCAAATTTCTTAACCTCTTGGAGTCTCAGCTTCATTTATGAAATATTAGTATTAATGATGATCCCTAATGATCCTTTTGGCTCTGAATCCCATGACTACATGGACTTTAAAATTTCCTATCAGTTCTGGTATCTGAGTGGTACCTAGTTTAAAGAATAGAGTGGTAGACAAGGGGCCAGGAGACCTGAGAATAAATCCTGCCTCAAATACTTAAGAGTGTGGGGTGCTCACTTGTATAACCTACATTCAGTTGCTTATTGCCATTTCAGTGAGTAGGGAGGGAAGGAAGGAAAGGAAAGAATACAGAACTCAAAATTTGGGAGGAAATGTTAAAAATTGTCATTACATATAATTGAGGAAACTAATATACTTTGTGTGTCTCTGTGTATATTATATATATATATGTATGTATATGCATAATTTTTAAGAGAATGTGTGGTCATGTACAAATCACTTAATTACTCAAAATTTCACAAGTGGTTGAAAAGAAATTATTTTGCAGAATTTAAAGTGTTATATGAATACGAATTTGTTATTAGCTTGGGTTCTAAGTACTAAGACCCTTTTCAAGGAATAAACCTCCATTTTCTAAAGTCCTTTCCAATTCTGGCATTCTATGATCTAAGTTCCTTTCCAGTCTGGAGTTTCTAAGCCTCTAATCTGAACTGACCTCCACTTCCTGGCTGGGGATGGGAAGTGTGAAAGGCAGGGCAAGAAGTACAGTTTTCATTCTTCAAAAAGTCCTTATCAAAAGAATTTTTTTAAGTTTACCAAATTTCTAAACCAGAAAAATCTCCCCAGAAGTCACTCTAAAGGAAGAGACTGGGGAGATGCTCAAGAGATTTTTAATGAGGATTTTTTTCTCCTTCATTACAGAAATTCCTGAGTCTAATACCTGCAAGCTCACACTCAATGTGCCTTATTGCCAAGGGATTCTTTGTATGGTCATGAAAAGACATGCTGTCCCCTCCCCACGCAAGCCCTCTTAGGGGTTGGAATCCATTTTTAAAATAGATTTTAATCAGTTGTTTGCTGATTCTGCTAAAAGAGGGGAGAAAAAACACACCAGAGATTGGTTTAACCTATTTACTGTGGTTTCACTGCACAAGGAAAAATTATTAAAGCAGTTAAATGGTCACCAGAGAAAGAAAACCTTTCTGCAAGAGGGGGGAGCAGGAGGGAAAGGAAAGAAAGCAAAACTTTAAGCAAAGTTTATCCCAAAGCTGTTTCACTAATCAAATGAGATAACATCTTTAAAATACTTTGCAAACTAAAGTATTACATACATGTTAGCTATTAGTAGGAGAAATATATAAATACATATTTTTTAAACCTTCCATTATTAGATTCAATTAGATTAGAATCAATACTGTATATTGGCTCTAAGGCAGAAGAATTACCGCTAGGCTAGGGCTAGGCAATGGGAGTTAAGGGAATTGTCCAGGGTCACACAGCTAGAAAGTGTCTGAGGTCAGATTTGAACCTAGGACCTCCCATCTCTAGACCTGGCTTTCAATCCATTGAGCCACCTAACTGTCCCCAGAAATATTTTTAAATAAAAACTTTGACCCCAGAAACTAGAATCAGAAGACTTAGGTTTGAAATAAAATGCTCCAAATAAAGTGTATTGTAACTACAAACCAATATTCAAATGTGAGCTCTTAATAATCATAATAATTTTAAATATCTGAGTCTAATTCAATAAGAACATTTTCTATAAGCTAAATATGATTCCATCCATGTTGGTTAAGGTCTGCTTGAAAAGAGAAACAATTTTTTTTAGTAATATAGTTTTTTCTAGGTTTGGAGATACCATAAATGTCCAGTGGTCACTTATTGATTTGGCTTAAATAAAAAAAAGGCAACAAGTAATATGAAGAGACACTTGGGGAAAAACAGTCATAGAATACGACCTCTGGAAGGGACCTTAGAACCTAGAGTGTCACAGCTGGGAGGAGACTCAAGGATCTTTAAGGTATTTTAGCTCTTGGGACTCAATGACTTCCCAAGTAACAGTAATAATAACCAATATTTCTATAGTACGTCAAGGTTTACAAAGCTATTTCCTTGAAACAGCCCTGGGAAGTAGCCTATAGATGGATTGTTGCTTCCTTTTTTTTTAATAGATGAGGAAACTGAAACTTGGAATTCCAAGAGATTTGCTCAAGGTCACACAACTTAAGCAGTGGAGCCAAGATTCAAACCCAGGTCTCGTTCCTCTAAATTTAATGCTTTTCCCACTGTGCCATCCTTTGTACCCAAGTGAATGGAAAAGCAGATCACAACAATATTCTTCCTGGTCTTATCCTCCTCCTCCTCCTCCTTTTCAATAGTGCTTTAGGGTTTGCCAAGAGCTCTAACTCACAGAAGCTCTGTGAGTTTGGACAAGAATAAGGAGTAGAAGAGGTTTGAGTCTATTATTTGTTGTCGCTCGTTGAGCAGCTGTGATCAGGTATTTTCTGAACTGGCCTTGAAAGAAATCAAAACAGAAATTTGTCATACATAGCATGCTAGCTTCCCCAAACTCGACATGCCTTTTCCTACCTATGCTCCTCTATTCCGCCTG